>NW_027397086.1:30168720-30255700 GCF_003265705.2 Callorhinus ursinus | reverse complement strand
GATGTTGAGCACTTTTTCATGTGCCTGTTGGCCATTTGGATGTCTTCTTTGGAAAAATGTCTGTTCATGTTTTCTGCCCATTTCTTGATTGGATTATTTGTTCTTTGGGTGTGGGCATAGTGTCCTTTTATTTGAAAAGCACCTCAACCTGTTTTTCTTTGGGTCCTCACCACAGGGAAGCAAGGATGCACAATTTCTGGCCCTTCCCTCCCTCTCAGGGTCCTGGGGTGGGTTTTAGGGATAAGGACTTCACCCCCACAATAAGGTTGTCTCCATAGCAGATGGGGAGCAGGGAAGTATCTTGAAGGATTCTGCCCCAGACACGGGAGTCACAGTGTCCCACAGGCAGGCCTAGAGCCTCCAGCCACAGGAGAGCTGTGCGCTCACCCCAGCCTCCAGAGCACTGACTTGCCTGTGTCTCACAGCATCACACGATACTCCAAGCCCAACCGAATGGACAGAAAGTACCAGGTGCTCGGGGAGAAGCCACCGCCTCCAGCTGAGTAAGTGGTACCTTATCCTTTAACTCTATTTTAACCCACTGTCTCAGTTAGCAGGTGCCTGAACCAGACACAACTGGGGGGAAAATAAGAAGGAGAGGTGGGTGTGGGGAATAGGTAAGGGTCAAGGTCAATGTGTCTCATCCCAGTTCACCTAAATTCACTGCAAGACATTTTCACCAAAATTTCTCATTTTCCAAGCTAAGCTTTTTGGGGTAGTTGGGCAGCATACCCCTTTTAGGTTGGGGTTTTTTTTCTGTGGGTGTTGGTATTTTTTTTCAATTTTTTAATGCTTCATCTCCCCCATTCCACTTTTCCTTTATTTCATTGATTCAAACAAACTCTGTTCCACTTAATATGGCTACATCTCAAGCAAACAAGCAAGATTTCAACTTCAGAAAATTGGGAGCCCTCAGAGAAAGTCAAAATCTACAATGGATGCACACACCCCCCCTTAATCAGGGAACTCACCATCACAGCACCCCTACTTATCAGTGTTTTTTGCTCCACTGGTCTTATCTCTGGGTTTTGTGAACTTTGCAAAAAAAGGGTGGCTTTCACTTCAGGTCGCCTAGAAGTTGGGTCTAAGTCAGCAGCTAGATGCTCCCTTGTCCCCCACACAAAAAGACATTCCTTATCATTAAAACCTTGACTGTCTCTTTCATTTGGTATAGTTCTGTCATTTTATCACATGTGTATATTCACATAACCATCACCCTAATCAAGAAACAGAACTGTGCCATCACCACCAACCGTTCAGTCACTCATGCTATCCTTTCATAGCCATACCTACCCACCTCCCTCACCATCCCTAACCCTGAGCAGCCACTAATCCATTTTCCATCTCTAACATTCTGTCACTTCAAGAATGTCTTATAAATGGTCTTATACAGTGTATGACCTTTTCAGAATGGCGTTTTGCACTCAACATAATGCCCTTGAGATCCACCCCAGTTGTTGCACGTATCAATAGTTCATCCCTTTGTACTGATAATAGTTAGCCACCATATGGATGCATCATGGTATTTTTGTGGTGAAAAAAAATCACAGGCTTAACAGAAAAAATAATAAATAGATCGAGCATTTATGAAATCTCTGAAAGGGGAGAGACTTTCCTGGCCTACCTCAGTGGTGAATTGGTCAGAAAATGGAATCAGACTGATGATGTTTTGCCCCCCACGATGGGACTCTGGCTAAGTGACTTCTCCTCAAGCCTTCATCTTCTCTGTGCACTGTGGGGAGAAGAGGATCCTCTTCTTGGAGCTGTGGGGAGGAGCCAGCAAGTCACCCACAGGCCTCCCTTGAGTATACAGGATTGTCACCCCAAGAAACACTAGATGAAATCACAAGGAAAAAGATGGAAAATTTGGCAAATAAATTTTTAAACTCCTCTGAGATAAACTGCAATTAAAATTAGTAACAACCAGCAAAGACACAATAGTGGTAAATAAGGCCAACAAAGCAAAAATTGGCTCCTCTCCCTCCCCACCTTCCCCCAGCAAATTGTTAAGGAACTTTCCAGCACTCAGTAGGGTAAGGGGAGAATTGGAAGAGACCACACGCAAGGAGGAAATAAAATTAGGGACAAACATTTGGAGAAAACACGAATTCTCACTAGAATGCAAACAAATGAAAGGGGAAGAAATCCATTACATATTTTGCCTGAGATTAACCAATATGTAAATAGACTTTAGAGGAAGTTCCCAGTTTATCATGGGAGGGTGCAGATGGTCCCTCCCAGCACTGCCAGTATGAGGTGTTAAGGGAAAAATTATTCTGATCCTTGTTAAAACAGTGAGGAGGACTTCATGCAGGACTATTGCAATAGGTGTCAAGACTGTTCCAGCTGGGGAGAGGTGGGACTCAACTCAGAATACATTCAGGACAAGAGAAGATCTATAGCTAATGTGCAGAGTGAGGAAGTCAGTGGATGGAAAATTCAAGGGTAGTAGGATTCTTGCTAAACCTACTTAGCAGGATTTTTGCTGCAGGCAGGCCATGGTGATTGGATTGTGAAGGTGATCCAACATGAGGGTGGAAGGTTGTGTCTAAACTGAATTAACAGTATCTTGTTCACGTAGGACCCAGCAGGCCAAAGACCGTGCCCACGGATGAGGCCCAGTCAAGAAGTAGGCTCAGAAGAGCCTCTCTAAAGTTTGGTCAAGCAGAGAGTCATGGTCAGTCCCTCCTCTTATTCAAGGAAAGAAGAGACATTCTTCTTTCCTTTGACCAGTATAAGTTCATTTCTCATTCAGTCAACTTTTGTTCCTTAAAGACCAGCTGAACCATCCGTTGAGACTGAGTAGTAGGGTAGCTGGTCAAGCTTTCTAGATGTTGGGCTTGAAGCATCCTGAGTGGCCCACATAGGAGCAGCTCCAGGCATTATGGTGGCCCTTCGTCCAGCATCAGCTTGCTGGACTTCATTAGATTTTGGAGGGAAAGCCAGCTATAAACAACAGAAAGTCCCAATAAGGATCCAGGCAGCCAGGCTTAGTTCTCAGTGGCTTTGAGTCAGCAGGGTGGGAGAGAATTTGGAAACATTAACTGGGGGAGTTGTAGCCAGATATTGAAGGAAACTAGAAGAACTGAGAGTTTGGTAAGGACTGACAAACTGTGCAAGATGGCAAGATCCCAGTCCAGTTTACAGGTAGGTAATGAAATCTCAAAGACAGTGAACAGGACTAGAATCTTCTAACCCACAAGAGTGTGTTGTGGTTTTCCATTGAGGCATAAAACTTCTATCACCCCTCTTTCTGATGCTTGCTACAAAACAAGCCTGATCTCTTTAGATTTGACCTGATTCTTTCTGTAGGTGCAGTAAGAATGGTAATTGACCACAAAGATCTCTTTAAGTTTGTGTTGCTGGAACTCCTCATAAAGAATTTCAGATTAGACTTTCAAAAGCCCCTTGAGGCTAGGGAGCCAGGCCAGAGTTCACCTGCGCTCCCTCTAGATTTAGGTGAAACCCTCTCTTCTTGAGGGCCCCACAGTATCCTAGGTTCCTGGGCTTGCCAGAAAGGGGTCTTCCTTCCTCATCCGTAAGGCTGGGAACACTGTAAGCCAAGTACAGGCTGCTTTTTCCAAGAGGGCTTTGTAAAAAGCATTGACTCCATGCAGTTGACCTTAGTTCCTTAAAATTGTCTGGTCATATCTGATTCTATGTGTCCTTCTCCATATGATATTCCAGTCAAAGCCTTGCTTATATAGCAGCACTTCCAGTTATGTCCCATTATAAGGAAGATGGATTCTTACTGAACTCCTGTGAATAGTTGTATTGCCATGAAAACAGGTATACTCGATAAGAGTTTTTGAATTCTGGGGTGTATATGAGTGGCTAAAATGCTCAACCTATTTCCAACTAGCCCTTTTTCCTTTTCAGTCTCAGGCATTTGTTTTTAGGGTTCCCCGGTCTCCTGAGAGCCCCGAGAGGGATGGGAGGCCTAGAGTTCAAGGGATTGTGGGAGGTGAGGGCGGGAGTGGGAAGAGAAATGTCCTGCAGGGTGGACAGAGGTGGGGCTTTGCAGGGGGTTGTGTCGAAGGGTACCAGGAAATTGAAGGGGAGATGGAGGTGGGGAGAGGAGGAAGTCAAGGAGCAGAGGTGAGGGGAAGGCAGAGGACTTAGATGGGCCAGTCTGGGGAGACGTGAAGTTTCCCAGAGAAGCCAGTGAGGTTCCACATTATCCTGAGTCAAATCATGCCAGTGGCATGAATCACACAGCGGACTGTTTAGGAAGGGATAGTGAACACATACAAAGGAGTCTGTCTAATGCTGGCCAAAAAGAGTTTTTGTCATGGCCAACAGCAAAAGATCTTTCCAGAAAGCAGTTTGGGAAGGTAGTAAAGGGCATACAATTATGCCTGTCGTGCACCACCTTAGGTGTTTCTCCCGAGGAAACCATCCTATCGAGAAGAGAGAACTCGCACAAAGCTACGCCATGCAATACTTTTTATCCTGGTTAAAAATGGGAAAACCTAACATTCCAAAAATAGGAGATTGCAAACCGTGGTGCTTGTATAGTCAGTGATGTTACACAGCCATTTAAAAAGATATCTTAATGTGGGGGAATACTTAGCAAGTGAACAGAATGTAAAATATACATGAACCTAATTCCAAACTGATTTTAAAAGCAGCAGAAGGAAATATCATAAAATGTTAGCCTTCATTTTTTTCCTTTGCTCTTCAGTCTATTTCTAATTTTCTTTAATTATGATGAGTGCATTTTCAAATGAAACATCAAGTGACCGATATGCATATATCTTAGAAATTGGCCAACAACATGTGTGTACAGCAGTCGCTGCATCACTTAACAGAAATTGTGCAAAATTAAGTGTCCCACAGCTACATGCGGTTCTGAGACACCTGTCCCTTATTTCATTCCTACTATAGAGAAGGTTGACCTAGCTGGACAGGAATAGCCAGTGCATCTGTGCAGATTTGTTCAGTAGAGCCCTGGTGTGCACACAGTCAGCCTACTGGCCAGAGGTGCCAGAAGGAGGATGTTTGGTCCTACAGGAAGTCTGCTTGCTCTTCTGATTAACATTTATAAGAAATTGTTCTTTCTTCTTTCAACTGATCCCGAGGCACTGACAAGTGCAGATACTGCAGTGGGACTGGGGGTTCCATGGTAAGCAAAAATAGATACAACAGTCTGTGTCCAGGTGAACTTTACCATTTTTTTCTGGGAGAGATAGAGGTTAATCAGCCAGTCACACAAGTCAATCCCAAATCCCCCTGTGGGGAGTGTTGTAGGGCTGAGAACCACTCTGAAAGCATGGGAATAGGATGGTCGGGAATTGCCACCAAGCTGGGATCTGAGGAAGAGCAGTAGAAAATGTGACCAACAGGAAAGTTAGCAGTGTTCTTGGGGGGAGGAATCAGTGTGTGCGAAGATCCTGGGGCAGGAGCAAGTAGCTACAAGGAATGATGAGGCCAAGAAAGAAAAGACTCTTGGAAGGGGCAAAACCCAGATTGTCACATAGGAGAGGCATTAAACTAGACAAATAGAAATATCGGATGAGAATACACCTGGGCATCACAGGAACTGTCCAATTCTGGCTGGGCCACTGTGCACTCAGAATGTTCTGCCCATTTGGTTTTGTCCACACCATTTCATGTGATTAGATAAGGCCCCTTAGGGATCTGTCTTTTGTGTGTTGCAGGGATTTTAAAGGGATCATCCTGACCCTCCTCTGGGAGAGCAATGAGCATCTGTTGAACGTTGTAGAGGTGAGGGCCGCTAGCCACAGACCTCTGCCTGTCCCTTGACCGGCTGCTGGCCACACATCGGCAGCTGCCTCTGCCTCTTCTGTTCTGCTGATAATGGCCTTATGGGTGCAATTGAGGAATTCCAGCTCCCACGAACACGGCTACCTAGCTTCTGTCACCTCATGTGCTGTTTTCCTAAAAATTAAACCTCATTCATTCATTTATCCATTTATTGAGCCACCACACATCTCTTGGACACTGTGGGTCAGATACTGGGTGAGCCAAGAGCAACAAGCCCAGTCTCTGTCGCTGGGAGGCCAGCATCCTGCAGACGGGCAACAGACATGGTGACCCCACAGGGAGCTGGGTGAGGCTGCTGGAGCAGGCACCTGGGGGGCCTCCAATGGGAGCTACCCAGTGCCCAGTTCCAGCACACCCCACACAGGGCTGTCTGTGCATGTTCCTGTCAGCCTCCCACTGGGCTGCAAATCCTTCAGAACAGGGGCTCTGAGTCTTCCATATCTGTGGCCCTTGGCCTACCTATTACCTGGCTTGGCACTTAATAGAAAGCATCATAGAAAGTTCTCAACCCAGTCATTGAAATAAGATTCCATCTGGGTCTTGAAGGACCAATAGAGTTTTGCCATTTGGTCACATATGCCTTGTGACTGGGATAATGACAGTGGTGAAAAGGGCAGTTGGGTAGGAAGAGTGTGGCTGGCAGAGGGGCCATCAGGAGAAAGGGCTAGGCAGCGTGGAGAACAGGGTGGAGGTTGTAGGACCACGGTGATGCTCCAGAGCCCCGTGGTGATGGTCAGCCTCTCCTGCAGGAGTTCTACCACAGAGAGAAGCGCACCATCACCAGGCCTGACTGCATGTACGAAAACTTTGACCAGTGTGCCGAGAACATCTGCAAGAAGATCCTGGAGTATCACATGCAGACAGACGAGTACCATAACTCCTGCCTCATAGGTGGGTGCGGGCGGCAGGCGGGCGGGCAGTTCAGGGGCATGGCACGTGCCACCACCTGAGCAGAGCCTGGACCTCAAAGCCCAGAGGACGCCTTCCTGACCTGGAGGTCACCAGGGGAGGCACAGGAGCCTCCCTGTGAAAAGCGGACATCTTAGCATGAGGTAAAAGCATTGATCGGATTTAACTAGGAGAAATAACAATGCTGAAAAAGATCACTTTTCTTGAGAAATCTGGTGATATGCATCATTAAGAATGTTTTGTTCATTGCCCAGATGACTTTTGAGAGCTTTATTGAGACACTCACATGCCATACTATTCGCGCATGTAAAGTGTACAATTCAGTGGATTTTAGTATACTCACGGACCTGGGCAATGATCACCACTGTCAGGTGTGGAACCCCTGTCCTCTGTCACTGCCCCAGCCCTCAGCACCACTCAGCTACTTTCTCCCTCTGTAGATTTTCCTATTCCAGGCTTGCATATGAATGGAACCATGTACCGTGTCGTCTTTTGTGACTGGCTTCTTTCATTTTGCATAATGTTTTCATGGTTCATCCATGTTGTATCAGGTGACACCTATTTCATTCCTCTTTATGGCCGATTCTCATTCCATTGTGTGCACGTACCACAGTTTGTCTATCCATTCATTCGGTGGTTTCCACCTTTGGCTACTGTGAGTAGTGCTGCTACACACATTCACACACGAGTTTTGTTGTGGATGTACATTTTCATTTCTCTTGGATGTATATAACTAGGAGTGGAATCGCTGGGTCATGTGGTAACTCTGTATTTGACCGTTTGAAGAAAACTTTCCATGGGTATTTGTTAAGTGCCTACTGTATGCCTGGCCTGTGCTGGCCTCTGATGACCCCGATAGGCACAGGCTCCTGGAAAGTAGGGACATGAAAACAGGCAGGTAGAATACATTGTGCCATTCACACTTATTGTAATGACCTTAAAGAAGCTGTGAAAACACACCCAGCTCCCACCTTTGCCCATCTCTCCACATTCCTCTGCATCTTTGTTTATAGCCATGCATGTTGTATGCAGTTGTAAGTCCTAATTATTCCTGCTTCTAAGGCAGGACGCCTGAGGGCCCATCACAGTCCTGTTTGTTGGTTGAGGGGAAGCATGGGTAGAAGAGGGAGAGGATCAGGGGACACCCAGACATAGGGTCAAGACCCAGCGCTGCCATCTCCCCACCTTATGACCTTGACCAAGTCACCTCACTTCTGTGAGCCTCAGTTTCCTTGTGTGTGCACTGGAGATTAAGACAACACTCACCATATAAGGCTTTTCTGAGGATTCAGCCAGTCACAGAGACCTGCCACATCCAGGGAAAATCACCCATAGTGGGTCTCACTGCTGTTACAGTAGAGCGACTGGACTTCAAACTGTTCCTTTAGCTCAGAATTTCCCCACATGAACTCTGGGATCCCATCCTTTATGACCTTCCTCAAAAGAAATGTTCTATGGTCACATGGGTTTGGGAAATGCTGCAGATTATGTTCTTCTCTGTAAGAGTCACAGCTCCCATTAAATGGAGACTTCCATTTCCTACAGCGTGGGAGTCCAGTATCCTGACCAGCCTTCCCACTGAAAACATTTAAAAGTATCGGATATAATATTTTTGTGATAAAGTCTTTTGAATGTATTGATGAGCTAGCTGTAAAGTAAGAAACACACAAAGGCCCCAAATTGGGTGAAAATAGGAACTCCAAGAGAGAAACTGAACAGTAACACATTGCCCAAAGGCCTTTGCTGACTCCCAGGTGAGCCTTTGTTTTCATGGCCTCCAGGGCCTTGGGAACGGGAGACAAAGCCCCAGACCACCCAAGGTAGAAAGTCTGGAAGGACACAGCCACAGAAAACTGGGACCCCACAGGGCTCCAGCTGCAGAGTAGGACAAATGGGACAGAAACCAAGTCCCTCTCCCTGCTCCTGCACCACTACCACCACCAGCGACTAGAAGGAAATGGTCTTATTAAAAACCCTGCTACTAGGGAAAGCAGAAGGAAAACTCCAATAGGAATCCACAACTATTGGAACACCTGGGTGGCTCAGTTGGTTAAGCAGCTGCCTCTGGTTCAGGTCGTGATCCCAGGGTTCCGGGATTGAGTCCAGGGTCTCCCTCTGCCCTTCACCCCTGCTTGTGCGCACTCTCTCTCTCTCTGGCAAATAAATACATAAAATTTATCTTAAAAAATAAAAGAATCCATAACTATAAAACAGGCTTTGCGCTTGAATTTGACTTTGTTTTTGTGGATCATCCAAAAGACTTCCAGCTGATAATTTAGCTTAAAATGATCTTGAGTTAGTGGTGCCCAGCTGCTTATCAATGGAGACACTATAAATCCTCTCTACAAAAAACCCGCCTTCAGTTCAGACCTCTAAGGATTCTCACAAATCAAATGCCCAAAATAAAAGCTCACAGTAAAAAACGGACAAACAACACACACACACACACACACACACACACACACACACACACACTCAAGGGAAATGGGCCCCTTAAGCGTGAGACAGCAGAATGAGATCAGTAAAGACTTTGGGTATTGAACATATCAGACACAGAATATAAAATCATGTATTTAATAGAATTAATTAGAAAAGGATACTGGAAACATGAGTAAGGAGTGAGAGGCTATTAAAATGACCAAGTAGGTAGGAAAGAGAACCACATAGAACTTCTAAATTGGAAAAATAAATAGTTGAAGATTTAAAATTATGAATGGCTTTACTATCAAGAAAATATCCAAAATACAAAGCAGAAAAACAAAGCGATGACAATCTGGGAGAGAGGTAAAGGGATGTGGATGAGAAGGTAAGCCTAACATAGAGCTACTTAGGGGTCCGGAGGGACAGAAGGGGACTAGAATCAAGGCAGTCTTTGAAGGGATAACAGATGGGACAGACACTTCAAGACTCACTGAACTTTTCATGAGCTGGGAAGTCCTGCAGAGTGTTCAAGGGAAGTCCTTTGACTTTGAATTTGCTTAATCCAGTATTTTCGGTACTGCTCTGACTGCCCGACCCCTTCTGATGAGATAGCTGTTGCCACGTTGTAGACCAGGTCTTTCTCTTTGGGACACTGCTTTGGGACTTTGTGGGAGCGATCACTGCAGCACCTTGGCTTTGTTCTGTCCCCTCCCCTGGCTCCCCCACCTCCAATTCCTATAGAATTACGGGCCCAGCTGAGGAGATTTGAGGAGCTGCTGCCCCAGGTGTGCTGGCTGGTGATGGAGAACTTCAAGGAAAACCACTGGAAAAGATTCTGTGCCTCTGCCGAGGAGATCCGGGGACGGTTCCGGAATTATCAGGAGAAGCTGGAGGAAAGGAAGGTGAGAGCCCCAAGACTGGCCCTTCCTCTCCAGGACCAAGGGCCCTGGGAGCTCAGAAATGGAGGCAAGGCATAGGCAGAACTGGCCAGGTTGGGACTGTTGGACAGGGTCCGAGGGGCATGGGGCGTTGGAGAAATACCTTCTTCATAGAAGGTGTTCAGTAAGTTTCTTTTTGGACTTACTTGGTGGGTTTGCCGTTTCTGTGTGAGTGTGGTCATTGACATCAACAATGATGGTCTACCTGGTCCTTGGAGGCATGGGACATGGATGCCATCAATCTTACTGGACTAAGGCCCTGGTTGTGCTGAGGCAGCTGCTTGGCTCTCCCATTCCCTAGCTCTCAGCATCAGCTGCAGCCTCGCCCCTATCTTGTCTTCTCTGCCTCTTCTCTGCCCATCCATGGCCCTTCACACACCTGGGTCAGAGCACGCATCATTCTGGCCCTGGCCTTTATTAGCAGAGGGCATGGGCCAATGACATTTTGGTCCTGACCTAGAGACCAGGTCAAAACCCCCACTGATTTCTGTATTGTTCGATTGAAGGATGAAAATGCCCAGAAGCTCCATCTGAATCTTGGACATCCCACACATTTCCAAGAAATGGAGTCTCTGTGTCAAGTGGAAGAGAAAAGGCAGGATGATTTAGACACTGTGATTGTGGCAAACAAAGAGAAGCTCGAGGTCAGTGGTGCCATGGACTCCCAGGTCTGGGTGCTGAGGGCTTGCACTGCCCCCAGAGAGGCCTCTCCTTCGCCCCCACCCCCGACTGACAGTCCAGCAACAGTGCTGAGCATGGCCCCTACCTGGCGCCCTGGCCGAAGAGGGGCATGAAAGTCGGCAGGTGTTATAGGGTTGGTTCATCATTATTGGCTGGTTTAACATGCATCTTTTGATTTCTAAATGAATTACTCTAAAATTACTAATGCGAACTTCTTTTTTCGAGATCCATGTCTATTTATTTCTCTTTAGTGAATTGTTTGTGGGCATCCCTTTGCCACTTCTGAATCATTTCCTATCTTCAAGCCCAGTCAGCTCTTGGGAGAGGCCTCTTGGCTGAGGACCAGATGCCACTTACCTTGGACATACATAGCCGACACATGACTTTGGTCTCATCTCACCTGCTAGCTCCCCAAGTCCTCCCTCAGCCTGCCTTTGGAGGCAGACTCCTCTCCCTGCAACACCAGGTTGCCCATGTTTCCCCCAGGAATTCACCAGGAAGTACGGCCGGTTTTTCATAGCCAGCCTGGCCACCTTCACCGAGAAGTTCCTGCTGCAGTTGGATGAAGTGGTCACCATCGACGATGTCCAGGTTGCAAGTAAGTCATACCACCGGCCTTCTGCCTGGGCCCCAGGGGTCGGTGAGGTGGAGGGTGATGGGCCACGGGCATCTGCTTTTCCCCCAATTCCACCAGAATGAAAATAGATTCTCCACTGACAAGACTTTGTTTTCATTAAAAATAAGGTTTTTTTTTTAATTAAAAAAGCAAATCCCCAAATGGGTCAAAAATTATATGTAAAAAAATAAAACCCTAATAGTAAATATTTTCATAATCTTGGTAAAGGCAGCTTTCCTAAGTATGAGATGAGAGCCAGAAGCCATTAAGGAAATGGCTGACACTCCTCTGTGGCCAAAATAAAAACAAAGAAAAATGTCGAAAAATTGAAAGACAAACCACAAACTGGACAGATATTCCTAACAAGCTACTATATAAAGATGTGAATCATGTATTAAATGTTATCAATTTATCACTAACTTAGTGAGTAATTAAAATATTTTTATTTTAAAAAGCTTTCATTACAAGGACACTACATTTTTTATAGTAAAATTAAAAACTCACTATCAGTTACAAAGGAAGTAAAGAACACAGTCTTTCCACCCAGAATAGAGTGCCCTTACTATTTGCTGTTCATCCTTCCAGTCCTTTCCTTTTGGGCACAGGCCTGAGTATGTGTGTCGGGGGGGTGTTATAGGGTGTGTGCTCTTTTATAACTTAATTCACCCTCAGGTGGACGTTGGCCAGGACAGTCAGTCATCTTCTTGAGCATTTTCTCTTGCTGTGTGTCATACTTTATTAATTAGTCTCCTGCTGTCGAACATTGGGCCATTTTCAGTTTTTCACTCCTGTGCTTGTGCTGAAGGGAGCATCTGCGTCCTTATATCTCTATTCTGGGGCTATAGGTTCCTAGAAGTGGACTTTTTGGGTCAACATGTATATGGATGTTGAGGCACTGGTTATTTTCCCGTACTGGAGGTCTCTCCAGCCAGTGTGAGCCTTGTTTGGGAAGCGGGGCTAGAGATTAGGGAGAATGGGCAGAGCAGCCAGCAGGGAAGGTACTCCTGGTACCTTGGAAGGAACCGTGGAGCTGGGAAGACCCCCTGTATCAGCCCCCAAGGAGGCCTTTCCTGCTGTAACTCAGGCTTCGGAGCCAAGTGGCCTGGCCCTGCCCTCCCTGGCAGATCAGGGTTGCCCTTCCCTGCTGGCTTTCACCCCATAGGAAAGCACATCAAAGGACAGGTCAGTGAGCCAGACATCAGAGGGACTTTGAATGTGTTTGCCCCAGGGGTAGTTCTTCGTTCAGAACCCATCTGAGCTGGTCTACACCAAAGCTTACCTGGAGGCTCATGGAAGCTGTGCGAAGGTCAAAGCATCATGCCCTGGGCTTTGGAGCTGGGAAGAACACCTAAACCATACCTCCCATCGCTCAGCCAGGCCCCCTGCCTGCCGCCACTGGCCGCCGCCCCTCCATCCCAGGCCTACAGATCTGGTGCTTTCAGCTTCTCTGTGGGACTGGGCTCCGCGTCCCTCTGGAGACTCCCAAGTGGGGAGGAGGGGAGCAAGTCCTCATCCCTCCAAACGTAAGGTCAGGGGGAAATCCCCTCGATCTTAGACTGTGCGTGAGGCCATGGTCATAACCTGTCTTTTGCCTGTCAGGGATGGAGTCCCCCAAACAGAAAACATCAATCCTCATACGGAGGAAACTCGCTAGGCTTTCCCTGAAGGAAGAAAGTGAAAAGCCCCTGATTGAACGGGGGAGCAGGTAAGAGCCGAGAGCACTGAGGGGTATCATCCATGGCCGTGTTTGCTGGAGCACAGGGCAGTGGAATGGTTAGGGGCACCTGGAAGCCTTGGAAAGGCATTATGTTTTTTTTTTTTTTTTTTAAGATTTTATTTATTTATTTATTTGGCAGAAAGAGAGACAGTGAGAGAGGGAACAAAAGCAGGGGGAGTGGGAGAGGGAGAAGCAGGCCTCCCACGAGGCAGGGAGCCCGATGCGGGGCTCGATCCCAGGACCCTGGGATCATGACCTGAGCCGAAGGCAGACACTTAATGGCTGAGCCACCCAGGTATCCCGGAAAGGCATTATGTTCTAAGCCTCAGTTTCCTCACCTGTGAAATGGGCATGGCAGCCCAACTTCCGTGGTATTATAAAGAGAAAGTTTAACGAGATCTTCCTTAGAGTGCTCCTGGCACATAACAAGGGCTCAGCAGCTATTAGTTCCCTTGCTAAGGACCCACAAAGGTGGGCCTGCAAAGAAAGGGAGGCCCATCCCAGTATGGGGCACATTCTCGAGTTGCCAGTGGCACTGTGAACCACTGCATGTGAGCTGTCAAAGTGCTTGTTCCGTGGGCTCCAAGAATGTGGCTCTGGAAGAAGTAAGGCAGTGATTTGCCCAGCCCAGTAGGAAAAATGGGCTAGGAATGGGTGCCTGCCTCCTGGCCGGCCCCCTGCTGAGGAAACAGGCCTGGCAAAGGGAGACAACCAGAGGTGTGGCATTCCTCCCCCCGCGCCCCCCGCCCCACGCAGAAGCCAAGACCGTCTACGCACACGGATTTAAACAGCGTGAAAGTACAAAAAAGAACTTGAAGAAGCTTAATGTTAAATGCTCAGTAGGGTTTTCCTTTTAATGAAGATGTTTCAGATGTGACCTTTTTTTTTTTTTTTAAAAAAAAGATCTGCTAAACTCTTCCACCGGGATTGGAAGGTGCGCTGTGACTGATGATGATGACAAGCCTGTCCGCCTTGACATGCATATTTATTTGTAGGAAGTGGCCAGGAATCAAACCCACTGAAGTCACCATCCAAAATAAGATTCTCCTCCGGAAAACATCATCCATCACCACCACCAAAACGACCCTGGGCCACCTGGCAGCCGTGGAAGCCCGAGATGCCGTCTACCTGGTGAGTGGAGAGACCAGGGGGTGCTGGGCAGGCCCCAGGGAGCGCAGGGCAGCTGTTTGGCTGCCTTGGGAAGAAGGGAGCTTCCCATCACAGGGAGCCCTGGGGTTTGGCCCGTGGAGCAGATGACCCACATCAGGGTGCCCCAGAGGTGGTGTCAACACTCAAGACAGTTAATGTTCTCAGGCCCAAGGATGAGATCTGCAGGTCATGTCCAATCCCAGCGATAGCGTGGCTCTTGTGGCATATGAGCCCCAGTGCTGAGGGACACCCCACCCAGACTGGAGGATGAAGGAGGACCTTCCAGAGGAACGGTTGAGTTAGAGCGAGGGGCCAGACTAGTCACAGGCACAGAAGCCCCGGTAGCAGTAGGCGGCACTGGGTGGACATGGACAAGATAGGCTGATCCCCATGCTGGGAGAGCCCAGGCCCTTCCCTGGCCACCACGCCAAGCTCCAGGGGGAAGGGGACCACTCTGCTGAGTTCAGTAAGTGCTCAAGGTCTGGAGGGATCAGCCTTCCAAGGAAGCTGAGAGCCCTGAGCTCCAGGGAGGCCACCACGCTGGATGGCAGTTAGGAACAAGTGTTCTTTCTAGCTGGGTGACCCCAGGCAAGGTTTTGAGCCTCAGTTTCCACATCTATAAAATGAGGGAACAACCGGACCTGCCTGATGGGTGGTTGGGCAGATTACATGCGGGATGATTTGTGGAGTTCTTGCCAGTGCCTGGAGTAGGTTAAAAGCTACCTGCCAGTGGGTTACAGCATTCCGTTAGGGCCCAGAGTCCAGAAGTCCCTCCTCATCTGGCCTCCCCCTGCTGCTTTGCTCCCAGAAATATCTAGCACTATTTGAAGAGGAGTTGAAGAAGATCCAGAATGACAACATGGTGCAGGTGAAGGAGGCTCAGAGCTGGAAGGACAGCTGGAAGCGCTCCGTGCATACGATCCAGGGCCTGTACTTGTGACACCCTCACCCCACCCCACATAAAGGCTCATTTTTAATGGACACCCTTCTCTCTCCTCCTGTCCATCTGTCCACCCATCCATCCCTGCTCTATACCCAGCGCTGTAGCCTCATCGGTGACCAGGACATGGTGTGGTCTCTGCCCATGTGGAGATCACTTCCAATGAGGAGCGTGGAGGTGAAAAGGGGAGTTCCACGTGGTTAGCAGCAATGGTGGGTCACAGGAGTGGGCCACTTAAAATAAAGACCAGTACTCCAGAGGACATGATTCCAATAGGCACACTTGACCCTTCATCTTGGGAAACAAAATGATTAAAATGTATGGGCATGAATACATTTTACATTTAACAGTGTAAAATAATTGCAACCATGCAACCAACAGAGAATTAATCCAGTCTTGACTGGGTATTTGGCAATTTGCCTGACCAAATTAAAGCATTTTGAGGAAAATTTTCCAGGCCTCCTTAGTTTTTCTGTGGGCCTCTTTAATCTTGTGAGACTCAGATCCTTCTCTCTGGAAAGCTCCATTGTGCCATCTTCCTTGTTGAGTTCATCTTCCTGGACTAGGTGGCCTAACCATGCCGAGTCTCATTGACCAGTAGCTTTCTGTGGCACCTGGACAGCCTGCGTACCTTCCTTCCTTGACTTCCTCAACTCCTATTTCTTTCACCTGGTTTGCATTTTGATTTTGCATCAGTTTGGGTTTTCCCATGCTTTAACCTCTTCTAATGTCTTGATGAGGTAGGATTTTGTCCCTGTTTTACAGGTGTGGAAGCTCAAGTCCAAAAGGCTGAGACAACCTGCTCAAAGGCACACAGCCTGTAGAGAATCTCAGCATAGTTTTTGGTTCCCCAAATGTGGACAAGGACTTGGGGACAAGTCATTTGTTTTGGAGATGATCCCAAGAAGCACAAGTGAGGCCCCGGGGAAGGGGAGCCTGGAGGGAGCCTTGGCCTTGCTCCCAGCTCCCTCCACCCCCCACACCAGGCACATCCTGTCCTCCTCACCTGCCCCCCACCCTGCATCGCCTGTCCCCTGGTCTGCTGCGGATCTGTCTCCTGACCTGTTCTTCTGTAGCTACTGTCCACACTAGGGGCTGTGGGCTCACTGTGGTCCCAGGTGCCCACAGAGGTGGACTGCAAAACCCCAGTCCTGTCCCCTCAAAGCTATCCTTGGGACCTTAGGTATTCCCCTATTGAGCAGGTCGTTAGGAAAATGGATGTCCCTGCCCCATGACAGAGCTGCCTCCAACCTCTTTCTAACTCTCCCTCTTGTAAGTTCCCCTGTGTCTGCTCTTTCTTGACCACACCTCCATGGTCCCCACCTGAGAAGTCAATGTGAGTGAGTATGTCTGTGCACATGTGAGGATGTGGAGAAGAAAATGACCCTATATGGCGAGGGGATAGACAGGGGTCCCCCTAGGATCTTAGAGGCTCTTAACATCAAGTAAACCCCTTCGGGAGGTGTTGAGCCCTGGCCTAAAGCTCTTCCTTTTCCTTTAGACTCTGCCCACCTCCTGAGCCCCAGACCAGTCCCTGACTCACTCTGGGCCTCAGTTTCCTAATTGTGCAATGAGAGACCAGATACAGAGCCACATACATGGATGCTCAGTGAGGTCAGGCCCCATCAAAGCAGGTTGGGGTGTGAAGGTGGAGTAGCATGGGTACAGAAAGGAACGCAGTACACGGCAGCCAGGCTTTGTGTCCATAGCCAGGCACACACAAGGGGCCCTGGGGAAGACCCGAGAAGAGTGCATACACGCGAGCCCTCAAATTGTTGTGTACACCTGGGCATTGCAACAGTGGATCCACACATGAGGTTGGTCTCCTTCAGCCAGCTCTGTGCATCCCACAGCTGCTGGGGCCTGGGTCACATGTGCTCCACTGGACCCAAGGGAGGGGTGTCAGCCTCACTTAACCAGGACGGAGGGTGGGGAAGGGGCAGTTCCCCAAAGAAATACTGATGTACTCTTCCCAACGGAAGAGGACATGGGTGTCAGCCAGGCAAAGGCACCCCAAGTCTCAGAATCATGCAAGCTGCCTCTGACCTGTCTCTGCCACTACAAGGGGCTGTCCCCAGAGAAGGGACCTGTCTTGTCCAAGATCACACAGTGATTCAGTGGCAAAGCTCATATTTTGGTTAGGCTTGGATTTGCCTATATATAGTAGAAAACCCAAAATAATATGGCATAAACAAGAAAGAGATTTATATCTTTCTCATATAAAAGAAGTCTTTTTCTCTTGTGGGACAACTCCAGTGACCCCCCCCACCCCCAGCAGATGGACAATGGGCACTGACTTATTTGTAACTTACTGACAATAAGCAGAGAACATGGCCTATGTTCAGGGAGATGGCTGTCCTCGCCAACCTGCCCTTTTCTGTATTCATAAAACTTGCCCACATCCCCTGTGGTAGAGGACATTTGCTAACAAAACAAAAACCAAAACAAATGCCCCAAGCCCCCCAAAAACTCTGGAGGCAGGCAGTCCTTACTGATCCTGGACTGCTCATCATGGAGGACTCCAGCTCATCTGTCCTTCTCCAGCATCTTAGCATGTGGTTTCCCTCATCAAGTCTGTCCCTGGTCCAGGGTGGCTGCTGGAGCTCCAGCCTGGACCAGCCACCCCATCTGCACTTGAGACAGCAGGCAAGAGGGAGGAGGAGGGCAAAAGAGGTGTCTGTGCCTCCCAGCTGTGTCTGTGCCATCTGGCCAGCCTCCTTGAAGTCCCACACCAAACTCCGATCATACGTCATTGGCCTGAACTTCGTCTGGTCACGCTTAGCTGCCACAGAGGTTAGGCACTTTAGTCTTTTCATTTGTTGAATTGCTGCCTAAATTAAAACTGTCTGTTTTTAAGCAAAGGAGGAATGAAAACTGGAAACTACCAGTGCTCTTTGCTACCCTGAACTCCAAGATGAAGAGGAGGAGAGGCGGTTATTTTCAGGTGCGTAGGGCATCCGCAGCCTCTCCTTCCTTGATGTTCACTCGTTCACAGAGAGAACAGAGTCTCGGTTCTAAACCACAGTGTGTGAGTGGGACCTCTGCTTTGGGTTCCAGCAGAATGATGGGAACCACTGTGTCGGTGTTCATCTGCTTGTCCCTTACAAGATCTGAGAAAAACCTTTCCTATTTCATAAATGGGGTGGGTAGAGGTGGGCTGGTGAAGTCTTTTAAGCAAGAAACATGTACCTAAAAAGCTGAGTCAAAATTATATCTCTGTAAATCAAAGACTAGAATCTGTTGACCCCACCATGTTTGACCCTCATGGTGAATATACTAGTAAAAATAATACACACAGAATAAAACTAAATAGTGGTTTAAAACTCCTCATGGTGAAGATTAATTATCACTGACTAAAAATTAATGGAGGAAAAAATATATTTGAAAAACATTTTGATATGCATAATTTCACCCCAGAAAAATGACTGGTAAAAATAATAATCCCTAAAATTTATAATAGCAGAATCTGTAGTCAGTAAATTATGATCTGGGCCAAAAACCAATATACATAAAAAAAATAATGGATCCTGTTATAAATAGTTGCAGTGAAGTAATGATAAAAGTAGATAAGCTACAATTGACTTTCTGTACTGTATGTTTTTTCTCAAATGTTGTCTCACTTTTTAATATTTAATAGACCTCATATTTTAGAGCAGTTTTAGGTTTATTGAAAAATTGAGCAAGTAGCACCAAATACTGTATATCTCACCCCCTTCTCCCATAGTTTACTCTATTTTTAACATCTTGTGATAGTGTGGTTCATTTGTTAAAGTTTATGGACCGATACTGGTACATTATTAACAACTAAAGTCCATAGTTTATAGTAGGTCTCACTCTTTCTGTTATACAATTTATGAGTGTTGACAAATGCAGAGTGCCATGTATCCACCATAATAGTATCAAGCAGAATAGTTGTACAAGGCTCAGATCCCATGTTCCACCTCTCCTTTTCCTCTCTTCCTCCCCCAAACACTGACAACTACTGATCTTTTTGCCCTCTCTATAGTTTTGCTCTTTCCAAAATGTCAAAGAGTTGGAATCAAAAATATGTAGCCTTTTAGACTGGCTTCTTTCATTTAGCAATATGTATTTAGAGTTCCTCCATGTCTTTTTGTGGCTGGATAGAACATTTCTTTATACTGCTGAATAATACCCATCATCTGGATGTACCACAGTGTTTATCCATTTACCTATTGAAGGACCTCTCAGTTCCTTCCAGTTTGGGGCAGTTATTGGTAATTGTTCAATATTTGTGTGCAGGTTTTTGTGTAGACATGTTTTCAGCTCTTGGGTAAATATCTAGGAGCGTGATTGCTGGATCATATGGTAGGATTATGTTTAGTTTTTTAAGAAACTGCCAAATTGTCTTCCCAAGTGCTTGTACTATTTTGCATTCCCTCCAGGAATGTTGTTCCACACTATTGTCAGCATTTGATATGATCAGGGGTGTTTTGCATTTAGCCCTTCTAATGGGTGTTTGGTAGTATCTCATTGTAGCTTTAATTTGCAGCTCCCTAATGATATATGATGTTGAACATCTTTCTATATGCTTATTTCCATCTGCTTAAATTCTTTGATGAGATATCTGTTCAGATCTATTGCCCATACTTTTTTTTATTGCCCATTTTTTTTTAATGGTTTGAGTTATTTTTTCTTGAGTTAATGAGTTTGTTTGTTTCTGAGATTTTGTTTACAAGTTGAGATATTGTTGAGTTTTAGAAGTTCCTTGTGTATTTTGGACATGCCTATTTGCCATCTTTATTATCTTCTTTGCTGAGGTGTCTGTTCAGATCGTTTGCCCATCTTTAAATTAGATAATTGTTTGTTTTCTTCCTCTTGAGTTTGAAAAGTTCTTTATGCATTTTGGATATCAGTCCTTTATCAGATAATGTGTTTTATAAATATTTTCTCCTGGTCTGTGGCCTGTCTTTTTATTCTCTTAGCAATGTCTTTTGCAGAGTAGAAGTTTTAATTTCAATGAAGGTCAACTTATCAATGTTTTGTTTCATGGATCAAACTTTTGGTATTTTATCTAAAAAGTTATTGACAAATCCAAGGTCACCTAGATTTTCTCCTATGTTATCTTCTAGGAGTTTTATAATCTACATCAGAACATTCTGAGTTAATTTTTGTGACAGTTATCAAGGTTCATTTTTTTTTTTTGCATGTGGATGTCCAGTTGTTCCAAAACCATTTGTTGTAAAAACTATCATTTCTCCATTGAATTGCTTTTCATCCCTTGTGAAAGACCAGTTGACTATATTTGTGTGGGTCTATTTCTGGGTTCTTTATTCTGTTCTACTAATCTGTTTTTTCATCCATACCACACTATTTTTTTTCGAGGTTTATTTAATTTAGAGAGAGAGAGTGCATGTGTGGGCAGAGGGGAGGGGAAGAGGGAGAGGGGAAGCAGACTCCCCACTGAGCAGGGAGCCAGATGCAGGTGCTTAATATCAAGACCCCGAGATATTGACCGAGATATTGACCTTAATATCAAGACCCCGAGATATTGAGCCAAACTTAGTTGGACACTTAACCAACTGAACCACCCAGACACCCCTTTACCACACTATCTTGATTACTGTAGCTTTATTTTATAATAAGTCTTGAAGTCTGGTAGTGCCAGCCCTCCAATTTTGTTCTTTTCTTTCAATACTGTGTTAGGTGTCCTATTTTTTTTTAACCTTTCCATGTAAATTGTAGAATCAATTTGTCAATGTCCATAAAATGACTTGCTGGGATTTTGATTGGGATTACATTGTCTCTATAGATCAAGTTGGGAAAAACTGACATCTTGACAATATTGGGTCTTCCTATCCATGAACATGGACTATCTCTCCACTTAGCAATTCTTTGGTCCCTTTCATCAGAGTTATAGTTTTCCTGTAAAGATCTTATACATATCTCTAAGCATGGCAATGCTTTGTTCTAGTCATCAAGAAGATGCAAAATGTGGTTGTATTTATTTAGATAATCATTCAAGTGAAAATGCAAATATTTTACATTCTTATTGAGAACTCTCAGACCCCCAAGAATAAGTCCAAGGACACAAGTTTACACAACATTGGCCTAGACTCCACTTCTATCTTGTCAGCACCACAGTCCTAAATAGGTTGCTGATGATGTTGCAAACGTTGCACACGAGTTATAAAATCAGCTTTCCAGCAATAGAGTTTATGCAACATATCATAATCCCTAGCCACAAGTCTTGGAGTTTCAAACAAAGACCACTTGACCTTCCCAGACAAATTACAAGATCACAATTGAGACTTGGAATCATCCAGAGCAATGCTTTTCTCAACGTTAGCAGTATAGGCTCCAAATAACCCAAGGAAAAATTCTGACAAAACAGTTACAAATTCTGCTATTGAGAACATCTGGTCATTATCTGAGTTATAAATACCTTCTAAATGGGTCTTGTTTATTTGCAAGGAAATGACCAACTGGAATTTAGGACTTTGTTCTGGGTACCACTTTCAAGAAATCGGATTAAGTGAAGCTTGCTTAGAGGAGGTAAGTGTGACATTTAACCAAGAGAAGACATTAGGAAGGTTGTGATAGCCTTCTCCAAATATCAAACAAGCTCCCCTCTGTAGGGAGGATTCCATTCTTTCTCTTTGGCCAATAGGTAACACTAAAGCTCATGAGTGGACACTCTAGAGAGAGAGTTTTTAGATTAAAATGGCATTTTGACCTCCAGAGCCGCCTGCCCAATAAAGACAGGGCTCATACACAAGGGGAAGTTCCCCACTGATATAGAAGTGGTCCATGCAGAGGAACAATGTTTTGAAATGGTTCATTAGGGCAGTCTGTCTAGTTGACAGTCACATTGATGTCAACAAGCATCTGGAGAAGTATCAGGTTATGCTCCTCCAACCTGTTCTCCCCTTTGCCATCCAGGATCCACCAGGCTGGCTTGGAGGTGAACATAGTGCCTTCCCAGGAAGGAAAAGGGTGTAGAGAAGAAAATCGGAAGAAATGATTGGAACCGTTTGGAGACATGAAAAGAAAAATTCTATAGATCTAGAATGGCAAAGTAAAGATCAAGTCTTTTTCTGAACAATTGTCAGCCCATAAATTGATACCTGGATTTGGTGCTAGCTATTTGTTAACCTCTATTATACAGGTCTATGGCTTCCCTTAGAGATTTTAAGGGAAAAAAGTTTACTTTGTCCTTATACTTTTTATGCATTTTCCTTTGCTTACTTCTACAGTCCCTTATTTCATTCATCAGGTACACATAGAGGCAGCATAGCATTATAGAAAGAGGATGGACTTAAATCCTTCCCTATTTATTCATACATTAAATAAATATTTATTGTAAACCTGTATGTGCCAAGCACTAGAACACTGCAATCACCATGATTAGGGAATCTATCTATCTATCTATCTATCTATCTATCTATCTATCTATCTATCATCTATCATCAACCTTCAAACCCCTTTTTGGGGACATGTACTGCACAAAAAGAGGTTGAAATGCTCTGTCAGTGCTGACAAACTGTGTTGCTCTCAGATTAAGAACCACTTACCTAGAGAAAAATCTCCTTTAGTGGCTTACTCTGGCCAACAGCTTGCTAGCTCCTTTCTTAGCCAATAGCTAGCCTCCAAGTGTCATAATTTTCTAGTTGCAAATATAAAACACCCTGTTTTAAGGAAGTTGCTGCTGAGAACAGGGGCTCCAGTTTTAAATGGAAAAGATTAAGTGCAAAAGGATGAAGAGAGAATTGGAAGACCATCTCTTCTACTTATGGGCTAAATGAACTCCAGGAAGTACCCTCAAAACAGTGTTTTAATCTCCTCAGCTGGTTGTGAGTGCTAGGGAGAATTAGGTAATTTGGGAGTGGGGTGATGCAGAACTCTAATAAAGCTAAATACATGCATTCATCCCTAAGTCTGTTGGAGTAAACAAGAATATCTTGTTCAGCTTCTCTTTGGGTAGGACTGGCTGTTGGGGGATTTCTAGAAGCAGCACTCAATCCCTATCTGACCCAGCACCCTCTTCTATAATGAATATTTTGTAATCCCTCCTTTTACTCTCCTGAAATGAAATCCACAGATAAAATAACATCTAAAATTCATTGTATAGTAAAACCATGAAAAAGTTATTTGTGTTTATAAATAAAGCAGAGGTTTTTCATCTACATGAATGACTGGCAAGACATTCAGATGTTGTTTGGGACAAGGGGAACTTCTCAGATATGGGGGGGGCTCTTCCCTATGCAGCAGGACAACAAGTATCCGGCCTAGACCACTAAATCCCAGGAGGTAGCCCCCATCGTCGGGACAACCTAAAATAACCTCATGAATGTCCAAAGTGCCCCTGGGGAGGCGGGGGGAGATGTTGCTCCCATGGAGAACCATCGATGAATGGGAATTGACCAAACAGTCCCTCGTGAAGGCTCCTTTTGCTACTTACTGGGTTAACATTGCCACTTATGCAAATCTGAGGCTAAAATGAGCCCAAAGGGCTCCTAATCCAACAAAAGACTTTGATTTGTTTAAGGTCAACCATTTAAGTGGGCCAATGATGTTCCCAGAATAGTACACTTTGAATCTGAAACCACATTTTTTTTTAAGGATTTTATTTTTATGTAATCTCTCCCCCCCAGCATGGGACTCTAACTCATGACCCCAAGATCAAGAGGCACGTGTTCTACTGACTGAGTCAGTTGGTTGCCCCCGAACCCACATTTTTTAATACCGTCTGCAGCTTTGATTTCAGAGTCAGCTAACCGATACTGAGTGTCTCCTATATACTTACATGGTTCCTTCTCATTGCCTCCTGCCTTCCTCATCCCTAGCATCTACTGCAGCATAATTTTTGTACCAGTCTGTTTATTGACTGTTACAGAATCCATAACACTATAGTTGCTGGCCTTGTTTAGAGTATTAGTTACCCCACCTCCATGCCCTACCCCACATGTGGGCCCTTAACCTGCTGACAACTTAACATCTGCATCCTTGGGGTCTTCCTTCTCCCTGGGCCATGTCCAAGACTGGGCTGTGGAAATGAGCCACAGCTCCAGAGGGCCAGAAGCCATCTCTTAGACAGCCAAGACCCTCCCCCATGGGTCCTATGACCTTGCTCCACACAATATGGCTTTAAGCTCTTGTTATCCCCTGTTTTCCAGTGTTCGGTGGCTGTGTGGCCTCTACAGCTTTAGGGATCAGTCCCTTCTGGGGATTAGCCCCTTTCAGCTGACTCACCTTGGAGGCCTTTGTGGGCAGATTAGGGAGTTTCGCTTGATCAGCACATCCTGAGGTTTACCAGGGCCCCAGCAATCTCTCCCTTCAGTGTTTTGTTTTGTTTCTCCTTACTCAGTTAAAACAAATGCAATTGTCTAGAAATTCCTCTGCACTTGTTTGTGAGGCAACAGCTGACCGGAGAGGATGCGATCATGATGTTAATGATTCATCGAAATAACATAGATCTGTCCAAAGATTCCTTTTGTTATGAATCTATTTTTCCTGACCTTATGTAAGCAAAAAATACCAGTGAGGCTGGGCTTAATTAATCTACATATATAATGTTGAATATGTTGTTGTTTAACTTTAAGAAGGACTTTATTATTATTAAAATTATTTGCAATTTAATCACTCAGAGAAAAAAAAGATGAATACAATCTAAAGTCTTTTCGAGTTGTTCATAAGGGAGATGAGACATAGTGAGACATAGAACATCCTCCCCTACTGAAACATTTTTGCGGCACAAATAAGGTGCTCTAGGAGCTCAACCAATGGAGCAGTCACCTTCAGGTGGGGCTACAAGGAAGATTTCCCAGGAGAGGAATTAACCCTATAGCTCATTTTGTGGTATGCAAGGTGATAGACATGAGAGTTTTGATTTGGGTTTTCCCTTTGGAGACAATATAGAGAAGAAACAGATGAGCTCAGATGGGAAGTAAGATGAGAATAACTAGAGGTCTCTAAAATTGCAACTCTAAATTTTGGAGAGTGGAAGAGCTCAGCTGCCTAAGGCAGAGTAAAGTCAGAGAGACTCAGAAGAGGGTTACGAGGGTCTCTTCCTTAGAGTGTATCGCACACACCACCCACTCCATCAGGTGAGATAAAAATGAAGTGAGCCATAGACATGGTCTTGGAGCACGGTTGCTGTCTCCCCTTCTTTCTACATGGTGGCTTGCAGGACTGAGAGAAGGGAAGGAGGGAAGGACAGAGATGCGCCTCAGTCAATGGCTTTGGTCTTGTCTGCCTTGTACAGGTACTTCAGTGTTTGTGTCCAACGTGGCTCTCTCCAAACAAGCAGGCTTCCCAGGTGTAGACAAAAATGCATGAAGGGCTTTAGGTAGACATTTCACACTTAAAATATTCCCACCTTTCTCAGCCTAGGAAAAGGCGGCCACAAATCCTTCTTCCTTCCTCACACCTGGACCTTGATTTGCACTCTGTTTCCATGACAACCTCTTTCTCTCTCTGTGAGGTATTTGGATGGGCACAGATTACCTGCCAGGCTGCCGCCCACTGGCCCGCTGCTCCCGATCTCCCTCCTACCCACCTCGCCTATATCCAAATGCCACCTGAGCAGATCACAACCCCTCAACAGCCCTTGGGGATGGGAGGTGTGCATGACTCTCCCGAAGGAGAGCCACAGATGCTCCTGGCCCCCACTCCTGTCATCCAAAGATGAGCTTAGGCTTTTGCTGAGAGAGAGTACCTTCCACCTCAGTCTCGTTCATTCTGAAAACTCTGCTTTTTGGCCTCAGGATATACGCCTTCATATAAGGCAGTTTTTAACACAGGTTCCTAGTGGGACTTCAGGTGCCCCCAAACCATTTTTGAGATCATATGCCAAATTTTGTATCCATGTGTTGCTTTCACATATTCTGACCTCCTTCTCCCACAAAAGGTAAGAACCACTGTGTCTGAAAAACAACCAGTTTGTGTCATCTCTGATTCCCCTGAAATCAGAGTTAGGAGTTAATTCGTGAACTCTCTGAGCCTTGGACCATTTCCAAAGAAAGTAAACAAACTTCCTAACCTTTCCTTGCTATGTTAGCTATCCACGGACTTCTGAGAACCTCCTGATATGTCTTAGCCAAAAATCTGCCTGCAGAATGGACACTATCCAGGAACATATATGAAGGGCCAATGAACACATGAAAAGATGCTCAATATCGTTAGTCATGGGAAAATGCAAATTAAAAACCTCAATGTGGGCGCCTGGGTGGCCCAGTTGGTTAAGCGACTGCCTTCGGCTCAGGTCATGATCCTGGAGTCCCGGGATCGAGTCCCGCATCGGGCTCCCTGCTCAGCAGGGAGTCTGCTTCTCCCTCTGACCCTCCCCCTCTCATGCTCTCTCTCTCTATCTCATTCTCTCTCTCAAATAAATAAATAAAATCTTTAATAAAAAAATAAAAACCTCAATGTGATATCTGTATACATCCACTGAAATGGCTAAACTTAAAGTGACTGACAATTCCAAGGACTGGAAAGATTTGGAGCAACCGGAACTCTCATACATTGCTGGCAGGTGGGAGGAAGGGAGAACAAAATGATGCAGCCACTTTAGAAAACAATTTGTCAGCTCTTTCCTTGGCTTCTTTCCGGTGGCGGCAGCGGCAGATTGTGCAGACATGGCCAAGATTAAGGCTCGAGACCTTCGCAGCAAGAAGAAAGAGGAGCTGCTTAAAGAGCTGGAAGACCTGAAGGTGGAGCTGTCCCAGCTGCGTGTCGCCAAAGTGACAGGTGGCGCGGCTTTCAAGCTCTCCAAGATCCAAGTTGTTCGCAAATCCATCGCCCGTGTTCTCACAGTCATCAACCAGACGCAGAAAGAGAACCTCAGGAAATTCTACAAGGGTAAGAAGTACAAGCCCCTGGATCTGTGACCCAAAAAGACACGTGCCATGCGCCACCGGCTGAACAAGCACGAGGAGAACCTGAAGACCAAGAAGCAGCAGGGGAAGGAGCGGCTGTACCCGCTGCGGAAGTACGCGGTCAAAGCCTGAGCACTGGCGTCAATAAAACGCAGACAAACTGGCAAAAAAAGAAAAAAAAGAAAAAAAAAAGAAAACAGTTTGTCAGTTTCTTATAGAGTTAGACATACACTTATTCTACAACCAGCAATTCGACTCCGAAGTCTTTATGCAAGAAAAATGTGTGACCACACAAAGACCTGTGTGTGATTGTTTATAGCAGTTTGGTCATAATAGTCCCAAACTGGAAATAACACAAATGTGTATCAAATGTGAATGGATAAACAAATCATGACATATCCATACCTGTGATGGTATGCTACTACGCAATAAGAAGGAACAGACTGCTGATATATGTGACAACATGGGTGACTCTCAAAAACATTATGCTGAGTGAAGGAAGCCAGACACAAAAGACTACATACTGTCTACATACTGTATGATTCCATATATATATATATTCTGGAGAAGGCAAAGGTAGAGTGACAGAAAGCAGATCAATGCCTGCCTGGGGCTGGAGATAGGGGGAAGAAATTAACTATAAAGAGGCACAGGGGAACTTTTTTTAAAGATTTATTTATTTGAGAGAGAGAGCGCTAGCAGGGGGTGGGACAAAGGGAGAGGGAATGAGAGAGAGAGAGAGAGAAGCAGACTCCCTGCTGAGCACAGAGCCCGCCGCAGGGCTCCATCCCACAACTCTGAGATCATGGCCTGAGCTGAAATCAAGAGTCAGACCCACTGAGTCACCCAGACACCCCAAGAGACACAGGGGATCTTTTTGGAATGATGAAATAGTTCTACATCTTGACGGTGGGGGTGGACACGTGATTGAATATAGTTGTCAAAATTCATTAAACTGTACATTTAAAATATATGTAAAATATTCATTGAAAAAGCCGATTTAAAAAAAAAACTAGCATCATTTTTCTTTAGATATAGGACAGTCCAAACAGAGAATTCCTTTGCAAAGATAAATAATCTCAGACTTGAGGTCAAATTACATTGCTTTTATGATTTACCTTATATATTGGACTCTGGAGTTTTTCCTAGTTTTCTATTCTAACTGGCACTCTTTCAGTGGGGAGATGCTTTTTACATCTTTCCCATATTAAAGATAGAGCCAGAGGAGGTTATTAGCACTGCAGAGTCCAAACTGGGTCTGGCTATATTTTAGGTCTATTACATCCACTGCAGTGTTTGGAGCAGATTGGAAGGGAGAGAGATCCCAAACAGACTGAAATACAGCAGCAGGGATGGAGAGAAGCGCCAAGGAGAGACATTTGGGCAGATCTAGTTAGAGACTAGATGTGGGAGTATCAAAGAGAACAGCATCCAAAGGAGATTTTGAATAGTTCCCCACCACCTCTGGGGAGAAGCCCAAACTCCCATGCGTGGGCTCTTAGCCTTCCGTGGTCTACTTCCAGTCTACCTTTTCATTGCCTGCTATCTGTTTTCACTGAACCAAAAGTCCCTCAAGGGGCGCCTGGCCGGCTCAGATGGTACAGCACATGACTCTTGATCTTGGGGTCATAAGTTTGAGCCCCACGTTGGATGTAGAGTTAACTTAAAAAAAACTAAAAATTAAAAAAAAGCTCCTCAAGCATAGGCTTATGCCTTAATATAGTAGGCATTCCATAAAAGTTACATAATAGTGGGTATTCAATATGTACTAGTTGATTGTCCATTCACCTAATGATAGGCATTTGTGTTGTTTCTATTTTTGGCTATTATAAACAAGGCTGCTATGAATATTCCCCTCCACGTCTTTCTGTGGACATTGCTCTCATTTCTCTTGGGTAAATCCTGGGAATGGAATGGCTGGATCATATGGTCAGTTTATTACACCCATACACTGGGATACTACTCAGCAGTAAAAAGATATGAGCTATTGGTACACACAACAACATGGATGAATCTCAGCATATTTATGTTGAGTGAAAAAAGCTGGACACCCCCCCAACACACACCAAAAGACAACATATACTGTATGATTCTATTTATATAAAACTCTAGAAAAAGCAAACCAGGGGCACTGGGGTGGCTCAGTTGGCTTGGTATCTGAGTCTTGGTTTCAGTTCAGGTTGTGATCTCAGGGTCCTGGAATCAAGTCCTGCCTCAGGCTCTGTGCTCAACGTGTGGAGTCTGCTTCAGGATTCTCTCTTCCTCTCCCTCTGACCCTCCTCCCACCCACGCGCTTGCTCTCTCTAAGTAAATATAGATAAATAAAATCCTTGGGAAAAAAAGGAAACTATAGTGACAGAAAGCAGATCAGCAGTTGAGGGGGCAAGGGACAGAGAGGCACAAGAAGTGAGGATTAGAAGTGACTTGAGGAAACTCTTTGGGGGTGATGGACGTGTTCGTTATTTTTATGGCAGTGATAGTTTCACAGCTGTACACATAGTGAAAATATCAAATTATACATTCTAAATGCGCAGTTTACAGTATGCCAATTACACTCAATAAAGCTGTAAAAAAAAATACTGCTTGAAAAAACAGCAGACCCCAGTAATGCATGTAGAATAAACGCGGGGAAGTGTTCACTGTTGGTTTAAGGAATACAAACCACTATGCCAAATATATGTTGGTTGAATTAATATGTAGAAGGAATAAGTGAATATTAGGTGTTCAAATTTTATAATTAATGAAGGAATGAATTTGACAAAATTTATGTCACCCTTATGTGCCAGGCACAATCCTAGGCTCTGGGAATAGACTGGAGAGCATGAAAAAGATCCCTGTGCTCATAGAACTTTAATTTGAGGACAGTAGACAATGAAAAAGATTTGTAAAATACATATAGTGTGCCCAATAGGTGCTAAGAGAGAGAGCTGCGGAGAGAGAAAATATCGGGGACTGACATTTTTGAAAGTGGCACCCTCCTTGAAAAGGTGACGCTTGCGAAAAAACCTAAGGGAAACAGCGGACCAGGTCGATGTCTGGAAGAGCGAAAAGTAACTACCCCGCAATTGTCGAAAGGAACGAGCAAGAGTTGAATGAAATGTCTGACGAGCGAATGAAGGCGGCTATAGGAGCGCACAAGTGCTGGCGAGGTCTTGCTGGGTCCCGCTGGGTCTCGGGCCCTCGCAGCCCGCCCGTACTTGCGTTGTCCACGAGGAGGCGCGCCTGAGCCCGCCCCGCAGTCGTCTTCCGCCGTCGGCCCGTGCGTGGGCACGCGCAGAAACCGCTAGGCGGCGTCGGTTTCCCTTCCCACGCGCGGACGCCGGCGTGGGCCGACGCGGCCGGGGAGCCCGCGCGTGCGCAGAGCCGAGGACGGGGTGCCCTCGGGGCGGGGCAGAGCGGGGCGGAGCGGAGCGGGGCGGGGCGGGGGCTTGAGGTGATTCCCGAGCCGCGGCGGCTGCTCCGGCCGTGCGGGGAAACCGAAAGTGGGCGGTGGCCGCGGTTGTGGCCCTGGCTGAGACGGCGACGGGAGCTGGGCCCAGAGGCGCGGGGACGGGCCGTGGGCCCCCGGGACGAGGTGAGCGCAGGTCTTGCCGCTGCGGGCGCGACAGGTGCGGGGCGACGTCGGACGAGGTTTCGGGCGGGCGCGGCGCACCTGGATCACTAGCGGGGACAGTGGCCCGGGCGGGACTCGAACGGGCCTGGGGCCTCTTCCCTGCAGCCGCAGGGGATGCCCCGGGGGGAGTTGGAGTTCCAGAGCGTTGTGTTTTAAATCTCTGATGGGACCCCTCCCCCGGCCGCTGGGTGACAGGCTGGGCGTCCGCCGGGGAGCCTGACAGACCCTCCCGCCGCCGGGACGCTCAGTGCAACGGGGGAAATGCAGCAGTGGGGGTGTGGACGAGGGGCGGGAGAGGCTGACCAGGAAGTGGTTCCACAGCCGCCCGCCCGGAGCAGGGCATATCAGAGCCCCCGGCTGTCTGAGCTCGGTATTTTACACCGTGAGCTTTCAGTGCCTCAAAGGCACTGCCTCTCTGCGGACCAGCCAATGCAGGCCGCTCAGGTAATGCAGAGCACAAATACTATACATGGCTCTCGAACCGTGAGCCCCAGGCGGGTACACAGCTAGGAAGGAAACATGAATTCATGAATGAGTTGTCTCTTAACTTTGATCAAGATCTAACAGGGTCAGGTGCTCAGCCTCAGGTTAATGGGAGGGGGCTTGGAGCTCGCACAACTTTTCTGCTCCGTTCCGCTTGCAGGGTATAATATATTTACGGTTATAACCAAAGAGTACCAGTCCCAAATAGTTTCAGAGAGCAAGAAAGGGAAATACCTGTATTAGAAAAAGTCCTGGCCCAAAAGGATTCTGATAATCGCCCTACAAAACAAAACAAACTGCTGATCTGGGTGAACCCCACCCACCCCCCATCGTGCAGGTGGAAAAATTGCAGTAAAGCGTTCTGCCTAGTGATATGCAACAACCTAATGACAAAAGCGAAACTTAGACTCAAATTTCTAAGTCATCCTCGGCTGCCTCGATGTGTGGGTGTTGCATACTGCAAATAGTGTGGGCTTGGCAGACCTGGGTTGGAAATCTGGGCTTCTCCTCTTACTAATTGTGGATCGTGAATAAATTACTTTTTTTGAGCCTGGTTTTCTGTGTATCCGATGGAAATGTTTAACATAATTCCACACAGCTTTTGTGAGGTAACTACTGTAAATCCTTTGGTTTATTATAATGGTCAAGAAGTGTTAACTCTTTTCCTTTCCCCAAGCTTCCCATATTTTACATAATTGGATTTCCGTTTCTTGGAGTCCTCTAATATAACATTAAGTGGCACGTGGTGGGGATTTTGCCATTTCCACTTGATTGACATTTCAGAGCATCAGTTACATGCAAAGTACTGTGCTGGTTGCTCCTGAGCCAGCTGCATTAGAATCTACATCTCCTGTGCCCCAGCCCAGGGCCCTTTGGTGGCATACAGATTTCCTCTTTGCTAGTTAAACACAGTGAGACTGTGAGGCAGCGGTTGACAGTGCCTTGGGACTTCAGTCCCTGTAGACTGGAGATGGAACATAATCCCCGCTAATGCCCTTTTAAGTGTATTGGTTGAACGTGGCTGAATGAACTGTGTTTTGTACCAAGAGATTTAAACTTCTTGAAGGACTTCTCTTTAAATTCTCTGTGCAAGGTAATCTAGTTGGAGACTTAATACGAATTTAAAGGAAAATACTTTATAATCCAACTCTAAGTGCCTATTCTGTGTTCGATCAAGTGCTGTTTTCAAGAACCGAGATTCGACAGAGTGCTTTGCATCTGGGCACTTTCAGGATCAGCAGATGAATACAATTAAGGACCCAAGTTCCTTGGTACTCGCGTGAAATGTAATTTCATACTTATGTGAATTGGTTTTTCTTTATGCAAAACTTATTTTCTCTGCCCTCTACTCCTGTCTTTGTACTTTTGAAAGATTCATTCTTTGGCCAAATGTGTTTTTTTTTTTAATTTTTTCATTCAAACTATTTAAAAGGAATCGATTTTGTCATTTTTAGCTGTGATGTGTATATATGCCAGTTAGAACTGCTGGTCAGCACGAGATAGGTAATGACTCCAAAGCAAACTCAATATTATAGCTGTGTAGCTTTGTCAGGAGGAAGCCAACCTGTGGTTTCCATTAGATCTTTGGATCCCACTTCAGGACTTGAAGGACTCTGAGGAAAGTTTAGAATCACAGATCTTGTCTATCCTCCCATCTTCCATATGAAAAAAAGAGACCCGAAGTGCCTCGCTCAAAGAGTCATAGCTAATTAGTAGCAAAACTAGGATTAAGATCCCAAATCCTAACTAAGCCACTTTATTATCTCGAGAGTTTTTTCTCTAATATGCAGATTTATGGAAAGCTCTTACTTATTCATAGTATGTAGTTAGTAATGCATGTACAGTTTAGAGCTTGAAATTACAATAATAACAACAACAACAACAACAATAAATGCTCCCTAAAGATACCCTATGGAAATATATCATCACCTGAAGGTGTTAATTACTATCTTTCTTTTTAAAAAGATTTGGTAAAGGAGTAATTCAGGTGGTAACAAGTAGACTATACTGTAATTGGAAGGAAAAAAGAACATATTAAACTGTTGCAAGATGAGAAATCATCCTGGAAGGGTCTTAGACCAAAACCTTCCCTCTCTTAGGCTCAGTTTATTGATTTGTAAAATGAGGGGTTTGGGATAAACTAGATAATATCTAAAGTCTTTTTGGCACAGACATTCTGAACTTTGAGGGCCTGGCTTGTTGCTTAAATGGTGTCTTCAAGTAAAAGGGCAGCCAATTACCACAAGTATTTGCCCTAAGGAGGTACTAAAAATTGTGTAGCTGACTAAAGAAGGTAAGAGAGATTACTCGGTGATTTCAATTTACCCTAACAATTATTCAGATTTATTCTGGGGTTTAGTGCCACTCTGCAACTCAAATTTATGACATTGAGGAAGATGAGCCAAATAGTACAGTTGGAAATAGGTGAGAAAAGAGAAATGTAGAGAAGAGAAAGCACAGGTGAGAGCTGGACCAGCTGGGCTAGCTGATAGGAATCTCAGGCTCTGGGAAGCACGTAACATGTAAATGACTGAGTCGGGGAGGCTTAGTCAGTGGTAAAGACTGTACCTAGAGGACATGAAACCACATTCTTCAGAATAAGACTTTTTCAAGATGATTATCAGGTATATTAAGGAGAAAAGCTGTGAATTTCCAAAATACAGTTTTGAGTGTGAGAATTATTTTAGGCTATTTAAATCATTTAAATATCACTTTTTAAAAAGTTATTACTTTCCCCTACTCCTTGTCCCACTTCTTGTACATTATTAGCACTTTGGAGTGCTCTGTGATTTATTGTGTAGTAAAAAGAAAAAGGACAGTGAAAGGATAAAAGGAAATGTCAGTTGCCACCACTGAATATTTGCAACAGTTAAAGATTCTTTTGGATTTGGGTGCACCTACCCTTAAATCAGAACGTGGTTGATCCCTGTTTCATGCCACTTTAAGGGATGATCACTAAGTCAGTGTTCCCTAAGTCCAAATTACTTGCAGAAGCCAATTCTAGACATTTGGAGCAGCTGTCTAAAAGGAAGTCCTAAGTTTGGGAACCAGAAGATCTGGGATCTTGTGGTTCTGGCCATAAAAATACATGAGTCCTGGAGTAATTGCTCTGGGCCTCAGTTTCCTCATTATTAAACTGAAGGGCTTGGAGGAGACGGACTGAAGGTGCCCACCAGTATTCCATGCTTCTCTCCGCTCTCTACTCTGAGGTTGGGCCCACCATCCTATGCTATTCTCCTAAGCTGGGCAGGATGCAGGAACATTGTGGGATTGTGGTCTAGCATGGAATCTCGGCTCCCTGAGCCTTTGCCAAAGCAGTAAGTGACTTTTTGTCTACTAATTAAGTGAGAAATCTTGGAGGAGATCCAGTGGCTTTCTTACCAAGCTTTCCAGTTCGTAAGTATATTAATGAGGCAAATAAGAAAATCTGGGAAAATTCTGATATTTCAAATTTAATGCTGTACTATGTGTCTCCAGTATACCAATGCCTCACTGTGCTCTTAGACATTTAATGCATATATTCATAGGTAGTTTCCCATCCACACCAGGCTTCCAGGAAATGCAAGTAACTACTGAATGCCAAGTACCCTATTAAGCTCATATAACTGTTGATGCTTGTCATTCAGAAGAGAGGCAAGGAAAGGAGGAGGAAAAAGAGCAAGACAAAGGAAGTGAAAGTCAAGTGTAATTTGCTGTGGCCATTTTCTTCCTCCCTAAGGTCAGTTTTTGAGGTCAAAGTACTCTGATTAAATAATTCCCCAGACCCCCTTCCACTTTACTTTGCTGTTTAGGATTCTTATGCAGCTCAAGCAGACCTTATATTGTCTAAGGAAACCCTTAAGAATTTTAACCTGAGAAGCTGTGGTCTAAAACAGAGCTAGCCAGCCTTATTTCACTCAACCTAGCCTAACTTATGGTCACCAGGACTTGCATAACATTCTCAAAATAAAAGTAATTTGAGTTTTCTTAAATTCAGAATTAATATTTCTCACAACACTTTCAGAAAGTAGAAATAAAGGAGAAAGAGAGTTGAAAGGTCAAAATGGCAACTTTAAAGATTTGGGGAGCCACTTTAGAGAAGCTTCCAAACTTAATTTTTTGGGGGAGGATGGCTAAAGGTTTGCCATTGAGACACACAGTTGCAGTTCCCATAAACTTTCTCTTGTGCTTCTAATGGATGACATCCAACATAATAAACTTCATTTTTATAGTTAGAGGAAAGTATTGTCTGCTTTTTCCAAAAGTTATTGAGTGTAATTGCCATCTTCAGAAAATCTCAAAAAATGCCATGACAATCAAGGAATTAAAATTTAGAGCATTTTAAAGCAATATAAATTAGAAAATAATGATTTTTTTAAAGCTCTAGTTGTAACTTTCTTTTTGTTCATTGTCCAAAGTAATAATGTTAATGTAGGAATCACAGATCCAACTGGAAGAAATTGACAAGCATGAGAATACTGCCTACATCTGAACAAGATGTATAGTCACATTTTCCCTCCCAGGCTTTACTGTGCTTAACTGCTTCTCCCCAGCTTTGAGATCTTCAGTCTCATAGTCCAAGGGACCACCTTTCCCTCCAAAAACTTAGGGCAACTAAAAGCTCTTGTGAATTCAGTATCAATTTGTTTGTGAATCACAACAGTATATGCACACTGTTTGAAAAACAGGAATACATGTAAGTGTGAGATACTTACCGGTATACAGGCAGTGCCTACAGCTCATCGGGATGTGTGAACTTACGGTAACACTGTGTCCCTGACCTGGGCCTACTCGTTGAGAACACTAGCTCAGAGTGAAAGGGCCTTGAAATAATCTACCTGATGGTTCTCAACCAAAGCTTGGTGACATAAGTGGCTGTCTCAGTTAGTTAATAACAATCATTAAAATTTGGAAGTCTTTTTTTTTTAAAGATTTTATTTATTTGACAGAGAGAGACACACAGAGAGAGGGAACACAAACGGGGAGTAGAAGAGGGAGAAGCAGGCTTCCCACAGAGCAGGGGCTCGATCCCAGGATCCTGGGATCATGACCTGAGCCAAAGGCAGATGCTTAACGACTGAGCCACCCAGGCGCCCCTGGAAGTCGTTTTTAAATAAAGTAAATTAAAGATGATTCCTTTAATAGCTCACATGCATTATGCTCTATTTTAGTAAGTAGAAAAGGAGTATTAGATAGATGGAGGATTTCTCATTCATTCATCCAGTATTTATTGAGCTCTTGTTGTGGGCTAGGCACTAGGGATTCAGTAGTGAGCAAAACCTCACAAATTCCAGCTTTCATGGAGCTCATAATCAAGTTGGGGAAACAGATGGTATAATTAAATAAGGAGTACTGTGTGGTGATAAGTGCGAAGGAGTGGAATAAGGTAAGGGAAGGGGTGTAGGGAACACTGGACAGCCAGCATAACAGTTCTGATTTTGGATAGGGTGGCCAGGGAAGGCCTTGCTGAGAAGGTAATTTTTGAGCAAATACCCAAAGGAGCTGAGGCAGGGAGTGGTGTGGCTCCTGTGTGAAGAATAGATTCTAAGAGATGAAGTGGAAGCTAAGACCAGCTAGGAGGCAGTTGCCCCAATCCAGGCAAGAGGTGTTGTTGGCATGGACTAGAGTGATCACCACAGAGATAGGAGTGGGGGAATTGTGAATGTCAGCCTATCTGTCTTCTTGTATCATGTGGTGATGGTGGTAAGGAACTGAGAACCACTAATACTGAGTTGCTTCATTTTACAGAGAAGGGGATCAGAGCCCCAGGAGAAAGGATTTGTCCCAGGAAAATAAGTGCTCTTTGCACAGTGATATTGAACTTGGAGACACCAGCAAGAGGAGGCATGGGCACAGCCTTACACAATCCCTCGTCTCTCCCAACAATCAAATCAAAATCAATATATCAACTACTAGTTAGCAGCACCCCCAAATTGTTAATGTTTGGGAGATCCTTGCTGGCAGGCAGTTCTTTCAGAGCAGAGCTTAGGAAGGTAGAGGGGACATTTCAGAGAAAGTGGTCTGAAGTGATTCTCCCAAGGGTGGGAGGAGTGGAAGGCTTTCATATAGGGCAGCCTATAGAACCACTCTCTGGTTAGCTTCTAAGATGGGATTAGACTTGTCCTTTCAAGCCAGCATCATATTGGAGTTCCATTATATTTTAGACATAGGATGTCCATTAGTGAGTAGAATGCATTTATGAGAATTTTTTTTTTTTTACTCCCACAAATTAGTGATTTCTGCCCACCCACTAATGTAGCCGGGGAAAAGTAGACCACAGTGAAGAGGTGGTAATGGAACAGATGCGCCTTCCAGAAAGAAGGGAAGGAGGAGGCAGTAGAAACTCCTTCTCAAGGTGAAGGATAAGTCCTTCATACTGAAACTCTCAGCAGGAATTTATAGTACTTTTGACTGGAGAAGAGCCAAATGTCCTAAACCATCTAGTCTAAACAGATCCAGGCACACTGCTTACACCCAAGTGGGTGTATGCCTACATGTGTGCTGACCACCTGGCATCATATCTACACATCACATGTTCATAATTCATAGTCAAGGCCCATTTGCAGATACACAGAGATGCAAAGTCCAACTTTACTCAGAAGAGCTCTAGATGAACAGGTGGGAGGGACAGAGTTTTGAAGGAAAGAAGGTGGGAAAGGTGGGGGTAAAAAGTTGGGGAGGCTTTGCTCTGAGAGGTTAGTAGGTTATCCTTTGGTTTTTCCTCTTGCATATTAGAACTTGGCCAGCCTCCATTATAGTTTTTCCTACTTGAAGAAATAACTGTGCGGTAAAGGTTCAGTGATCTTTGACTGTTGAGTCAGGAACCATTACAAATCAAAGTCTCTTACATTGGGAGTGTACTATTTAAGAGCCAGAATTTACACTTTAGATTTAACTTCCGGCAACCTTGAAATATAGGTCCCAAAGCCATCCTCTCTGAGCTGCTACCCAACACACTTGAAGTGTCCCTCCAAAGGGAATGGAGGTTCTGAGACTCTGCAGCTGTCATCTTTTGCTGCCATGAATTTTCTGTTTACTCTTTAGAGTGCCTCTCTGTCTCACTGACTTGGAATCTGTACCATCCCTGTGAGTGGCTTCCATATACCTTATCATATCTTGGTTATTTAACTTCCCTGAGCTTCGGTTTTCTCATCTACAGAATGAAGAATACTTTCCTCCCAGAATTATTATGTATATTAAACTTTTAGAAAATCCAAATCTCAGAATTTGGATTCTCACAAGAGAAAGAAAAACATATGTCTACCCAAAGATTTATACTATTCAAAGCAGCCTTATTTATAATACCCCCAAATTGGAAGCAACCCAAATGCCTATCAACATTCAGATGGATAAATAAATTGTGGCATGTCTACACAGTGAAATACTGCTATCATAGTATAAGAAGTATTTGCTGATAAATGGGGAAACATGGGTGAAACTCAAGAACACCAGGCAAAAGTGATCTATCCTGACAGAAAGCAGATTAGTGGTTGCCAGGAGCCAGGACAGTGTATATGAGAAGGTGAGAGTTGCCTGCAGAGTGGCACAACTTGAAAGAATTTCTTTCTCTCAGACTTATTGATACATACTTCACATATAATAAAAGTCACCTTTTTTTGGTTTATAGTACTATGGATTTTGACAAACTTACATAGTTTGTCAATCAAGATATAGAATATCTCCATGGCTCCCCCAGATTGCCCTGTGCCTTCTCTGTAGTCCATCCCCTCCTTAAACTTCCATCCCTTGGCAACCACTGATCTAATTTCTATGCATATAGTTTTGCCTTTTCCAGAATGTTACATAAATAGAATCATATAGCATATAGTCTTTTGTGTCTGTCTTCTTCCACTTAGCATCATGTGAGAGTCATCCATATAGTTTTATGTATCAATAGTTTGTTCCTTTTAATTACTGAATAGTACTTCACCACATGGATGTGCCATATTTGTTGATTCATTGACCTGCTGATAGACATTTGGATTGTTTCTAATTTGGTGGTAATTATGAATAAAGCTACTATAAATATTTAATTACAGGTTTTTGTATTAACATATGTAATTGTTTCTCTTGGGTAATGACATACATGTAAGATTTTTGGATTGTATAAGTATATGCTTCTTACTTCATAAGAAACTGCCAAGCTGTTTTTTTTCAAAGTACTGTTTTGCAAGCCCACCAGACATGTACAAGAATTCTAGTAGCTCTGCATTCTTATCAGCACTTCATATTGTTGGTTTTTTTAAAGTTTAAGCTATTCTAGTGGATGGGTAGTGATGCCTCATTGCGGATTTAATTTTCATTTCCCTAAAGAATAATGTGTTTTTTGGCCATCTACATCTCTACTTTAGTAAACTTTAGTATGTGTTCAAATATTTTGCACATTTTAAATTGGGCTTTTTGTTTTCTTATTGAGTTTTGAGTGCTGTTTTTATATACTGGTTACCAGTCCTTTATCAGTTGTGTTACAAAAATATATTCTTTCAGTCTGTGGCTTGTCTTTTAATTTTCCTAACAGAAATTTAAATTTAAAAGAGCAGAAATTTAAAATTTTGATGCGATCCAATTTGTCAATTTTTTCTTCGGTGTTCTAAAATAAAATCTTGGCCAAACCCAAGATTGCAAAGATTTACTCCTTTGTTTTTTTTCTAGACGTTTTACAGTTTTAGCTTTTTCAAGCTAAACAGCACTCTTGAACTTTGTCCATTGAATTTTTTGGGTAACTGTCAAAAATCAGTTGACTATATATGTGTTGGTCTATTTCTGGATTATGTATTCTATTCCATTGATGTGACAGTCCTTTTGACAATACATTACTTTGATTTATATACTTTTATAGTAAGTCTTGAAATCAGTCTTTTTGCACTGTCTGGGACCTCCATTGTGATAATGAATAGGAATGAAGAGTGAACATTCTTGTCCTTTTACCAATCTTAGGGAGAAAGCATTCATTCTTTTGTTACATATTATGTTAGCTGTGGGTTTTTCACAGATATTCTTTATCAGGTTGAGGAGGTCCCCTTCTATTCTTATTTTCTGAGAGTCCTTATCGTAAATGATTTTGAACTTTGTCAAATGTCTTTTCTTCACCTATTGATATCATGTAGTTTTTATCCTTTAGTCTGTTGATATAGTTACATTGGTTGATTTATGAATGTTGAACCAGTCTTGCATTTCTAGAGTAAACCATAGTTGATCATAATGTGTTATCCTTCTTACATATTGTTAGATTTGGTTTGTTAATATTTTGTTAGGAATTTTTGCAATTATGTTAATGAGGGATGTTAGTTTGTGCTTTTCTTATAATGTTTTTTCTGGTTTCAGTATCAGCATAATGCTGGCCTCATAAAATGAGTTTAGAAGTATTCCCTTCCCCTGTGTTTTTTGGAAGAGTTTGTGTAGAAGTAGTATTATTTTTTCTTGAAGTTTTGGTAGAATTGACAATAAAACCATCTGGGTTTGAGTTTTCCTTGTGTGAAAGTTTTTAACTACAAATTCAACTTCTCTAACAGATACAGGGATATTAAGGTTATTTATATCTTCTTGAATAAGCTTTAGAATTTGTGTCTTTCAATGAATTTACTCCATTTCATCTAACTGACCAAATTTATTGGCATAAGTTGTTCATTATATTTGCTTTTTAATGTCTGTAGGACCTGTATTGATGGGTTCTTTAATCCCATTAATAATAATTTGTGTCTTCTCTCTTTTTTTCTTTATCAACTTTATTGATTTTTTTAAAAAACTAGTTTTGGTTTCTTGATTTTTTTCTTTAACTTTTCTATGTCATTACTGATGTGTTTCATCAGTTCAACATTAATTTTGCTCTCATTTTCATTACTTCCTTCCTTTTACTTATATTTGGTATAATTTTCTCTCTTTTCTCAAGATAGCAGATTAGATCACTGAATTGGGACCTTTCTTCTTTTCTAACATAAGCATATAATGCTACAAAATTCCCTTTAAATATTGTTTCAACGGCATCCAGCAAATATCTCCGTACATTGTGTTTTCATTTATTTAAAAATATTTTCTGATGTTTTTGTTCTGAAGGAGGCTTCCTTTCTGACCCTTGGTGTTTTAGAAACGTCATTAAATTGCAAATACATAGGGATTGTCCACATATCTTTCTGTTACTGATACCTAATTTAATTTTTTTCTGGTCATGGGATACTCTTTGTATAATTTCAGCTATTCTAAATTGGTCAAGAATTGTCTTAAGTCCCAGAATATATTCTGTTTTGGTGAATGCCCCACGGGCTCTTGAAAAGAATGTGTATTCTGCTATTATTGGGGTAGAGTCTTCTATAAATATCAAGTAGGTCAGTTTGGTTGATGTTGTTAATCAGCTCTTCTATATCCTTACTGATTTTTTGTTTACTGGTTCTGCCAATTACTGAGAAAGAAGTGTTGAATTTCCAAATAATTGTGAAGATTTTTATCCTTTCAGTTATTGGTTTCTGCTTCATGTGTTTTGAAGCACTGATATTTGGTGCAGTCACATTGGGATTGTTATATCTTTCTGATGAATTAACTCCTTAATTATGTAATGTCTGTCCTTATCCTGGGTGATATTCCTTGTTTTGGTATTAATTAATATGGCATATCTTTTTCTATCTTTTTACTCTGAACCTATGTTGTTTCTCGTATATAGTGTATAGGTTGTTTCTCGTATATAGTGTGTAGGTAAGTCTTTTATATCTGCTCCACCAATCCTAAATTTTTATTGAGATATTTTCAACATTTACATTTGATGTAATTATTGCTGTGGTTGGCTTTAAATCTACCATTTTGCCACATGTCTTCTATTTGTGTTATCTGTTCTTTGTGGTGGTGGTTGTTTCTGCCCCCCCCTTTTTTGCCTAATTTTTTTTTTTTAATTCCAGGATAGTTTACATACAGTAGTATATAGTTTCAGGTGTACATCTAATTGCTTTTTGGTTTAACTTTTTATCCTGCTTTATCTTTACTACTGGCTTATTAATTATGCTTCTTTAAAAATTTTTAGTGGTTGCCATAAGGTTTACAATATATGTCTTTATCACATTCCCCTTTCAAATAATATTATACTACACATTGTGTATATACACATAGTATTAATTAAATGTTGGTGCTGGTGGTGACTATTTGAACAGAGTTAATGTTTAGCAGAGGGAAGTATATAATGAGTATTTAGGTTATTTGCCATGTAAACCTTGCTGTCATTTGAGTATCATATTTATAATTAAGAGCACTCACAAATAAGCTGATATCATATCTCCTTTTCAAAATGGACAAAGGAGGGAAATGCTAGCATCGTATACTATGCCTCCTTTTTGTTTTCTAAACCAGAGAAAGAATAAGACTGTCTAGAATTCTGTGCTGTCCAATATAGTATCCACTAGCCACATTTAATTCCAATTAAATTAAAAATTCAGTCCCTCAGTCATGCTGGCCACATTTCAAGTGCTCAGTCACCACATGTATTGGACAGCACAGATATAAAACATTTCCATCAGCACAGAAAGTTCTGTTGGGTAGCACTGTGGAAGGAAGCACTTTTTAACAAGTTGTCCACGGCTTGCCTTCCTAAGTCCACTTCTCCTGGCTTCTTGAATGTCATTCTGTCCTTGTATCACCATTCCATTTACTATTAGTCCAAAGAGAATGTGAGTGGTTAATCTTGAAAAATGCCAGTTACTGACCAATGAAAATTCATTTTTTCTCTTGCTTGACCTGTCTGCTGTGTATGACACTTTTGAATATACCATTCTTCTTGGTTCTTTCCTCTTTGTGTTTATATGACACCAGCTCTGCCTTTTCTACTTCTGTCTCTCTGGTTACTTTTTCTCAGCCTTTTATAGGTTCTTCTTTCTCTGCCCATGCTTTAATGACAGACTTCCATAGAGGTCCATCCTTAACCTTATTTTTGACTCCCTGGATACCAAGTACCACATATATGTTGAAGGCCAGCAACTCTAAATCCACCTCAGATCTCTAACATGAATTCCTAGTTAATATATCTGTGCGGCTGACCTACAAGCATCCCAGCCTCCATATGTCCCAAGGGAATTCATTATCTTCCTCTCTTACAAACCTGTTCTACCTCATCTCAGTGTGGGTCATTACTTCCCACCATGTTTCTAAGCTAGAAACTTGGGAAATTCCCTCATTATGCAAACCAGTTAATCAATTTCTGTTGATTCTACCTTCTAATCACCTCTTAAATTGAGTTTTTGTTTATTCCCAGGGTGCTGTCTTCAAGTCCTCCACATTTCCAAGTATCTTTACAACTCATTAGTTTTTCTCCTTTTCATTTATCATCCCCACTACTGAATAGTTACCTTTTCTAAAATGCAGAGTTGATCACTTTATTCCCCTGTTTAAAATATCTCTAAGGTCCCACATTATGTTTGCCAAAATGCACATATTAACATAATATAGGGGTCTCATCTGGATCTGCCTCTTTCCACCTCTTTCAGTCCTCAGCTTATAACTTTAGAGTCTTTGTTCAGTTATGTCCAGCCACTTAACTGCCTGGAATTCCTCAGAATCAACCATGTACTTCTCTCTGAACTCTGTGCCTTTTGAACTTCCTGTTCCCTTTACTTGAGGTTGATACCTCTCTCCATCCTTACCCCACACACCCTTTTCCTCCTTGCCTGGCTGATTCCTTCATGTCCTTCAGGATTCCATTCAGGCCTCCCCTTATCTGGGAAAAATTCCCTTCTTTCCCCAGACTAGTCTTTTTGCCCATCTGACTTCCCTGTCTTCTCATAGTATTCTGTGCTTTTCTCTACCATAGCAGTTATTTCTCTGTATTGTAATAGCACAGAAAATATTCTGTAATAGTTGATGGGATAATCTAACACGTGTACACTCTGAAAATCTATTTGAATCCACAGACTAATGAATCCTATTATAGTAACCTTCTATTATGTTCTTATAGGTGAAGATGCTGGAAGCAGATCTGGTTTCAAAAATGCTACGAGCTGTCCTACAGTCTCATAAGAACGGAATAGCATTACCCCGGCTCCAAGGAGAGTACAGATCCTTGACTGGAGACTGGATCCCCTTTAAGCAGTTAGGTTACCCTACACTAGAAGCCTATCTGAGAAGTGTGCCAGCAGTTGTGAGGATAGAGACTAGATCTGGAGAGGTAAGAAGGTAATTGTGCATGTCACAAGAGTCAAACCAATCTTAATTGCCTACCTGGCACTTCTAATCTCCTAACTAGAATAGAAGTCAAAGTGAAAAGTACTAGCTAAGTGGTTTGAGACTGGTAGTGATAGAACAGCATCCAAAGCACAACCTAGATTCTGAGGTCTCTTACTTTTTCCCTCAAATTCTTTTCATTGTAAAGATAAGACTCTAATCACATTAAATAAAACATTTTAAAGTTAAAGTTTACCCAGTCTTCAGCATTCAAGCAAAATAAGTGTACTGGAGACCTAACTGCCAGGTGTCATACCCCATGCATTATAAACCTGCTACAACTGTTTTTGCCCAGGTCATAATGACCTCCTAGTTACCAAAGCCAATAGATACTTAGAAATTCTCATTGTTTTACCTCATTCCTATCTGTTCCTATTTTCTGGACCCTCGTTCAATCCCTAATGGATCATTCAGCACTTTGATTATTACAGGGTTATCCCTACCATTCTCCTTGTCTTGAATCCCTTCTTTCTCTAGACTGTTCTGGCCTTCACATCATTATGATCATGTTATTTAAATTTTTTAGTTTCTCTGGAAGAATATTTTATGTATAACATAGCAATTTGGTGTAGTAATGAAATGTTTTATTGCACATACCCTGTGGCCCAGCAGTTTCACCTCTTGGTGTCTGCCCAATGCACAGTGTGAAAGATATAGACAAACCATTGTCCAAAAGACAAAAAGCACCCACCTCCCCAAACAGCACATTCTTCTGGGTACATTTCTGCATGTGTAAATAGATAAAAGAGATCTGGGCTATTTCTCCCCAAAACTTGTAATAGTTGTCGTTCTGTTTGGTGGCATAGGGAAGGCGGTGGAGGAGAGAAAAGGGAACCAGGATTAGGAGAGTGATCAAAGGGAAGACTCACCTGATCTGTAATAATTTTTATAAGGAGCATGTATAAATTAATTAACTATTATATTAATAATAAAACTTGTTTCAACATCCCTGATTCTCCCACACAGCTTTAAGCCCCCCTTCTGTCTACTTGGCACTCTGTAATACATCCAAGATAGCACTTGACACAGTGTTTTCTATTTAGTCTCTTTGTGTCTTTTTTTTTTGGTAAGTTTCTTGAGGATGAATGATTGTTTTTTCACCCCTAATAGTTGGTGCTTAATAAATATGTGTTTGAATGTGTGAATGATCAAATGTCTTCATGAATTAATTAATATATTAATAATGCCTCATATGGTTACTAGGCTATGATTTACTCAACCCTGTGGTCCTATTATGAACATTTTTAATATTTCCAAATTTTGATTATTAAAATAACCCCTGTTGCACATTTTCGGTATGTAAATTTTTCTTCCTTTCAATCATATTCTTGTAATATATTTTCAGGAATAGAAATACTGGGCCAAAGAATAGAGTATGCCTTGGCTTATGTAAAGCCTCATTGCTTTCCTGTTCTTGATTTCAGCTTAGAATCAGAGACTTTTTAACACTATGATGGGGCTTTTAGAGACCTACATACTTGAAAAAAATCTCCTATATATCACACCGGTTTTTTTCCAAAAGATGAAAAGCTGAGCTGCTGTGTTTTAAGCAGATGCCACTGGGTCCAGGGCCTCAGCTTGCCCTGCCTTGCCCTCACCCCTCTGCCACTGCCACTGTGAGGCCCCAGAGCTGCCATTGAACAGCTTGAAAACCCCAGATCTAAGCCCACTCCCTCTTTACAGGTGAGAATACGAAGATGTGGGAGGTAAACTAATTTTTCCCAAGTCACCCAGTTAATTCACTTCAGTGACAAGATTAGGATTGGGTGGTCTTTGAGAGGTAATACGAATAGCAATTATGAGTATGTACTTAGGATTCAGAGAGATAGCCTCGCTGTGTGACAGGAAGTTTGCTTAACTTTCCTGAGCCTCCATTGCCCATGTATAAAATGGGAATAAAATACATCTCGAGGGTTATATGAGATAATATTTGGGACACAGGTTTCTTCTGGTTCATTTGTTAATCCCATAGTACCTAGCACATTGTAGATGCTTAATGAATACCTATTTAAGGAATAAATACAATTTTCAATTTGAGGAAAGATTATTCAATGTGCTAGACTATTCATGGTTTCTCTTGTAGAATATGTAATTCTGCTCTACAGTATCAAGGAGAGAGACGTAAATATTTGCATATAGTTTGATTTGGGATGTGTAAACTCGCTAAGATCCACTTTTAAAAAATGAGCCTCTAGGCACCAGTGAATCTGAGAAATGTTTCTCTTCTCACCTTGCCTCTCGTGAATAGATTACCTGCTATGCCATGGCCTGCACAGAAACTGCAAGAATTGCTCAGCTTGTGGCTCGTCAGAGGAGTTCTAAAAGGAAAACCGGACGGCAAGTTAATTGTCAGATGAGAGTAAAGAAAACCATGCCATTTTTTCTAGAAGGTAAGTTCTTTTCATATGCTAAAATTTTAAGCCTGTGTATGAATACATTGTCCTATGGAGTTATGGAAGCATTGCTTGTATTCATGATAAACACCTCTGTTTGTTACATTCACATGTCAAGGGGGGAATCCTAAAGTTAGTATTTCCATTTGAAATTGACTTCCATCACCAGATGATGAGCATAACTTACTAAATTATTATACAGCGTGAAATAACTCAGAATAGATTTTAATTAAGCTTATTGTGGCCAAGTATTGCTTTATTCTTTTAAGTTATTTGGGGTAAAGCCTAATCCAAAATGTTGGATGAACCAAGAACCTAGGATTTAATGCCTTATTTAGCAAATCATGTCTTTATACTTTTATACTAAAATCCTCTATTTTCAGGGGAAAAAACCATGAATTATATAATACACAAAGGTGTTGTAGGCAACTCAGCCAGAGTTTACTGAACACTTACCTCAAAGAGCTTATAATCATTCTAAAACTAAATTCTCAAGATATAGTTCAATGGTAATAGAAAAGAGTAGATGCCTAAATGCCATAGTGAGCATTTTCAACAAGGGAGCAATTGAGGTGAGAATGGCAATGGAGGGCTTCACAGTGAAGGGGGACTTGACCCAGACCTCAGACGATGGGAAGAGTTTAAATTGATGGAGAAGAGATAGGAGGACTGAGTATTTTGCATTTGTAGCAGCATGAGGTGGCTGCCACTGAAGGGTTGAGTGCTGAGTAGAGAGATGATAACTGGCTAGTTTAACATATGAAGCCACATTTTAAAGAATCTCACCTGCTAAATGCCAATCTATTCTTCCCCCACTGACAAACCCTGTAGTGGCAACTTCCTCGTGTTCTTTCAAACTGTTCTGAGACTAGAGACCCACAGAAAACATCTGGACAGGGGAATGGCATAGTGAAAACTAGACTTTTGGGAAGCTAATTGATTTTATTATGTATGCCTAACTTCTTAGGAAAACCAAAAGCAACCCTCAGACAACCAGGAATTTCTTCAGATTTTTCTATCAGCAAAAAACCTAACCCAACACTGTTAAGAGACAGAGGAAACTCTCTTGGAGTTAAGTCTGATGCTGAAATGCCGCCTTACACATTACACACAACTATTGGAAGTGAAGTATTCAAAGACGTTCCAGTGCAGAGGCATGTGACCATGTCTACCAACAACAGGTATTTGGGCTTTATCTGGCTAAAAGGAGAAAAGTATGGTGAACGTAGGATAATAAATGTTAAAAATGTTTGTTCAGGATAAGAAGGAAATACTCTCTGTTATATCTAATGTAAGTTCACATGTGGAAGGGAAATGCATCATTACTACAAGGCCACTTTCCCTGCTACCTAAATGTCATTGTCTGAATATCTTTATTTTACATTTTCTCTGCGTTTTTGGTAATCTCTCCTTATAAAATTCACATTGAAAGCTCTCACAGGAAAAAAAAACTCTTAACGAGTTATTCTAAGATGCTGTTTCAGCATAACTTACAATTTTTTCTGAAAACCTTTCTTATAATTACTTTTGTAAATTTTTGGTAAAATCTTACTGATTTGTGCATTCCACTATGCTCTAATAATCATATCTATAATTATACAGTAGCATCATACATCCGTGTATCAGAATATTGGACAGAATAAGGGCAAGCTTAAAGTCATAGTTTGGGTGCTGCCATTTACTAGCCAGGTGAATAAGTGAAATTGTTTCATCTTTTGGGCTGTGGTTTTCTCATTCATTTAATGAAAAGGTTAAACTAGGTGATCTCAAAATTCCTTTCTGGTTCTAAATTTTTTTTTTTAAGATTTTATTTATTTGAGAGAGAGAGAATGAGAGAGAGAAAGCACATGAGGTGGGGAGGGTCAGAGGGAGAGGCAGACTCCCTGCTGAGCAGGGAGCCCGATGTGGGACTCGATCCAGGGACTCCAGGATCATGACCTGAGCCGAAGGCAGTCGCTTAACCAACTGAGCCACTCAGGCACCCATGGCTCTAAATCTTATAATGTAATTCAGGTCAGCAAACTACGACCCATGGGCCAAACCTGGCCCATTGCCTGTTTTTTTTGTAAATAAAGTTTTATTGAAACAAAGCCACATCCCTTTTTTATATATTGTCTGTGGTTGCTTTTGCACAACCACAGAGTTGAGTAGTTGTACAGAGATAGTATGGCCTGCAAAATCTAAAATGTGTACTAGTGGACCCTTTACAGAAAAAGTTTACCAACTCCTGATATAGATGAATCAGTATCACATTCTTTCATTCTTTTCGTGTCTTTATAAAATAAATTTTGTTGTATCATATCCTTTTAAATCAGTGTTCAGAAATCCCAGCACTGTCCCCCATACTAGAATATTTAGAAAGAATTATTTTTAATAAGTTAGGTGAAATTTTTCATAGTGGTATATATTTAATGCTAGTTATGGCTAGTTATTACAATTTTGATGAGGTCTAGGAAATACATAGTTAAAACTTGGATCTTTACCCAAAGCACAGGTTGGGTCCCATATGTGATTAAGGTACCATCATCTCCTCTAGTTGTGTGCCTAAATTTCAAGATCCATTTTGAATTGAATCTATAAAATGACAGCAAAACCAAGACATTCTGGATTGTGGTCTCAGGGGGGCATTCTCTATCCTATGGTCTGGTGTCTCCTACCTGTCTCTTAGTGTCAATAGGCAACCTAAGTAAGTGCCTTCCATTCCTCCAGGTAGCACCAGCAGTAATTGAGTGGCGGCTGTGCCAGCACCAAGCAGCCCAAAGAGCCGGCCCATGATGGTCCTTTCTGACCTACAGCCTAATGTGTTGTCACCCTTCCACCTAGCAGCATTAGGCCCAGGGATGTACATTCTGCTCTGATGGGCGGCACCTGCAGAGATCAAGAAGGAGCCCCAACAGCAACAAATAAATGTACCAGACCAGAATAGCACCATAAGGGCACTGAAAAATGAGTTATCATTGGAACTACAGCCTACAGAAGTGGGCCAGGAGCTATGTGCTAAACCTAAGTAGTCTAAAATATGACTTTTAGATAGAATTCAGAGTCTCCTAACATATGTCCAAATGTCCAGGATACAATAAAAAAAATAATTTGTTACATTAAGAACCAGGATAATGACAGCTTGAATGAGAAAAGACAGTTGACAGATGCCAACACCAAGATGAATCAGATGTTGAAATTATCTGACAAGAATTTTAAAGCAGCTCTCCTAAAAATGCTTCAATGAACAATTGCAAATAATTTGAAAAAAGTGGAAAAATAGGAAATTCACCAAAGAAATAGAACATATAAAAAAAGAACCAAATGGAAACTATAGTATTAAAAAATGGAATACCAGAATAAAAAAATCACTGGGTAAGCTCAATGACAGGATGAATATGACAGAGAAGAGAATCAGTGAACTTGAAGATAGAGCAATAGAAATGGCCCAAGATGAAAAACAGAGTAGACTTCCTTCAAAAACAAAGTAAAACAAACAAACAAACAAAAAACACCTAGTAGAGCCTGAGGGGCCTATGGAAATAAAACACCTAGAAGAGCCTTAGGGACCTGTGGGGAAAATAAGAAAAGGTCTAACATGTGTATTACCAGAGTCTCAGAAGAGACTCAGGAGAAGACAAAGAGTGGGGCTGAAAGAGTATTTGAAGGCATAATGGCTGAAAACTTCTTAAATTTGGCTAAGGACGTAAACCTACAGATTCAAGAGTTCGGAGAGTCCTAAATAGGATAAATTCATTGAAACTCACATGGAAGACACATGATAATTAAACTTCTAAAAACTAAAGACAAAGAAAAAAATCTTGAAAACAGCCAGAGAGAAATGACACATCATCTATAGGGGCATACCAGTTTTGTTTTGTTTTGTTTTTTAAGATTTATTTATTTATTTATTTTAAAGCGAGAGTAATATTAAATAGTAAAAACTATTAACTTAAAATCTGAGGACTCACCAAATCTTTTGAGAAGCTAATAAAAGGCATAAATGATCTTCCCAGAAAAATAAATGCGTACACATATACACACATCTTTGCATATTAATTCAGGAGATTCGTGGCCCCCAGAAGCCCTTTTTCAGGATCTGTGGTTAAGAACTCAGTTCTTAACCAGTTAACAAACTGGAAGGTTCTAGAAAAATAACATGACAGATATTTTCTGACATTGTAGGTATCAAGGTAAGTTTACCATGTGTCACCAGTAAAATAGAAAGGGGTCAGGTGTAAGGATATCTGATTGATTTGTGATTTCTCTGGTTTATATGAGGGAAGGAAATGTTTATCTCTAAAATAATGTAATTCATGACCATTGTATTTTTATTAAGGTGATAAAATTACTAAATTAGGTATTTAATATATTTATCCATAAAACATAGATAAATACAGTGCTGAAGGTCGAGGTTCCCATTAGGCCCAGAAAGAGAGAAGAAATCGCTATGTGTATATTTATAGTGAGTAAGATCATGGACTTTGGATAGGAATAAATGGCTGTCTGGCATTAGCTAACAGACACCATGATCATAAAGGCATCTTTCAAGAATTAAGCTAAGTGAATATAAATTTATTGTTAGTTTCTAAGTCTTTGTATGTTTGACTACTGTATGTTTAGTACATCCTAAATATTTGTAGGAAACATTTTCTAAGATACCTTTATTGCTTTGTTCTGATTGCAAAAGCACTATGTGTATGGTATAGAAAATTTGCAAAGCATAAGGAAGTAAAAGGAATAAAAAAATTGCCTCTAATCCAAACATAAATGTAAACATTTAAAAAATGTCTATTGGGGGCACCTGGGTAACTCAGTTGATTAAGCGTCTGACTTGATTTCGGCTCAGGTCATGATCTCAGGGTCCTAGGATAGAGCCCTGCATGGGGCTCTGCCCTCAGTGGGAAGTCTGCTTGAGGATTCTCTCTTGCCCTCTCCTCCTGCCCCTCCCCCCCTCAAATAAGTAAATCTTTAAAAAATATATCTATTTTAGGGACGCCTGGTTGGTTAAGCACCTGACTCTCGCTTTCAGCTCAGGTCATGATCTTGTGGTCATGAGATTGGGCCCCACATCAGGCTCTGTGCTTATCTTGGAGTCAGCTTGAGATTCTTTCTCCCTCTCCCTTTGCTTCTCCCTCCCCCCTCTCTAAAATAAATAAGTCTTTAAAAAAATATATGTATTTTATTTATTTGTATATGGTTTTAAAAATACCAGTAGGATTGTGCTGTGTATTACTGTTTTATAACCTGTTTTAAAAGGTAAATACCTTGTTGGCCTTGGGGTATACCTGTGGGTGCTGCTGGCCATGTAGTATCTTTTGACTTATGACCTTGACATAATAGATAGGCTTGTGGTTTTTTAATTTAAAGATATTAAGATTTAGTTCACGAAAATTTATTCTAAGGGGTTTTTGCACTTTTATACTTTTTTAGGTATCTGTATTTTATCAGCTTACATCTTAATGCCTAAGTTTCCCCTGAAAACAGCAAATAAAATTATGTATTTATGAATGAGGGGAAAAAAGAATACTTCTACGTTATCAATTTTTTTAAGTTTGTTTGTTTATTTGTTTATTTAAAGTAATCTCTGTACCCAATGTGGGGCTCGAACTCATGACCCCAAGATCAAGAGTTTCATACTCTTCTGACTGAGCCAGCCAGGTGCCCCTACATTATCATTTTCATGTCAGGGAAGTCCGTTGTCCAACCACCTATTGTTGAATGTAAATGATTTCCATTATTGTAAGCAATTCTTACTGAACATCTCTGTAGAACAGTCCTTGCATATATTCATAACTAGTACCTTAGAATAAATTGGTAAAATTGGGTCGGAGGGTATACATACTAAGGCTATTACTAATTTATGCTCTACACAGATTATACCAATTATATTCTAGAAGCATATGGATGTGATTGTTTCTTTGTACCCCTGTCAACACTAGGCATCACTTTTTTAGTTGATACTTTAAAAGGTGAAAAAATGTACCTGTGTTTTAATGTCTATTTCTTTGACTTTGATTCTTAAGGAGGTTATAATTTTGTCATATGTTTATTCGACCATTTGTAGATCTTCTATGAATTACATGTCTTTGCCCTTTGCACGACTTTTCTGTTTTTTTCTTTTCTCATTTGTAAAAATAATTTATAAATTAAGGATATCGACCCTTTGTAATATGTTGGCAATGTTTCCTGTTTAATTCTGATACTTTCATTATACAAAAACTTTTAAAATTTTCTAGAGTTACATCTATTAATCTGTTTCCTTGTGGCTGCTGTCTTTAGGTGTTAGGCTTAGAAAAGCATTTCTACTCCAATATTATGTAATAGGTCTTCTGTTTTCTTTTAGAATGTTATGATCTCATTAAATCTTTAATCCAGAATTTATGTGGTTGTATAGCATAAGCGTTAGCAGTCCTGTAAGCCAGATGTCCTAATACCAGTCATTGCATAATCTTTTCTTTCCATGCTGGTTTTGAATGTTGTATTCACTAATAATAAATTGTTATAAATATATGACTCAGTTTCTGGGCTTTCCATTCAGAATCATTAATTATCTGCCTATTCTTTTGCTGTGCCAAACTATTCAAATTATTATAACTCTATAATGTGTCAATAACCTTTACTCTCCACTTCCTCCTTTCTCTCCTGATTTGGCTTCTTCTATCATGTGCTTTCATTATACCTATTGCCACTATCATAGCACTTAGTAGGTTTTGTTTTTATAAATATATTTTGTCAGTGCATTATTATCTATTTTCATGTAAGAGATTATACAAATCTAGCAGTTTATAATGCATATTTATTATCTCCTAGTTTCTGTGGGTCAGGTATCTGACACTGCTTAGCTAGGTCCTCTGCTTCAGTCTCTTATGAGGCTGCAGTGAAGGTACTGGCCATGGCTGGGGTGAACTGAGCAAGAATCTGCCTTTGGGCTGATGCACATGGTTGTTGGCATAATCATTTCCTTTTTTTCCTCAGTGCCCGAGTTCCTAGCTGTTGGCCAAAGACCACCTTCAATTTCTTTCCACATAGGCCTCCCCAATATGTCCATTTGCTTCATCAAAGCCAGCAAGGGAGAGATTATGCTAGCGGGGGGGGGGGGAAATTAGAATCTTTTGTAACCTAATCATTTGTAATCCCCTCAACCTTGAAATATTCTGTTGGTTAGAAGCAAGTGACTCAAGGGGAATAGATTGCACAAAGCTGTGGATACCAAGGCAAGAATCACTGGGGGCCATGTCATAACTGCTTCCCACAGTCTGTTTTCTCAACTATATGTATAGTCCATGAGATAGGGGTGTGTTTCTCTTGCTTAATCATAGATCATTACTGTCTCCCCATGCTCCCACATAGTAGGTCCTTAAGCAAGTGTTTGTGGGGTAAGAATGTGTCTCTAATATGTGGCATATGTTTAGATTTGATGGGGGATTTTTTTGGATCAGTCTAAGTATTTGTCTTTTTTTTTTTTTTTTTGAGTGCGAGTTGGGTGGGGGGAGAGGGAGAGAGAGAATCCCAAGCAGGCTCCACACCCAGTGCAGAGCCCAACCTCAGGGTTCATCTGATGACCCTGAGATCATGACCTGAGCCAAAGTCAAGAGTTGGACGCCCACCCCACTGAGCCACCCAGGCACCCCACTATTTGTCTTTTAAGAAACAAAATGATAAATGTTTTATACTTACTGTTATAAAATTGATTGGACCTCTTTCATCTTATTATGTTTGTTTTTCATATGTCCCTGCAGTTTCCCTTGAAAACTTTTCTTTTGCTATGTCAACTGTTTTCTTTCCTGTCCATCAGACCTACGCATGCTTGAACCATTGCTCTCCTTGCCATAATCTCTCTATGCTCTCTCTTTGCTCATACATCTCTGCCTGCTACTAGAGCCCTCAAAGTAGACTCAGAGCAGGGGGAGGTTCCAATTTACATTTTTATGGCTCTGGTGCAAGGGAAAAGAGTGCTGTCTCCCTACCAGTTCTGCATAAGTAGGAGTTGGATATGTTTTGGCATCTTCTGTTATTACCCAGATGCATTAATACATAAATATGATGCTCTTATAGTTGCATACCATCATATATTAAGTAAGTTGTATTGGTAGTCTACCATTTAATAATTTATTATAGAATTAAAATATTATGAGATGTGCTTCATTCCAAAGAATTGGTCTAATTTTTAGAGTATTCCATACCATCCAAAAATTGGAAAAAACGTGTACTGTGTCATTGTCACCCACTCTAGTCCCATACCCACTGTTGGGCAACTTGCAGCCATTGATTCATTCAGTCATCTTATTCACTCTTAGAACATTCACTCTCCCTTGCCTGTACCAAGCACTGCCCTAGGCACTGGAAACAGGTCATTAAGACACTTGGAGTCTAGTGAGGGAGACTGACATGAACACAAATGGTGTGTGTGTGTGTGTGTGTGTGTGTGTGTGTGTGTATGTGTGTGTGTGTGTGGTTTCTTTGTCCTCCTATTTGGAAAAATCTTCCTACATATATCCAATATAATTTATATAAAAATTATTTGGGGGAGGGTATGAGATGTGGGGAATCTATGTTTCTTTTTTCCTAACTTGTTATTTGAACAATCCCCTCTGTGGTTTGGAATGCCACTTTTCTCATATGCTCAGATACAATGTAAATTGAGTGTTTCTAAGCTCTCTATCATTTTACTTATCTGTTCAAAGATTATAAATGTTGTAACTTTATAACTCATTACAGTATCTGGTGATGGAAGTCCTTCATTTTTTAGTAACATTCCAAAATATTTCTTTATGTTCAACTGCTTATTCCCTGCATGATTTTTTTTTTTTTTACTTTGTACAGCTGTCCCTTAAAGGTGATTACTTGGAAATCTAACTTCCAAGTTCTTTTAAAGTTCTAGTTTAAATTTAGCTTTTAATACCCATCACCCGGTATTAAGGAGGGCACATGTGGTGATGAGCACTGGGTATTATACACAACGAATGAATCGTTGAACACTGCATCAAAAACTACTGATGTATTATATGTTGGCTAATTGAACATAATAAAAAAAAAGAAAAATGCTAAAAGTAAAACCATAATAAAAAGACTAGTAAACATAACTACATTAAAATTTTAAAAAATAAATTTAGCTTTTAACACATTTTTCCCTGGGTGAATATGAAACATGAAAGCTAATACCAGGTATCATTTTCATTTTTGCTCATTTTCAAATATTCTGACTTGTTTTGCTGTTCAGTGCTGCAGAGACTTTAAATGAAAAGTGGTGTTTAAAACTTGGCATAGATTTTGCTATTAGAATTTTAATTTACTTTTTTTTTTTTTTAACACCTTAGGTTTAGCCCAAAGGCATCCCTTCCACCACCTTTTCAGATGCATCTCTCAAGAACCTGTGCTAAGGAAATGAGTGGTATGTTTTCTAAACATTATCTTCATGATACTTTTTGGCTTCTGGAGCCTCAGAGCCCCTAAGAAAAATATCTGATGGTGGTTTTTCACATTTGCTCTCACCTTACCCTACTTGGAACATATCTCTCTTCCCCTCTTTCCTCATTTCTTTAAATCATGACATGAGGTGATCTAAAGAGAAAATAATACCTCCAGAGATATCATTATTCTGACATAGGCCTTCCTCACATCAGACCAATTCTGTTTCACTTCCGTGTGTCACCTGCAGAGATACTTGTGTCACTTGTCACGCTCTCACTCATTAGAGGGTACATAAAAATATGGGACTTCAACTCATAAAGTGGTTTCAGATATTCCACCATTTAAAAGCCTGGGACCTTAAACCGTGTGCAAGGACCACTGAACATCTAAGTATGAATATAAATGATTCCTTGGGTTATAAAATCCAAAAGGGCTGTTAAAACTGTAAGAAATATAATAAAGTCAAAGAATCTGCAGATTAAAAATGCACACACTTGTTATCTTGTCTTCTCCAACCGAAGTGTAAATTCCCTGCTCATAGAACCCACCTGAGGGACACAGTGTTTCAAAATCAGTATTTATGTTGCAAGAAATTTAAGTGTGATTTTAAATGATTTGCTGCTTTAAGTGTGATTCTTACTGAGTCAAAATAATTTTTTCCGTAAGAACACATCTCTGGTATTTCTTATGGAAATTAATTGAATAATATGATTTCTGTTTATATCAATTACTGTTACACAGGCATTTTCTGAAACATGGCTACTCAGTAAAGTTGTATACCCTTTAGAGATTGTAAATCCTTTTCAATTAGAATGAGCTTTTTTCTATAGAACCATGAGGACTTATTTCAGGAGGACTGCAGTTCACCTGGCAGCTGATATGTACACACTTATACACAGTCTCTCCTACCTGTTATAAAACAGATTACTTCCTTGATTTGTTTAACAAAAGGCACACAGGTTTAGGGGACTCCCAGTGGCCTCACAGAAGAGGTGCATTTAGCAGAGACTCCAATCTTGCATCAGTTCTCACACTCTCTCTTTAAGGGAGGTCTGGCCAGTTCTCGGAAGCTCATCTTTTCCTTATTCCTGGTCCTTTTGTATCATTATCTGGGAAGAACCTAACTAAATTAGTAATGCCTTTATATGGACATCGTGGACTCATTTGTTTGCTGAGCCAAATTAAGTCTTGTGCCCTGTGGTTGATAAAGCAAAGTCAGCATCTAGCCATCCTTAAGGAACCGCTCACCCTTTGGCTTCCTGGCATCCTCAGAGGCCAGCGTTCCCAAACTAGTCTGTGTATCTCTCTACCTGCCAGTTTAAAATAGAACAAAATTTGCTGAATCCCAGTAGAAATACTGTCTGATTAAAATATGAACATATTTTGCTTGTAGATGGTAATCTTTAATACACTCTAATCTGTGTCCCAGGGAAACTTAGAAGAGGTTTGGAATGAATTTCGTTGTTTTTAAAATACCAGAACTATCAGCTATAGTGGACACTCGAATTTCTTTATTGTCTTAGGATGTTGGCTCAGGCATTCTAAGTTTTAAATAAAAAATAAATGTGAGTAAAGAGAGCTAGCTAAAACTTTAAAAAAAATCACTTATAAAAGATAAATGATTTGGATTGAGGAAATAAAAGCAATTAGTAGATATCTGTGGGTACCAGAGCTTTTATTTAGTTTATAAACTGAGGCTAGGATGATTACTGTAGGTGGATCAATTTTTGAACTTCTGTGTATTGCTAAATTATTTTTCTCATTAATAAAGCAAAAAATTATATTTTAAAACCTAGACAATTTTTTATTTTCTATAAAACATTCTTTGATCTTACAATCAAGGCATTATCCTAATGCTTTGTGGAATATAACTTTAAGCATTTCATATAAACCAGTATTGTCTAAAATTTAACCTTTCTTAGTTTTACTTAGGAAATGATTGGTTAAATAATAAATTTCATTATTCTTTACGAGGCAAGATCCTCCTGATGTTTAAATTAAATTAGGAATCATTCTTGTAACATAAAGGGAGCAGGTTCCCTCTGTGGGTGACTGTTGAGCCTACTGGTTATTTCAGAGTTAAAATTTAGAATGAAGTTGCCATAGTCCTGCTTGGCCTAATCCTGCTTGCTTCTAAGTCCCTTGACCCCCATAAGCCTGAAGTATAACAAAGCCTAATGACACAAATACTAGGTAATGGGGATAATCTTAAATGTTAAGCCTTCTGGCTAATTCTATCATTTTTTTAATTTAAAGATAATTTAAATCAGACTGTTGAAAAACCAAATGTCACGCCTCCTGCCTCTTACACTTATAAAATGGATGAGGTTCAAAACCGCATAAAGGAAATACTAAACAAGCATAACAATGGCATTTGGATATCTAAGCTTCCACATTTTTACAAAGAGTTATATAAAGAAGAACTTAATCAAGGAATTTTACAACAATTTGAACACTGGCCTCATATTTGCACGGTACGTTTCTCCTTATTCCTTCCTTCTGATGCCTCCTCCCTGCCCCACTTTCAGATTTTGAGTTATTAGTCATATCACCTTTACCCCGGGAGCATGAAGCACTTGACATAATATTGCTTCATTAATATTTATCTCTAAGGTTAACATCAATTAACCTTAGAGATATCAGTTCTTATTTATAGAAGTATGTCAAGATTGAGGCCTATGTGCGTTGTGATTGCTGTTTTTATATATTTTGTTTTATTTTTATGTGCATTTAATATGTGATAATATGTATATCATTTTGTATTGAACTGCTTCCAGTAGATACTGCTAACTTTGCCGTTTTCATAAGTTGAATTTACTGGTAATAAAACTTTATTAGCTTCAAATTTTACATGCTTATTATTTTGGCTATTTATAGAGTACCTTATTTTAATTTTTAAATTAATACAGGGTTGTGATTTAAAATGTTTACAAACTTCTTTGGAGGAAAAAAATTGACAAGTGAACTGACATCAATTTCTATACCTGTTTTTACTTGAGAGTCTATTATTATACTAAAATGATGGATCAGAATAGTTTATTAGAAATCCTAGTTCAGCCAGCATTAGAGACAATTAGATTCTTAAACTAAAGTAACTATTAGATGTGTCTTAATGTTTTCATTTACATAGTATATATTCAACGATGTAACTATTTTAAATGGCAGCATTAGCAGCTACTTGGGGCTTCTAAGCTTGCAGAATTATGTATGTATTTTTTTTGTTTGATAGAGGGCTTTCATTTATCTAATTTGATATATATTTTGGCCCTCGACCTTGTTGGGTAAAGCACAGGCCACTCTCTTTTTCTAAACACCTGGCCTGAAGACAGCATGTATTTTTGTAACCACTTTTTCCTTCAGGTCACTGACACCCATTCGAGTCCCAGTCACTTTCCCGGCAAGTGTCATTCCTTCATTCATCCAGACCATTTGTTCATACATGATTTACCATGTACCTGCAGGTACCAATCACTGCTGTAGATGCCAAGAACGCCTTAGGGCCATGTCACGTGTCAGATTACACAGTGGAAAGTGGGAAAACAGGGAGACATAGTAAACTCTGGAAATAGGCTGTTGCCTTATTTATAAAGTCAGGAATGTTTACAGACTATGTTACCCCTGATTTATGTGGAATATAGGGTTTGCTCTTATAATGGGAATTCCTGTTGGTTGCCGTTCATTTCATTCCATTTTTACTCCTTCCTAGGGAGAGTTTTCTCCTTGGCTGCAGGTTTAGCAGCATTGATGTGCCCCCTCAGGTTTCCCTCATCTTGAGGGGACTTTGGATGTTTCACCAGGCTGCTCAATTTAGAGATGCAGGGCCTAGAGCCCCTTTCTGAATGCTTATGGTTCTTTTATTTTTTAAATCTATAGACAGTCATAAACTAATAACATATCTTCAATGAACTAAGAGCCCTTTTTTGTCAGGATACACATATAACTCACTTTAAAGCTTTGATTAAAAAAAGTTGTCTTTGGAGTAAATTTTTAAAAATTAACTCCACAGATCCTAATGTATTATTGTTTCTGGTTGTTTTTATTTTATACTCCATGATAACTACTAGTGTCTGTGTAGCTTAATTTATGGCTTTTGGGGAGAAATTTTCATCTTTCCTAACTATATGTCTGCAAAACTCCAAAATTTCTCTTGCTAGGATTGTGAGAGAGTATATCTTTGATGTTAAAACTTTACCTAAAATGAAGGGTTTCTTACTAAATTTCAGGTGTTGAAACAACTGACTTTTTATTTTTTGGTTGTTCAAATTCATCTTTGTTGCATAATAATGTTCAGGCAGTGAGGGTAGAACGTGAAACAGACATAGAATATACCTTTCTTATCTATATTCTGTGTCTCTCAGCTTTGAGTAGGACTGTTTCAGATGCAATCACTATAAATTATTAGGGATGAGAATTTGCTTAGTGTTAAAACCTTGTGTCTAGGATGCCAAAAACTGCCAGTCTTATTGATGTCTATTAATCTTTCAAAACTGTTTTCTTATAATCTCTGAATATTTTTAATAGCCTGCTGGTATGCAGTTTTAAACAATTACCCCATGGTTATTTTTAGACAGTTTTAAACCGTTATACCGTAGTTGTTTTCCCTTTCTTCTGACTTCTTGCTTTTCGCCTTACTGAAAAGCAGAACTGCTGATAGCATGCCCAGGGCCAATGCTATTACAGGCGAGGACATTCTCAAATGCAGCATAGAAAATTCCGAGTAAGGAAGATTTGGTAGTGTGTATCTCTCTATACAGCTCGTTGTGAAACTGAAGAAGAAACCCAAGTATGGCGTATTTCCCTATTTTTTTAAAATGCTCTCTCTCTCCCAATCATATAAAACATTCTATATAAAAAAGATTGAAAAATAGAGTTATGAAAGCAAAATCACCCATTTATACTTATATACAATGGATACATCATATGTACTTGACAGACTCAGAGATAGCCACCTGCAGGTATTTCCATTTGAATATCAGAATGGGCAACATAAGCTTCTGGGGCCAAAGAGCAGCTCTGAAATTTTACTTTCATAGAGGTTCTAATCAGCTATGTGCTATAAGCCACTTCACAAGGGTGTTGGATTACTTTTTGATGCAGGCGGAAGGATGCTTTGACTCTGTTGTTCTTAACCTTTGGATCTCTCCAACAACAAAGTGTGGACTGAGTTTTGAAAGCTAGAGAGCATATAGTCATGTTCACAGTGATGAACCCATTGCATTGGGTTCCTAGGCAACTTGTGAGGGAAGTGGAAATAGTGCAGAAGCTGTTGTGAAAAGGCAAAGAGCCTGAGATGGTAGGTCTCTAGCCCAAGGATACTGGAGCCTAAGAATTCCCACTTAGTCCCAGGAGGAGGACAGTAACACCTCTTAGCTGTTCTAGAATGCTGGTCTTATTAATGTTCTTCTTAACTGCTGTGTTTAGCTAGGATTTATAAAATGCTTCTATGAGGGCGCCTGGGTGGCCCAGTCATTAAAGCGCCTGCCTTCGGCATGGGTCATGATCCTGGAATCCCGGGATCAAGTCCCACATCAGGCTCCCTGCTCGGTGGGGAGCCTGCTTCTCCCTCTGCCGCTGCTCCCCCTGCCTGTGCTCGGTCTCTGTCAAATAAATACATTTTTAAAAAAATGCTTCTGTGAGCCAGACACTGCCCTGGGTGGTAAGGATAACTGTAAACAAGACAGACATGATCCTTGCCCTTATGGCACTTACTGTCCAATAGAGAAAATAAACATTGAACAAGTAATGGTAAGCCTGTGACTGTGCTGAAGAAGTGCACGGTGTTAAGGAAATGTGTAAACAACTTAGGATGATGAGTCAAGAAAAACTTCCTAGAGGAGGTGGCTGCTCACTGAAACCTGACAGGTGAGCTGAAGTAAGCAGGCAAAGGAGGCAGCCTGTAACAGCCCTGAGATAGAAAGAAAAACACACTTTTTCAGGAAACTGAAAGAATTTCAGTAAGGAGAGAGTGGCTCAAGAAGAAACTCAAGAGGCAAGCAGAAGCTAGAGGTCACTTCATGAAAGAGTCATCATCTGGTGGGAACTTAGCCTGTACCCCACACCAGGAGGTCACCCAGGATCCAGAGCTTCTGGCAGACTTTGATTTCTAGTAAAATTCCAAATCTCATAACAATGACTGTTGAATACCAGAGATTTTGTCGACATTTCCCACTCTCTGCAATATGGGTAGAGGGAGAAACCTCTCATTCCCACGTGAGTCAGAATATGTATCTTGATTTAATGCCTTACCTGACGCTGCACAGAGAGCTGCGGGGCTCATCTTAGAGCCGGACAGGAGCTCAGCTGAGAAGAATTTCCGCCCCGCCTCAGAGACCTAGAGGAAGAACACAGGGCCACCTCGGGATAGCTGGGGCAATGTTCTGAGTTGTGCTGGAGACATACCAGGCCTTAATTATGAATATAACATTTTGTGAATGAGAGCATGAAATTCTAGAACATAAAATGTGAGCGATGATAAAACTGCCCCATTGTACTAATTATTCATGCTTTTACAAAAAGTTGTTTACTATTAATCTGTATTTTTGTTAAATGTCATTTCCCTACCCCTTAGAAATCACCGCACTTTACATTGTTGAGTACCCTAATACCTCAGACTCTAAAAATTCTTAAAGTTCTGAATTGCATCAGTACAGTAATCTCCATAATATCGTAGGAGGTGACGGCAGTTCTGCCACTTACAAAGATATGTTTTTATATTTTTGGATGTTCAGGAATTTTTCTTTAATTGTGGTAAATAATTGTATAAGATAATAAAGCCACCTGTTAGCCCATGCAACATGAACTGCCTTTTTTTTTAATTTTTTAATTGTTATGTTAATCACCATATATTACATCATTAGTTTTTGATGTAGTGTCCCATGATTCATTGTTTGTTCATAACACCCAGTGCTCCATGCAGAATGTGCCCTCTTTAATACCCATCACCAGGCTAACCCATCCCCCTACCCTCCTCCCCTCTAGAACCCTCAGTTTGTTTTTCAGAGTCCATCATCTCTCATGGTCCGTCTCCCCCTCTGACTTACTCCCCTTCATCTTCCTCTCCTGTTATCTTCTTCTTTTTCTTTTTTCTTAAAATATGTTGCGTTATTTGTTTCAGAAGTACAGATCTGTGATTCAACAGTCTTGCACAATTCACAGCGCTCACCGTAGCACATACCCTCCCCAATGTCTATCACCCAGCCACCCCATCCCTCCCACCCCCAACCACTCCAGTAACACTCTGAACTTCCCTTTTTTAAAGCCTGGCTATTTCTGGGCTAAAACCGAACAACTTGAATTTCTAAGGAAATGAACATAAATCAAACAGCAGTGATGCGTCCTCGGATTTAATAGGATGGCCACCATCTACATAGCAGCGCCAGCAGAAGCAGCAGTGAAAAGATAAACCAAGGGCGTCAAAGTATAGCCATAATATCTAATTGGAATCCAATTTCTTTTCTAATCATTCACCAATAAAAATAATGTGTGGTGAACACATTGAAATGGTTTTTAAATTTAATTTCAGTGAACATCTGAATAGAAGAAAGACTAGCCCTGTGGCGAAATGAGAACAGAGATGTTGATGTGTATGATGTTGCTGTGCTGGGACGTGAAACAGAGCAACTGCCCACAGGGCGCTCGAGTAGGATAGGAAGAGTTTGGGCCTTGGAGTTCCGTGTTTGCTTTGCCATCTCTTAGCTAGATTACTTTCAGTGTACAAATCATCCTCTCAGGGCCCCCAGGCTGTTCTAAAATGTGGCTCTATCCATCACATAGGGTTGCTGAGTGAAGTGGGACAAACTATAAAAAGCAGCTGCCATGCAGTATCAGACACATAGCAGCTATTTAGGAAAAAGGCCATTATTTTTTGAGGGGCAGCCCAGCTTAAATTAAAGCAGGTTATAACCACCAGCAAACCAGAGACATGCCCAGCAAGCTCTACAAAGGAACTTATCTCAGTGAAGGTAGAGGAAAAGCTAACGGAAGAATAAAAATTTAAATTGAAAAAAGATAAGGAGCAGTAGATGACTGAAGTCAAAGGAATCGAAACTCCAAGATGAGGTGAGTTTCTGTTATCTTAGGGGCACACACCCCCGCCCCCACCAAAGGTAATGAGGGCATGCCTAGAGTACCTACTTAGCCTAGAAGGCACAGTGAAAGCCACAGCCACCAGCGAAGATCATCCCCAAAAGCTGTGCACACATTTAACCAGCAGATGCCATCATCTTCCTGAACGAAACTGAGCAAGAGCCTGACCTTGGACACACTGAAGCAAAATGACTTGAAGTCTATCCTCATATAAATAGTTGCAGTCAGCATCAGTAAAAAGTCCTTACTAGGATAAAGGGGTGAGAGGTGAAAGAGAGTATGAGCCTTAAATTGTATACAGTCTATAAAACTGCTCATCCAAGATGGTGGAGAGTTCTTCTGGGCAGATGGTTTGTAAACACTCAGGGGTTACCCTCTACAGGCACTTTTTACCTTTATCTTTGATTAAATCTCTGTGGAATATGCCACAAACATTTGTACTTCTTAAACAGAAGCAACTAAAAATTGTAACTGTTTCTGAATATCTTGGGCTCAGCATCACTAGTATTGGTAAACTGCTGCCGATAGGGTGGCAGTTGTAGGTGGTGTGGAACATTGAGGTGTGTGGGTTAGCTCATCTCTGTATTTCCCTGCATGCAGTATATGCCCCACCCACTGCCATTATGGACTTCAGCTCTCAACCTATCAGTTTGTCTTCACTGTGGCCCATTGGTGCTATTGGGCACCATTTTCTCATCTCTCTCCGTGGTCTGACTTTTCCAGCACTTCTCAATTTTAGTACAAAAAGACTGAGCTCTTAAGGAGGTCATCAACCAGTCAATCTTTCTTTCTGTGAACTGGCTAACCATAGAGTACTAGCTTCTGGTCAGTAACTCTTTGATGTTTTCACTGTTGCAAGATACTTAGGGATCTTTTATTCACTGCTGAAATTGAGTTTTTAAATTGGTTTCTTTTTGAGTTCAAAACCTTGCTAATGCTTGGATTGCTCAGAAGCAGGCCTCCAGGTAAATGTGATTTTACTGTACTGTCTCCGGTTTGTATTGGATGGTGACCACATAAAATGAAATTTAGAACTTAAAGCTTCAGGGGCACCTGGGTGGTTCAGTCGGTCAAGTGGCTGCCTTCGGCTCAGGTCATGATCTCAGGGTTCTGGGATCGAGCCCCACGTCAGGATCCCTGCTCAGCGGGAAGCCTGCTTCTCCCTCTCTATTGCTTATGCTCTCTTGCATTCTCTGTCTCTCACAAATAAATGAATGAAATCTGAAAAAAGCAGAAGAAGAAGAACTTAAAGCTTCAACACAGAGAACCACAATGGAAACAAAACTGTGACTGGATGAGACCTATACAACTGTTTTAGAAAACTTTTTAATTTAATTGGACAATACCAATTCTATTAAAGAATCCCAAAGAAAATTCTGATTCCACAAGAGACAATAAGTTTACCTCAGTAGCTCATGCTGCGGAGTTAGTGGATGAGCCTTCCATAGACTCAAAGGATTTGGGCTTCAGGAATCTAAGTTTACAGGTAAAATTAGAAAGGAAAAAGTAAAGACCTCTAGAATTAAGAAGAAGAAAGTTTGTAGGTGCGTAGGATAAAGACATTTGTGTGAACAAACTGGGCTTCTGAAGAAATTGATGTTTGAAATCCTTGGGCCTCACATATACCAAACCTAATATGTCTACTCTAAACTTATGAAATCCCAGAGGGGGGTGAGAGAGAAGTATTTCACTGTAATTCCAAATGAGGCAGAAATCAAACTAAATATAATAAACTTATTGGGATAAAAAGTCTAAGGCATATTAGATACCAGAATTTTCTGATGAGTACCAAAGGTGGTGGTTTAAACTCCATGGTGTAGGGAGTTAATTTTCTATGTCACCTACCTGTCTTTCCTGTTGGGGGTGAGGGTGAGAGGAGTGAGTGAAGATGTGGAGTTCCAGGTCATGCCACTTCCTGGTCATTGGACTGGTAGTTTTTTGAGTGGATATTCGAAGCCAAAAAAAAAAAAATGTAGAGTCACAAAACAAAGAAAACATGGAGGGAAAGGGTAGGATTATGATCTTGAATCTTCTCCTACAGAACAGAAGGCCCATGACTCCCTCCTCAGGTATGTATCTGGATCAGGTAGACTAGAGAAGGTGAAAAGCGCCCTTATAAGAGATAACTGAAATGATGAGCTGCTGATTATCATACTAAGTATATAACAAAAGCCACATTTCAAGTGGCTGTTGACTTACCTTGGTCATTTGTGAAGGCTAGAAGAAAACTTTCTACTTGGGGGATGCAACAGGTGATCACATGACAATCTGGTTAGATGCACCAGAGCACAGTGAATAATGGACACCACACTGTAACCCACATTATAGCAATTCCTTATCTTTGGGGAGATTGTTGTAAGCTGGGGATAGAGTGGTAGGTATCTTTTGTAAGCCTATTTACCAGATAATTAAAGAGAGACAAAGACACATTTTGTGGAGGATAGGTAGCAATCACTGTAGAATGTCTGAGAAAAACAAATTTTCGTGAAAATTTTAAAACAAAGTTTCAGTTGAAAAAAATTTGTTTTCTGTTTTTCTAACTTGAAAAATATGAGTTTCATTATTTTTCCCTTTGAATTCAGTAACCCTTCAGCCAGTATCCAAAGATTGCTTAGAAAGTATATGGACCAGACATTATCCATATCACTAAGCATATCCATGAATATTTGTCTTATATGTTGAAGGACTTCTCATTCAGCTCTGGTTAGTGTCAGATTCAGTTCCTAAAGTCAGGCCTGTGTTTAATCTTAGTAAATACTGATTTGAATTTAAAGAGGCCAAATTACTGGAGAACAAAATGGAGTTTAGATTTATAACCAACCCTCTTGAGATTAAGGAAGAAGCACATTGGAAAGTGCCTACAGTTCAAGGAACTAGTCATTTGGGGTTAGGGGGTGGCTATCTACTTTAAACAATAACAGTAAAATGAAACTGCTGCTAGGGCACCTGGGTGGCTCATTCGGTTGAGCATTGCCTTCAGCTCAGGTCGTGATCCCGGAGTCCCAGGGTCAAGCCCCACATTGAGCTCCCTGCTCAGTGGGGAGTCTGCTTCTCCTTCTGCCCCTTACCCTGCTCATGCTCTCTCTCTCTCTCTCTGTCCCTCGCTGTCAAATAAAATCTTTTTAAACCTTTAAAAAATAAATGAAACTGCTGGGGAAAGAAATCTGTCCAGTTATTTGACTGTTGTTTAGAATTTGGATAAACTTATTGGTCAAAAATCTATAGGCTGACTGGAAAAGCTTGACTTAACTATTGTAGACACAGTCCTGGAAACTTACTAATTCCAGATGATCTCTTAGCATTAGTCTGAAATAAAGATCAGAAAAGAAAGGGAATTCTGTTTCCCCTAAGTGGCCCTAATATTCATAAACTTCTGTTAAGATAGTAATTCCTAGTTAGAAGAACTCAGTGTGCTGGCCATATTTAGAGATCATGTCTAGAGGTTTGTTAAAGTGCATTGTTAGGTAATTGGTCCTGATCACATCTAAAGCACAGGTGGGAATGGAAGCTTCAGGGCTGGGAGTGGGGGAGACTGTTAAACAAACATTGACGTATCTCATGTTCCAGTTCACTCACTGGATAGAAGATAATCATAAAGCTGAAGAATCCATCTTACCCTCTTTTGAGTTAGAAGAAGCCATGTGGACATTTGGGGCATGGGGCTTGTGAGAGTTCTTTTAGATAAATAAGAAATTCCACTGCAATTAGTTTCTACCACCCACTTCAGAGAAGGTGTTGCAAAAGGTTGAGAAGAGGTCTATAGGCGAAGAATGAAGGTGGGCCCAGAAGGCTCAGCTGGCTTTTGGTGTGGAGGACAGTCATGCCTAAATCTAAGATTACCTGAATTGGGATTCTATATGACAAGTGAATAATTCACATAGAATTCTATTTTATTTCTCCCTTTACTCCAAACGTATGTTTCTTAAACCTTCTCTGGATACTGTGTTCTTTTATCTTATTGTCTTAAAGCACAGTGAAGACTGGCATTTTAAGATTACAGATTTAAAAACATGAATCTTGAGACCACTGAGAGCAGAATGAGGAGTTGTCCAAATATTTATATCCCTATGGTTTAAAATTAGGGACATAAATTGTGGCTATCATATAATGTGCCATCCAGAGGGTCACAAGGTGTCAGCAGGAGTTTACCAAGGATGATTAGGAATCCAGCAGATGCTAACCATGAACTCAGTTGCCTCTACTTTCATTGATGCTTGAGGTTTTTCTGTCATGGACTTTTCCCCCAGTCCTCAAAACTTAAATACACCTTGGCAGAAGAATGTGAGGAGGAAAACCTAATGTTTTATACTTGTGTTAATATTCATCTTCCTCATGTATCATCTAGAATATATAGTCAGACTAACAGCAATCTATTTTAATATTAAATTGACTATGTCTCTTCACTTTTTAAAGCTCTCCTTGGGTAACAAGACAATATCTTCTTTATGTATACATATTTAGATTCTTTCTTCCTAAGCACTATATAGAAAATGAATAAATGAAGTCAATGTTCTTTACTAAAAAGCTGAGCTGTCAGGAATAAACCATTGGGAAGAAAGCTAGGAAATTTTTAGACAAAACTGAAGCATACTTTAATATTCTATTCTTCTTAGGAGAGGGAGGACTTCTTACAAGCTAGTATTATTACCTTAGTGGTCTGGAATGCTCTTCCAAGGGCTTAAATTGCAACTGAGGGATAGCTGAATAGGATCTGACAAATAAGGAACATTTTAGAGGGTGGGGAATGCTAACTTCAGTCTAATCAAAAGTTGAGAAACTTTTTTTTAAATAAAGGGCCAGGTAGTAAATATTTTTGGTTTTGTGGGCCAACAGCTCTGTCATTGTTACCCACCGTCTGGCACAACTGCTTGACTCCGTTCTCGAAGGGCAAAAGCAGGCAAACACAATGCCTAAACAAATGGGCATGGCTGTGTCCCAACAAATCTTCATGTACACTGCATTTCATATCATCTTCACCTCACAAAATAATTCTTCTGATTTTTTTCAATCATTTAAAAATATAAAAGTCATATTAGCTCACAGGCAAGGCAAAAGCAGGTGGTGAGCTGCATTGGGCTGCGGCTTGTAGTTTGCTAACCCCTGGTCTAATAATATAAAGGCTTAAAACTTGGAAAAAATGGTGCCATACCTCAATTTCTCTTTCTTCTCTTACACAAAGAGATGCCATCAAGCCATGCCTCTCAGAAATGTTTTACAGATAAAAATTAGAGATTGGATGACATACAAATGCCAGGCATTTTTATCCCTTGTTCTTTGGAGGGGCAGTTTTTAGCTTTCTACTTTAGTGGTTGTAAAAACTGCACCTTATCCCTGGAGGGTCTTTTCCTAAGTAATGGAAAGTTAAGGGTTTTCTCAGGATACTGCAAGAAGAAGAACAGCTAGGGCTTCAGTTTTGTTTAAATATTTCCTAGCTTTCTTCCCAGTGGTTTATTCCTGACAGTTCTGATACCTTTTCACAGCTTCATCCCACTTTGTATTCAGTCGATTTTTGTAAGCTGTTGCTTTGGATTTGACAGAACCGAATGAGATGTGTGGTTTACAGGGCAGGAACTCTCCATGATTTCATAAGGTTGTTGGAGGCCAGATGCCCCATAAGGGAAATTAATGCTGTTTTATTTCCCTGTTTATTTCTGAAATGTGGCTCGTGATGTTATTTGTAGATGAAGGAAATGCATTAAGTCTTAGTAGTTGAGAAGAGTAAAATGTACACTTTTTTGTTCTCTTGATTAATTTGAAAACAGTGTTGTTCTCATTTAAAAATGCATTAATGTGTTTTCAGATTGTTTATAGCCATTGAGATATCTGTCATTTGCTTTATTTAAAAATTTCAGGTGGAAAAACCTTGCAGTGGTGGTCAAGATTTACTTCTTTATCCAGCTAAGAGAAAGCAGCTTTTGAGAAGTGAACTGGATGGTGAAAAAGTGCCTCCATCCCCACTACCTGCCCCAAAGCAAATACCACCATTAAAAGGGTGTCCAGCAGTTATGCCAGGAGACTTTAAAGAGAAAGTTTCAGAGCTGCTGGCGAAATACTCAAGTGGTCTTTGGGCCAGTGCACTCCCCAAAGCCTTTGAGGACACGTACAAAGTGAAATTCCCTGAGGATGCCTTAAAAAATCTTGCCTCGCTTTCTGATGTATGCACCATAGACTACATTTCTGGAAATCCCCAGAAGGCCATTCTCTATGCTAAACTTCCATTGCCCACTGACAAAATCCTGAAGGATGCAGGGCAAGCACATGGTGATTTTGATATCAAGTCTATGATTGAACAAGAGTATCTGCAGATAGAAGAAAACGTTGCCAAAAGTGCTGATACCTTTGTGGAGAATACAACCGTTCCTCCGTTAATCATTCCAACTGAGGCGTCCCCATCAGTATTGGTGGTTGAACTGAGCAACACAAATGAAGTGGTTATCAGGTAGGTTTTATTTTCTAATTCTTTAGGACCCTGGTGTACTGTTGTCACTTGTCTATTCTTCCCACGGGTGTTGGGAGTTGAGGAAGAATAGTATATTCTGAGTTCTGTAGAATTGTAATGAAGTATAATAATAATTCTTGTTTTCATATCTTGCACATTTCTCTCAACTGCCAGAACTTTTTGTGTTTGTATCTCTTAGATTAATTTTTATTTCTTCCACATTATAATTGTATATGTACATTTGTCTCTCCCAGTAGAGAGTGAGCATCTTGGAATCAAAGTACTTAAAAAAAATCAATCTCTGCATGTATTCTTAATATTTGTTAGATTTTTTAAATATACATTTGTTCTTGTGAGAAAAGATAACCAATTGTTTTAAAAATTGGAATGATAGTATGGTCTGAATGTGAAACAAAATCTGTGTTGAAAGCATAATGATAACTATGTCAAAAGCAATACCTAATCCATAGAAAAAGTAAGTCACTCACTAGGGAGGTAACACTATTTAATGTGGGACAATGTAGCATTTCATAAAAGTCAGAATAGCTGAGCACTGCTTACCTAGTATAATACAACAGATTAGCCCTTGGAGCCAAAAGTACTCTGGTTACTTGGTCCTTTTGATAACAGTCATTGCCAAAGTGGCTGGTGATACTTGGAATTACAAAAAATGGTCCAGGTCCAGGCACTTGTTGTGGACTTTTGGAGAAAATATAGAATACATAGAAGATATTAAAAGACTATAATTTGTAGTTTCTGACTCAGGATCAAGAATGGGAAGCAGTATAGTTGGATCTCTGGAGGTATCTGCCTAGAGTGTGCTTGTGGACAGAAAAGAAAAAGGCTGAATCAGAATAGTATCCGGCTTCTTCAACCAAAACATCCATATTGTTTGGGCTCTTATTTCTCCAGAGAATCATAGCTAAACTGGGGATGCCTAAAGAAAGACCACAAAAAATTATCAAATTCCTTCAGTGAAAGAACAGACAAGAAACATCAAGTTCTTCCATTTGGACATACAGAAGCTTTGGACAGGTCTTGTTTGGTACAGAGGGAGGAAATGAATAAAGCTTTTATTCTAACATGTGGTATGGCCTGAAGAGGTAAATGGGTTGTTGAGGGTTAGGGATCCCACTGTGGTTCACTAATAAATTGAGGTAGAGGAAGAATGCTGAGGAGCACATTGCTGACTTCTACCATTTAGCATTAGAAAGGAATCTAAATCTGCTTCCTTGGCAGGATCTTTTGGTGTCTGTTACTATTAGTTGTTGGTTCTGTTGTCAGACCAAGCACCCGGCACTGGGCTAGACAGATCATGTGATTTCTGGTGTTCTTACCAAGCATTGGTAGGAATCTGGATCAGGTCCAGGACTTTAGTAAAAAGGTTCTAATCTACTTCAGGATGATTAGATCCAGGCCCTCAGATTGTTTAGATCCCTTTCTCCAGCACAAATTTGAACCCTAGAGTCAGCATTCTACCTGTTCAGCATGGTGGCTGGCAGCCAGCAAGCACAAGGGGTAATGTGTGCTGTTAGGTTGACCCTAGGTCATTGGCATCCTCTCCCCCCTCCCCGCCGCCACCCAGTCCCAGAGACTTGGTAGATTCCAGCTGGGCTGAGCCCTATCTTATATTTACATCTTCACCGAGGCAGACAGTAGGCTCTAGAAACTGGCAGGTGACTCATAAAGGGTCTGAGGACGTGTCGTAGCAGAATCCTCCGATCAAGTGTGGGAATCCCTTGTCTCTGGTTTCAGAAATTGACTTTGTAAAAGCTTTGTTTACTTACGGCATACTCAAATTGGCCTACATGTCATTCTTTGCCCACTTGCTCAGGCAATTTGGGGACAAGGCAGGAGCTCATTCTTGCCACCACCCACCATCAGACCAACCGTAATATCATCCCCACCAAAGCCGTGTGGCCACTCTTCTCTACTGCTTGCCATAGAGAGCAGATTTCATGCTGCTTCTCTCCCCCCTCCTCCTCCTCCCTAGCAGATGCCTGTGCTGAGCAGGCCTCGGCCCGTTGGGCTCCCAGGGCTGTAGCAGCACTAAAAGGAGGCCTGGGAGAGTCCAGGTCACAGGAAATGGGCCCTTAGGTGGAGCTGCAGACCCCCCCAGGGGACTTCGGAGCCGAGTGTGCAGCTGTACTGCAGGTGGACCCTTCACATTTGTGGAGCTCAGTCAGCGGAACCCATAGAGTGTGACAAGGCTTCTTCGGCTTCTAGAGTAAATGATGTCCATGTCATATTTGGTTTTAAAATAGCCATTGCCTCAAAAGAGGCATTCTTTCTGTATTGTGTAGGACTTTTTAAAGCCTTTTTTCCTCGAGTAACAAATAGGTTGAATAGGGTATGTTCTGTCCTGCTGATAGTTACTAAGAATGCATGAGAACGTTCCCAAAGGAATAGTTTCTTAAAGCTCTATGGGACCACGTGGGCCCTGGGTAAAAGCTGGAACAATGCAAAGGGCAGTGTGTTTGTGGCACGTCCCCATCTCCGTGGTCAGCATAGCTTCCAGCCAAAAAGGCTGCATCCTGTGGCCTGGACAGCTCCTGCTATAGGCACCCAACTTGGTTTTGCTGGAGTTTACATCCTGGAAGGAGGGCTTTGATGGAATTGTCCCTGAGCACTGATGGGCAAAAAAAACAAAGCCTATTTGTGGGAGAAAGGGAAATAGTGTGTTTTGATAACATAAACTAGAACAAGATGACTGCAGTTTCAACAGCAGAAAATTGTAGAAGGGGATAGGCCGTATCCTGAAAAAGACTTCTCGGAAAGCATATAATTTAAGAGAGATTTAACTAGAAGATATCATCTCTTTAAGGGTATCAAAACTCAACATTTTGTGGTAATTCGTTCAAATTTGTTCAGTAAGCTGGGAGGATGGGTTGTCACATAGTCGTGTTTAGTGTTTTTAAGGCTTTGTTTTTCTCTATTAAAATTTCATTTGTTTTCAGAGCTTGAATCTTGTTCAAACCCAGCCTCAGGGCAAACCTGTCAGCTAGATTCTCTTCTCAGTAATCTACAAAGACTTCAGCAGCCTTAGTCAAAACCTTAAGTCCACTCTTGCTAATCTGGCCTGCACTGGCATCTCCATTTTCCACCGCATCTCCTTTCTTCCCTTCCCTTGAATTTTTTCTCAGCCGCGTCCTCCCTGTAGTTCCCTGACTGCTTACTGTGACATCCTCCAGCTGTCTGGACTGTTGCCAAGCATTTGCTCTGCTGGGTTTGACCTGGTCCTATTTTGCATGAGCTCCACAATATTACATTTTCCTTTATCAAGACGGAAATGTTTACTAAATATATGTTCTCTTACCTGTTGGTATAAGCCAAGTCTGAGACTGGAACCAAAGATGGCCATGGAAAAAAAAAACAGAGTAACGTGAATGAACTCCTATGGTTTCCCTCCTCCTGGGTTGCTTCATCTGTGTTCTCTTCCTTTAATTAATTCAGGTATGTGGGCAAAGACTATTCTGCTGCTCAGGAATTAATGGAAGATGAGATGAAGGAGTATTACAGTAAGAACCCTAAGGTCACTCCAGTCCAGACTGTGCACGTCGGGCAGTTACTGGCTGTAAATGCAGAGGAGGACGCTTGGTTACGGGCACAAATCATCTCAACGGAAGAGAACAAAATAAAGGCAAGCACTGTTTACTTTGTCATAGCATTATGAAGACAAACACATTATTTTTCAAATGTAAGTGTTACTTCTAATATTGTGTCCTTCCTAACTGCATTTAATTTTTTCCAGAAGTTGACAAGATAATATCTGTAAAAGATTAACCCTGTCAGGTTTTAAGTCAGTGGTAGTCATATTATCTCAGAGTTTTAGTAAAAAAAAAAAAAAAAAAAAAAAAGTCTTCTCCATGGTAGTATTCAGAATCCGTGATGTAATCGGGAAAAGGCCTTTATTTCCATTCCCAGGAGATATATAATAAACAGTGATCAGAGCTTCGTGGGCTTCCTATCCAGGTCAGCACTCTGGAGTCAGGGAAGCATACAGATCAGAGGACATGACATTCTTCCTCTCCCCTCTTGTGCAGCCAGTGGAGGAGAACCGTGAACAGGGCTCGGGTCGTGCCCCAAGAGCTGTCCAAGTGTTGCCCTCATGGTCCTCTTGGGGAGGTCAGAGGATTCTTTCTCCAGTCTCTTCCATCAGCAGGCTCCAAGACTTCCAGGCTTGGCCATGTTCATGGCGGTCAGACTCTGCCGCATGACCTCTTCTTTCCCTCAGTGCAAACTGAGAAGGAGAACTCGCTCACTCTCAAGGCGCAATTTTGTCTAGGTTCTGCAAGCAGGGAAATACACTTTTATTTCTGCAGCCTCTGTCCCATAATTTGAAACGTATTTATTGTGGTGATGTCAGTCCCTGGCAAATAACCCTTTTTGTGTCCATCAGATACTCTCCCCTGAAACCCCTGGCCCCAAGATCAGTGTCAGGAGGGTCAGAAAGGGATGCTTGCTGTTCCTCCCCAGATGGTTCCATAGTAGAGGCCCTGACCCTCTCCAGGGGCAAGCTCACCCTAACCACCTAGCCATCCTTGGCCATTCACAGAGAGATTTAGGAAATGCCTTAACTAAATCTACAAAGCTCCAACTTTTGAGCAATTGACCTGACTTTAAAAATCTGAAAATTGGAAGTTTGGCAGTTTCTTATAAAGTTAAACTTACCACATGACCCTAAGTATTTCACAAGAGAAGTGAAAACATAGGTCCACAAAAAAGCTTGTACACATGTTTGTAGCAGCTTTATTATTAAGAGTCCCAACTGGAAACAACCCAAATGTTTACCAGTTGGTGAATGTATAAGCTAATTGTAGTTTATTCATATAATGGAATACTATTCAACAATAAAAAGGAATGAATTACTGAAAACAGTCACGTGGGTAAAACCCACAGACTGTGCAAGTTAGAGAAGCCAGATACAAAAGAGTTATCCTGTATGATTCTAAGTAAATGATGTCTAAGAACAGGTAAAATTCATCTGTAGTGATAGGAATCAGATCAGTGGTTGCCTGGGACAGGAGGTGGAGGGGGCTTAATTGGAAAGGGGTAAGGGGGAACTTTTTGGAGTGGTGAATGTGATCTGTATCTCGATTAGGGTGGTCATTATATACGTACATACGTTTGTCAAAATCCATCAAACTGTATACTTTAAATGGGCATTTTTCATTCAATATAAATTATATGTGGATAAAATTGAAAAAAAAAATCTGGAAAAAGCTAAGGACCAAGCAGGGAACTGAACCAGTGGGGACCACAGTGTGATTAGCAGCTTGGGCCCTAGTCCTATTTCTGCCTGTGAATGTCCTGTGCCCTTGCTCAAGTCCTTCCATTCCCTTCTCTGTGTCTCAGATGCCCTTCCCTGGGTGAAAACACTCCAATCGAGAGACCCTGTCTTCACTGGAACCTCCTCTGGGAAAGAAAACCTTTCACACAATCTTAAGAATGGCTAAAGAAGAAGTAAAAACCAGGAGGGCAGGGTCGTAAAAGCCAGAAGGAGCAAGTGTCTGATGGGGAGGGAGTGCTCGCTGTGGCGTGGCTGCTGAGAGTGTTGGGGGTACAGGGGTGCCTCAGTATGCTGTACAGTCCTAAGCTCTCACACAGCAGTGGTTGGAGCAATTCTGGCCTGAGCTGGCTCCCCACAGCCCCGTGAAGCAGACAGACATGCAGTTTCCCCCTTATCTGGAGAAACCCCAGCTACTTAGCAAGTCTTAACTCCTCTCGAACTGTGCTATGCCCGACAGCGAGTACAATTCCCTCCTTGCTTTCCACTTGTCAGATCCCTGGTGAGAATGGAAAACAGGAGGATGAAGTCATGCCCTGAAGTGGGTACGGTCTGCCACTTCTCTCTCACGGGGCATGGGGAGATCTGCGGCCACTTGATGGTGCCAGAGCACCAGGAATCGCCTGGGGCTGGATGCCAGGACTGTGAGCCTCCTTGTGCTGATCCCAGGGCACTGGGGAGAGAAATCCCACTCAGTCCTCACAGAGCAAAGGACACAGGGCAGAGTGTGGTGCATGTCAAACTCTCAGTCCCTGAACAGATGTTTTGTAAACTGCAGCTGCCATATAAATAGACGGTATTTGATTCAGAAAGAAAGACAAGAGAACAAGCTCCAAACATTACAGAAACCTTTTGAAGATTTTGGAGCACTTTTTCTTTAGTCTCTTGATGCTAGGAATACATTCTGAATTTCCCAGGAATGATGATTTCACATATTATGTCCTGTTGTTAGACCATGTTATCTCCATTCTAGGTCCGGGAAGAGCAGAGTCCAAGTTGTAGGTGGTGATAGCTATTAAAGGAAAGGACTGCTCCTGACTCCTGAGGCCTCTGGGGAGAAAGCAGAGGTGCTGATCAGGGACTGGAGAAATGAGCCCCTACATTTAAATGGCTGGCCACCTGCTGTGGGAGCCCCGCCAGAGATCTCAGCCTATGGGAGCGTTGAATCAGGATAGAGATTCTGGGAGGTGATTGTCTCCAGCATGGGACATACAGGCCCCACACACCCAGTTATCAGGTGGTCTGGAAGGGTGTTCGCCTTCTTTGCATCTCTTCTTTTTTCCCTTCGATTCCCTGCTGGGGAGAATTTCTGTTTTGTATGTTTAGTACCGTAACCTAGGTATTAAGAAGCTGGCCTCTGGACTTCATTTTTCTACACGACATGAAAGCACCTGGCTCTGTGCTACTCAGTATTTCTTAGGCATGCCTTTGCTCTGGTTTCGGTTGTTGCTTTGTTTTAATAATGTCTGTTTGAATTAGAGAAGCATACTAGGTTTTCAACTCCTTCCCTCAGATTCTTAGTTATCATCCTATAGTTATCATTTAAACCACAGCTCTGTGTTTCTAGATTTTATTTTTCTCAAAAAAAAGAGGCTTTGTTTATATAGTCCTTTCCAATTTAAGGTGTTATTAATACTCCAGAAGTAACATCCAGGCTGTAAATGATCTGTGCCAATGATGAGGAAGAGTCCTGCAGGTTTCTGCAAACACAGAACTCTGTCCAGCAGATTTGGGCCTTTTGCTGAGCTAGCCGAAGGCCTAACCCAGCTTTGCAGCACTGAAAAGAAACGAACAAGAAGTACCTATTTTTACAGTGTCACATTCCCTGTCATCTAGCCATGGCATCACTGTTGTCGTTGACAGAAAGCAGTTTGGTCCCCTGAAGCTTGGTTGCTGGGAGTAGACCACCGCAAGTGCTGTTTTGGGGATTTCAAATCTGATCAGTACCCTTCTATGGGTGATGCCCTCTCTAGAAACAAGTACTGCTGTCTAAGGATGCGCATCCTTAGTGGAAGTATGTAAATCGAGAAAGAATACGGTGAGGCGGGCATCCCCTTATGTTATAACGAAAGGACGGGGGCAGTGAGGGCTGGCAGAACCAGACGGTGGTGCTGCTGAGAAGCTGGGATGAAGGAATCTGAGTTCAGCAGTCTTCCCTTGTTCTTCCCACTGGCCAGGCAGAGTGGGGCCTGGAGTCAGGAGGCCTGGCTTCCCCGCTCCCAGCCCTAGCCTTTCTCTTCTGGGCTAAGTCAGGGGCACCACCCTTGGCATTTTCCAGGGAGTCTGGTGCCACTTAACATGCTGATTATGAAATAAATGCAACTAGTTAAATGTGTCAGATGCTTTTTAAGAAGTGAGGATAAAAAAATTTTATTTGGGGGCGCCTGGATGGCTCAGTCATTGGGCATCTGCCTTCGGCTCAGGTCATGATCCCAGGGTCCTGGGATCGAGCCCCACATCGGGCTCCCTGCTCCGCGGGAAGCCTGCTTCTCCCTCTGCCAGTACCCCTGCTTGTGTTCCCTCTCTTGCTATGGTCTCTGTCAAATAAATAAATAAAATCTTTAAAAAAAATTTTTTTATTTGAACCTAAATGATGTTTCTGTTATCATCAGGTATGCTATGTTGACTATGGTTTTAGTGAAAATATTGAAAAGAGCAAAGCATACAAATTGAACCCAAAGTTCTGTTCACTCTCATTCCAAGCTACAAAGTGTAAGCTAGCAGGTAAGAGGAACTTTTTTTTAAAGCTCTCTCCACTTTGATACATTATTACCACTGTACTTTTGGGTAGTTAAATCCTAAAATGTCCTTAATGTCCTCTTTATAAGATGTGATCATTGTAAATATGTTATAATGTTTTATTTTATATTATATATATTTTATTATAAAAATGTGTATTGGCCATCTTAAAGGTTTTGTTGTTGTTCTAACTGCCCTAGCAACAATGCTAGAGGCCCTGGATCATGGGGTTTGATCAGTCTGAATCCTGTTGTTTGACCTGGACTCTCCACTTCTTTCCCACTGAGGTGGGCTCTGGGTGCTGCTCATTAGCAAATAACACACCTTGTGCGTCTCCGGCACATGTATGCAAGTGACATGGTAGGGATAACCTCCAACCATGGAGGATGCGGTGGCCACGTTCATACGAGGAAAGACATGGGAGTGTGTAAGCATCATGCCAGGAGAGCCTGAGCTAGATTCAGAAAATGACCGCCATTCTTTCATGAAAATTAGCCCACAGAGAAATACCTCCTTCTCAGCAAGGATGCATCTATCAGACGAGCTGGGTATGGCTCTGTGAGATAAATCTGAAGTAATGTTAGAAGCCTGTTACAAACCCCTGGGAGGTAGTTTTGAAAGAATATATCAAGAACATAGGCCAAGATTTAGGATGCTGAAATGAGAGGTTTGGTAAAAGCTGTAATGTTACGTGTCTAGAGAACAGAATGAGAACAAGAGAAAGGTAGCCCAGAGGGAGTCTGTGAACTTGTGCTGTGGATTTCAAGGGGAAGAATACAGAAATGGACCTTATAGCACCATTGGGGAAATGATGAGCTAGTTTTAATTAGTTTAATAGAATAACTTAGAGTTATCATGTATATGCTACATAGAATTACAATTTTCAAAGAATTTAAGGAGTAATGAGACTACAGTAAAACTCACCTAATACCCATATTATGTTAAATATTAAATACGATTTAATCCTTCTTTGATAAATCACAAAGTTCTTTGGTATACTCAGAATCATCATGGTGTACTTAAGAAAAAATAAGGAAAAAAGTGATTTTATAAATTTCTAATGCATGCATGTTCATTTTATATGAATAATTGTCTATTTAATTAGAAAAAATGAAAAAGGTCAAGGGTAAATTTTTAGGAAAAACATTACAAATACATGACTGGCAGACATAACTGATTGATAGCTTCTTATATGTACTAGTCTTTTTGGTTTGAATATGTGTTTATATATAATAAGTGAAGGCCATTCTCCTGAGGTACAAATTCTGATAGGTCATCAACTTTTCTTTTTGTTTTAAGATTGCCTGCCTTTGTGTAATCATTTAAAAGGGCATTCACACTATAATATGTATTTTAAGACCTAAGGATGGGTAATGTGAAGAAGATTGTAAAACAACACTTCCCTAGAAAATTTTCTAAGAATTTTGTAGTAGCATCACAATTATAATAAGTGGCCAGAACAAACCCATTCCATCTTAAAATGATTCTGCTAATTAAGTAGAAATTAAAATATTCCATCTTTTTTAGGGTTGGAAGTTTTAAGTGATGATCCTGATTTAGTAAAGGTGGTTGAATCTTTAACTTGTGGAAAGATCTTTGCAGTGGAAATACTTGAAAAAGCGGATATCCCGCTTGTTGTCCTATACGACACCTCAGGAGAAGATGACGTCAATATTAATGCCACCTGCTTAAAGGCGATCTGCGACAAGTCTCTGGAGGCTCACCTTCAGGTAGCACGGTGACTGCTGTAGTCATCTGTTACACATACACAGGGAAGAAAGTTTTTGGAAAAGAATGTTACAAATTTTAGGCTAGCAATAGATAGGGACAGATCACCTGTGTATGGAGGGAAAAAAGGTAGGGGGGTGGTTGAAGGGGGGAAAATAAGGCCAAAACACAAGCAGTCATTATTAAGAATTGGGTTTTCATTTTATATTCCAGTTTCTACACTAAAATTGTATTTTATATGAAATTATTTTGCAAAGGTAATAGGGGCGGATAATACAAAAGAAGGGAAAATTAGATCCATGAAGATATTTTTTAAACTGTTAGCTTTTACAGTTTTAAACTGAAAAACACAAATTTCTTCAAAGAAGGAAGTCTTTAAATTATAGAACAGCCACTCTGAAGAACAGGATGTTAAAAATGGTCATTGTAAAGACTTTGTGGCAACACTGGGAAAACATTTGTTTAATAGGTAGAACAACAGTGAATTGTCTTTATATTATGGTTTGACTTAAAAAATGGCCAAAATTAAGGCTTTACTATGATTATAACTTAAAAATTACTAAAACTCATGTGGCCGATAAACATAGGTTAGAAAGTAGGCTGATAATGGGATTGATTTTGTGAGAGTTTTTTATTTTCATTTCCGTTAATGTTGCAAAAATATGTTTTATGTAATAATGATTTCTCCAAATTAATGGGGAGAAAATAAACCAAAACCAAAAGGCTAAGATGTTCTTAGCCTTTCAGGTAATGAAATGCGGTAATAAGTTAATGTATGCAAACTGTCTACTTTGTGCCTGACCCAATGATATCAGATATTCCTTTTGGAAAGAGAGGTATCCAAATGAGTTTTTCACATTATTCTGTCATCGAATCTGCTCTCCAGCTTACTTAAAAGGTTTTAAAATGCAAAGACAAATGAGATGATTGAGGTAGGTACCCCTTAAGTAGATAGGAGCTACGCTCTATTCTCAAGTATCCTTGGTGTGTCCTTTGTTCCAGATTGATGCTATGTACACAAATGTCAGAGTGACTAATATTTGCTCTGATGGCACACTCTACTGCCAGGTGCCTTGTAAAGGTCTGAACAAGCTCAACGATCTTCTGCATAAGATAGAGGACTACTTCCATTGTAAGGTATGGCAGAGCATCATCCACCTCTAAAATTAATCCTAAAATTGCAAACAAGAGGGGTCACTAACTAGTATAATTGTGTGTAACTTTTGAATAGTTTGAGGTAGAAGCTGTAGAATAGTGGGTAAGAGCCCCAGACTGCGGAACTGAAAAGAAAAAAAAAAACCCACTGGTTTCTGCATTATGAAATGAGGATAATAGTAGTGTGTATATCCATCTATAGGACTGATGTGAAGACTAGTGGCAAGACTGCTTAACACAGTGCCTGGCACAGAGTAAGTGCTCAGCAACTGACAGATTTGTGATTTACAAGGTAGAGCTGATGATGCTACAGTGCAGCTGCTTGTGACTTTGTCTGCTAGAGCCAGCAGGGTCCTCTTCCTCGGGCAAAGACAAAACCGTGGAGTTTAGGAGGAGAATAAAACTTCTAGGCATCACTCTCCAAGCTCTTTTTGGTCCCTGAGAACCTACCACCTCGGTAAATGTGGTTCTGTGTTTAAATTTATTAATAAGCTCCTTACCCTTTGATTCTAGTATTCTTTTCTGAATCAGGGTCTGTAGAGGTTTTGTTTTAAGGTTCTAAGGTGATGTTCTTACCTCCATTAGGGCATTATAGTTGTAATCCAGAATATGCTGTGGTTTTGAGTGAGTAAACCCTAATACCATCTCAATCTTGACCCCCTTGCCCCTAGAAGTGAACCCTTCCCTCTAACCTCTGAACGTGCCTCTTGGCATCATCTGCAGCATGGTAGTTTAGCTATTTGGGTATTTGTTTGCCTTACCCAAAGTACAGGCTTCTGGAGGGCAGAGGCAGAGCTTTACCAGGTACTGCTAAGTACCTAATTCACTTAGGTACTACAGTATCTAATCTAGTGTCATGCATAGAATAGGTATTCCAAAATATTTGCTGAATCAGGTTAAACTTGTATTCAGACAACAGCCTAGAACGTAGGCATTAGATCTGTAGCTTTACCTCTCTCTGCATTCCAGATGTCTCAGCTGTATCTCAGGGTCATTACTGAAGTTTAGTTTGCTAATCTGTCTTGGAGAAATCGGAGACATCCCCAGAAGCTGACTCCAGTGACTCATTTGCATGCATGTGCTTCTTACCTATGGTGGTGAAAAGCTCTCTTGATAGTCCCTAGTGCACTGGTAGCTTGAGTGCAAACATTGCCTCTGGGGAGAGTAGAAACATCACCCTGAACAAGAGAGACCATGGCAGGTCCCCAGCTTCAAACTACAGCAAAAGACGAGGGTGCAGAGGTCCATGGCTGTGATTTGTTGACATTTCACTGGCACTGACATCCCTATTTGTGTGGATAACATTTGTTTTGGAAGTAAAATCTCATCTTTGAATCTAAATGTTTTAAAAGTTGAAAAGAAGAAGCCTTCTGGATGGCTAGCCCAACCTCACTTTCATCCAGGCTCTTCTCCTTTTTGGCAGATTCATCCTCCCTCTTCATGTTTGACTGATGGCATTAGTACCTGGATGAATCATACTGACCTGCACACTAACGTTTGTAGACATTTTAACAGGGCTGATTTATGAGCTGTGTGTGAGGAGGGAGAGTAGACGGTGCCATCAACAAATGTCTGAGAAACAGGACAGACCATCACCCTCAAACACGCACCACCGCGCACTCCTCACGGGGAGCCTGGCTAAGTACCCGTGCGCTGGTTGGCCTGAGCCACAGCGATGTTTTTCTAACGGTGTAGCAATCCGCTCTTTACTAAGAGTAATAAAAGTGTCCTGCATTTCTGTTTTGTAGCACATGACCTCCCAGTACTTCGTTTCGTTACCCTTCTGTGGGAAAGTCTGCCTCTTCCATTGCAAAGGAAAATGGTTACGAGTAGAGGTAAAATCAGTTACTTGACTTCTTTTTTAAGCTTATTATGAAATATTTTAGACATACAAACAAGTTTTGTGAAAAATGAAATAAGCGCCCACGTACTCATCACCATGGGAGAAAGAAAACATGCCCATTATGGTTGAGGCTCCGTGTCTGCATCCCCTTCTTCTACTCCCACCCTGGGGGAGCTGCCAGCCAAATGGGGTGTTTCTCATTCCCATTCATTTCTTTATACATTCACTATATTTGTATTTATACATACAAATTTTTGCTATCTATATATTTTATATAGATACAGTGGAAATACAGAAATGAAAATGTGTATAGAATATTTATAGTAAGACTTAATAAAATATAACTGAACAGATAAACGTTTATAAAATGCATGTAAATAGTAGAACATATTGATTCTTCTGAAACATGCTCCTTCATTATATGTGAGATTCATCCATGTTGGTGTGTGCAGCTCTTGTTCATTTGTTTTTGCGCGGTTTGATTAATAATAGTCTATGAAGATGCCAATGTGATTACTCCATTCTCCTGACAATGGATATTCAGATTGTTTCTAAAGTTTTGTTATGGACGGCACTGCCAGGAGCCTTCCCGTGCAGGTCTCCCAGGGTACCCAGGAAGGAACCGAGCTTCTGGGTAGTGAGAGTGCATGTCTTCAGTTTCATGAGATATTGCCTAATGCTCTCTAGAGTCACCCTTTAACGGGGGGTGGGGCGTAGCCCTTTGAGAGTTCTGGCTTCCTGAGGAGGGGGTCTCAGATCCTCCTTCCGTCCTGCCCAGGATGGCTTTGGCTTCAGTGTTCACATACTCCTCTATTTCTAGTCCCTCATAATTGTCTTAGTTTCTTGCAAGCACAGTTATGAATTTGAAAAGAGGACTGTTATATTTTATCACATATTTCTATATGTTTTTCAAAGGCAGGTTTTAGATTTTTGTGGCTGCTATTTCTTTTCTTTCTTTCCTTCTATTTTGTTTAGTAATTTTTTATTGTTATGTTAATCACCATACATTACATCATTAGTTTTTGATGTAGTGTTCCATGATTCATTGTTTGTGCATAACACCCAGTGCTCCATGCAGAATGTGCCCTCTTTAATACCCATCACCAGGCTAACCCATCCCCCCACCCCGCTCCCCTCTAGAACCCTCAGTTTGTTTTTCAGAGTCCATCGTCTCTCATGGTTCATCTCCCCTTCCGACTTACTCCCCTTCATTCTTCCCCTCCTGCTATCTTCTTCTTTTTTTTCTTAACATATCTTGCATTATTTGTTTCAGAAGTACAGATCTGTGATTCAACAGTCTTGCACAATTCACAGTGCTCACCATAGCACATACCCTCCCCAATGTCTATCACCCAGCCACCCCATCCCTCCCGCCCGCCACCACTCCAGCAACCCTCAGTTTGTTTCCTGAGATTAAGAATTCCTCATATCAGTGAGGTCATATGATACATGTCTTTCTCTGATTGACTTATTTCACTCAGCATTAACACCCTCCAGTTCCATCCACGTCATTGCAAATGGCAAGATCTCATTCCTTTTGATGGCTGCATAATATTCCATTGTGTATATATACCACCTCTTCTTTATCCATTCATTTGTCGATGGACATCTTGGCTCTTTCCACAGTTTGGCTATTGTGGACATTGCTGCTATACACATTGGGGTGCACGTACCCCTTCGGATCCCTACATTTGTATCTTTGGGGTAAATACCCAGTAGTGCAATTGCTGGATCGTATGGTAGCTCAATTTTCAACTGTTTGAGGAACCTCCATACTGTTTTCCAGAGTGGTTGCACCAGCTTGCATTCCCACCAGCAGTGTAGGAGGGTTCCCCTTTCTCCGCATCCCCGCCAACATCTGTCGTTTCCTGACTTGTTAATTTTAGCCATTCTGACGGGTGTGAGGTGGTATCTCATTGAGGTTTTGACTTGGATTTCCCTGATGCCGAGCGATGTTGAGCACTTTTTTAATGTGTCTGTTGGCCATTTGGATGTCTTCTTTGGAAAAATGTCTGTTCATGTCTTCTGCCCATTTCTTGATTGGATTATTTGTTCTTTGGGTGTTGAGTTTGATAAGTTCATTATAGATTTTGGATACTAGCCCTTTATCTGATATGTCATTTGCAAATATATTCTCCCATTCTTTCGGTTGTCTTTTGGTTTTGTGGACTGTTTCTTTTGCTGTGCAAAAGCCTTTTATCTTGATGCAGTCCCAATAGTTCATTTCTGCCCTTGCTTCCCTTGCCTTTGGCGATGTGTCTAGGAAGAAGTTGCTGTGGCTGAGATCGAAGAGGTTGCTACCTGTGTTCTCCTTTAGGATTTTGATGGACTCCTGTCTCACGTTTAGGTCTTTCAACCATTTGGAGTCTATTTTTGTGTGTGGTGTAAGGAAATGGTCCAGTTTCTTTCTTCTGCATGTGGCTGTCCAATTTTCCCAACACCATTTGTTGAAGAGACTATATTTTCCATTGGACATTCTTTCCTGCTTTGTCAAAGATTAATTGACCATAGAGTTGAGGGTCCATTTCTGGGCTCTCTATTCTGTTCCACTGATCTATGTGTCTGCTTTTGTGCCAGTACCATACTGTCTTGATGATGACAGCTTTGTAATAGAGCTGGAAACTTTCCTTCTATTTTTGATATCTGGTTTGTTCAATTGCTAAAATTGCAAACTTGGGTTTGATTCTTTTTTCCTTTTTTGTCTTTGTTACAGAGGTTCTTTTTTTTCTTTTTTTCCATTTTTTTTTATTTTATCATGTTATGTTAATCACCATACATTACATCATTAGTTTTTGATGTAGTGGTCCATTGTTCATTGTTTGCGTATAACACCCAGTGCTCCATTCAATACGTGCTCTCTTTAATACCCATCACCAGGCTAACCCATCCCCCCATCCCCCTCCCTTCTAGAACCCTCAGTTTGTTTCTCAGAGTCCATAGTCTCTCATGGTTCATCTCCCCCTCCAATTTCCCCCTCTTCATTTTTCCCTTCCTACTATCTTCTTCTTTTTTTTTTTTTAACATATATTGCATTATTTGTTTCAGAGGTACAGGTCTGTGATTCAACAGTCTTACACAATTCACAGCACTCACCATAGGCCATACCCTCCCCAATGTCCATCACCCAGCCGCCCAATCCCTCCCACCCCCTACCACTCCAGCAACCCTCAATTTGTTTCCTGAGATTAAGAATTCCTCATGTCAGTGAGGTCATATGATACATCTTTATCTGATTGACTTATTTCACTCAGCACAATACCCTCCACTTCCATCCACGTCATTGCAAATGGCAAGATTTCATTCCTTTTGATGGCTGCATAATATTCCATTGTGTGTGTGTGTGTGTGTGTGTGTGTGTGTGTGTGTGTACACATACACACACACACACACACACCACATCTTCTTTATCCATTCATCTGTCGATGGACATCTTGACTCTTTCCACAGTTTGGCTATTGTGGACATTGATGCTATAAACATTGGGGTGCACATACCCCTTCGGATCCCTACATTTGTATCTTTGTGGTAAATAACCAGTAGTGCAATTGCTGGATCGTATGGTAGCTCTATTTTCAACTGTTTGAGGAACCTCCATACTGTTTTCCAGAGGGGTTGCACCAGCTTGCATTCCCACCAACAGTGTAGGAGGGTTCCCCT
>NW_027397086.1:30038039-30168710 GCF_003265705.2 Callorhinus ursinus | reverse complement strand
TTGAGGAACCTCCATACTGTTTTCCAGAGTGGTTGCACCAGCTTGCAGTCCCACCAACAGTGTAGGAGGGTTCCCCATTCTCCACATCCCCGCCAACATCTGTCGTTTCCTGACTTGTTAATTTTAGCCATTCTAACTAACATGAGGTGGTATCTCATTGAGGTTTTGATTTGGATTTCCCTGATGCTGAGTGATGTTGAGCACTTTTTCATGTGTCTGTTGGCCATTTGGATGTCTTCTTTGGAAAAATGTCTGTTCATGTCTTCTGCCCATTTCTTGGTTGGATCATTGTTCTTTGGGTGTTGGGTTTGATAAGTTCTTTATAGATTTTGGATACTAGCTCTTTATCTGATATGTCATTTGCAAATATCTTCTCCCATTCTGTCGGTTGTCTTCTGGTTTTGTGGACTGTTTCTTTTGCTGTGCAAAAGCCTTTTATCTTGATGCAGTCCCAATAGTTCATTTTTGCCCTTGCTTCCCTTGCCTTTGGTGATGTGTCTAGGAAGAAGTTGTTGCGGCTGAGGTCGAAGAAGTTGCTGCCTGTGTTCTCCTTTAGGATTTTGATGGACTCCTGTCTCACGTTTAGGTCTTTCAACCATTTGGAGTCTATTTTTGTGTGTGGTGTAAGGAAATGGTCCAGTTTCATTCTTCTGCATGTGGCTGTCCAATTTTCCCAACACCATTTGTTGAAGAGCCTGTCTTTCTTCCATTGGACATTCTTTCCTGCTTTGTCAAAGATTAGTTGACCATAGAGTTGAGGGTCCATTTCCGGGCTCTCTATTCTGTTCCGTTGATCTCTGTGTCTGTTTTTGTGCCAGTACCATACTGTCTTGATGATGACAGCTTTGTAATAGAGCTGGAAGTCCGGAATTGTGATGCCGCCAGCTTTGCTTTTCTTTTTCAACATTCTTCGGGCTATTCGGGGTCTATTCTGGTTCCATACAAATTTTAGGATTATTTGTTCCATTTCTTTGAAGAAAGTTGATGGTATTTTGATAGGGATTGCATTGAATGTGTAGATTGCTCTAGGTAGCATTGACATCTTCACAATATTTGTTCTTCCAATCCATGAGCATGGAACATTTTTCCATTTCTTTGTGTCTTCCTCAATTTCTTTCATGAGTATTTTCTAGTTTTCTGAGTACAGATTCTTTGCCTCTTTGGTTAGATTTATTCCTAGGTATCTTACGGTTTTGGGTGCAATTGTAAATGGGATCGACTCCTTAATTTCTCTTTCTTCTGTCTTGTTGTTGGTGTATAGGAATGCCACTGATTTCTGTGCATTGATTTTATAGCCTGCCACTTTACTGAATTCCTGTATGAGTTCTAGCAGTTTTGGGGTGGAGCCTTTTGGGTTTTCCACATAAAGTATTGTATCATCTGCAAAGAGTGAGAGTTTGATTTCTTTGCTGAATCAGATGCCTTTTATTTCTTTTTGTTGTCTGATTGCTGTGGCTAGGACTTCTAATACTATGTTGAACAGCAGTGGTGATAGTAGACATCCCTACCATGTTCCTGACCTTAGGGGGAAAACTCTCAGTTTCTCCCTATTGAGAATGATATTCGCTGTGGGTTTTTCATAGATGACTTTTATGATATTGAGGTATGTACCCTCTATCCCTACACTCTGAAGAGTTTCAGAGGTGGAATTTAGTGATTCATCAGTTGCATATAATACCCAGTGATCACATCACATGCCCTCCTTAATACCCATCACACCAGTTACCCCATCCCCCCAAACTCTTCCCCTCCAGCAACCCTCAGTTTGTTTCCTAGAATTCAGGGTCTCTTATGGTTTTCCTCCCTCTCAATTTTCATCTTATTTTATTTGTCTTTCCCTTCCCCTATGTTCATTTGTTTTGTTTCTTAAATTCCACATAGGAGTAAAATTATATGGTGTTTGTCTTTCTCTGACTGACTTACTTCATTTAGTGTATTATACTCTAGTTTCATCCACATCATTGCAAATGGCAAGATTTCATTCTTTTTGATGGCTGAGTAATATTCCGTTTTGTATATATACCACAACTTCTTTATCCATTCATCTGTCGATGGACATCTGGGCTCTTTCTGTTTTTTGGCTATTGTGGACACGGCTGCTATGAACATTGGGGTGCATGTGCCCCTTCAGATCACTATGTTTGTATCCTTTGAATAAATACTAAGTAGTGCAATCCTGTGTCATAGGGTAGTTCTCTTTTTAGAGTAGCAGCGTTTTGTAGAGCATCTGACAGCTTGAGTTTCTTCCCGTGTAGCATCAGGTTCTGCCTTTTTGGCAAAATACCTTTTGGGTGTATGTCAAATACTTTGGATAAATATCTAGTAGTATTTTTGTTTTTCTCTCAAATTGTGCAATGTCTGCCTTGGAGGTAGCAAAAGTGTTCATTCTCTTAGTGATGCATAGAAAGTTAGGGAAGGGAGAATGGTTAATGAAAAGCAGATCCTGTGTTTAAATGATGTAATTGTTCTTGACATTGTAACTTGCCTAAGCTTTATTTAGTGCCTGCACCTTCTGAACTTACTCTGGTCATCCAGCCAATGCTCTTCAGTGGCCGTCACTTCTTCCTCTTTCCTCCAAACCCATCCCGAGTGGTCTGCATTCACGTCCTGTGCCGCCTTCTGGCCACCTCTCAGCCACTGCTGCTTGACTTCTGCCTGCTCTCCAACAGCCTGTTCTTGCAGCAGCAGCTTAGCTGCATAATTCAACCAGTGTCTTTCAGGGCTTCTCTTACCAGGCCTCTGGGCTGCACTAATAGTATTGAGACTTGTAATTCCCTCCTCACTAGGCTATCATGGTATCAAATCCTCCTAATTTTCCAGAGGATGTTCAACTGATTGCTTCTCCTATTTTTCACTCAAACCTGCCCCCCACCTGCACTCTGCAGTGTCAGTGTTGTGCCCCCAACTCCTGTCCCGCCTCACGGTTCTTCTCAGCCTCTGCATCCTTCTAGGCAATGCCATCTCATTGCTTCAGTTACTGTCTTGGTCCTCATGACTCCCCAGTTTGTTTTCCAGCCCTTGATGAGCTTTAGATTTAGGCAAAAGCCAGCCGAATTGTCCATCTTGCAAACTCCTCAAGCTCTGAATGTCCAAAACCAAAATTATCTTTTCCCATCCTTTTTTTCCTCCTATGTCTGTGTTTTGGTGGTACCTCCATTCATGCAACCATTCAGCCTGCTCTGGAAGAGTTATCTTGGATTCCTGCATTTTCCTCCGCCCCCAGTGCAACTAATCACCAAACCCTGCCATTTTCACAGCTTTGTCATTTCTTGCCTAGATCGCTGGAATACCATGGTTCCTCTGTCTTTACTCTTACCTTCCTCCATTCAAGCTCTATGCCACTAGAGTGAGTCACCCAAAATGTAAATAATAGCAAATAATAATACGTCCAACTTTTAATGAGACTTGTTATTTCCCAGACACAGAATTTTTTTTAAAATATGACTGATTTCACTTAATCTTCATAAAGCCCTATGATCCCCTTCTTACTAATGAGGGAAGTCATTCAGCTAGAAAGTACAAGCTGAGATTAAAACCAAATCTATCAGATTCCAAAGCCCTCCCCCAGTGTTATCACCAACAGTATGTGGCTTCTTATAAAGACGACCATCTCATTCTTCTCCTTAAGACATGACATTGGGGGCGCCTGGGCGGCTCAGTCGGTTAGGCCACTGCCTTCGGCTCAGGCCATGATCCTGAAGTCCAGGGATCAAGTCCCGCATCGGACTCCCTGTTCGGCGGCAAGTCTGCTTCTCCCTCTGACCCTCCCCCCTCTCATGCTCTCTCTCTCATTCTCTCTCTCTCTCAAATGAATAAATAAAATCTTAAAAAAAAAAAAAAGACATGGCATTGGCTTCTTCTCATCCACGGGGTAAAGTCTGGTTCTTTAAGACATAATGTCTGGCTCTCCAGGACCTTGCCTTTACCTTTCTCTCAGCCTCATTCCCTGCCTTGCCTTGCCTCTCACTTTACGTTCCAGCATAACCAAAATGCTTGTAGCCCCCACACGTAAGAAATATGTATGTCTTGCCCATCCTTTTCCCTGTGTTTGAAATGTTCAGATTAGCCCCTAACTAGACTCTTACCAACCTAGTTTACTCCCATTCCTCATGTAAAGTCCAGCTGAAGTTGTGATATTTATGAAATTTTAATTTGTGAAAAAGGAAATACAAATGTCCAGTATGATTATTTCTCAAAAGAGCAAAAATTTACACAATTTAAGTTATCCAGCCAAAAGGCTTGTTTGACAAGTCACAGTGTACCTGTATGAGAGACTTATGTAATATTAAAATGATATAGAAGATAATGACATGAAGTATTTTTGAGACATTTAGTGAAAAGTAGCCAATTATGAAATAGTATATGCAAATACGTTCTAATTTTAATAAATCTAATTCTTTATACATGTATGGATAAAAGACTAGGAGGATCATTGTAATCTGTCACAGATTATAAGTGATTTTCATATCATTCTTTTAAGTATCTAAATTTTCTATGATAAAGGCATTTTACTAATATAAGAAGTAAAAAGTACATTGTAAAGGAGGGTACCAATTCTAGGCATCCCCTCCTCCTGAAAGCTAGCCCTAAAATCTACCTCCTCGCTGGGTCAGGTACCCATTCTCTATGTTCTCATAGCACCTTGTACCTAGCTTTATTATTGTCCTGCTCCATTATATTCTAATTATATATTTGTGTCATCGTCTCTCATGAGACTAGCAACTCTTTGATGTGTGGAAGTATATGTCTCTGACCAGTTATGCCTGGATATAAGAAGCATTCATTATACACCAGCCATACCAATACATGCGTTCAGGATATATGTTTGAATAAAAAATACATTTTAAGATATTGTTTTAATATTGTTTGTGTTTATCATCATCTTAAGAGATTAAAAAGTAATGCTATTATATTAATAAAGCATTTTTGTTGGAGCAGTAGAAAAAGGCTTTACTTTTGGTATGTCTGACTTCCATGCCAAGAGTGGTCCAGCTCGTGACACTCACATACTGAAAGCGCCACCATTCTTAAGGTGGCAGTGAGAGCAGTTGTAGGTACGAAGTCCTTGCCCATATAACCATCCTGATGGGGCTGTATTTGGCAAATGCGAACTATATATCCAATGATGGCGGATATCACATAGGCTTTTTAAGGGAAGTTTGGACATTTAAAGGTATACCCAGAATCTTATATTGTAATGTTGCCATTTGATCACAGGTAATTATTGCTTTGACTCAGTATGTAATTTTCCCATTTTTGAATTATTAATTTGCACTTATTTTACCTCTCTATGACTTTCTGAGTTTCAGTTTCTTAGGACAAATGATAAAAATTGTCAATGGGCTTTTTGACAAAGCTATAAAATGCCAAAATCTGTTATTATTTAAAAATGTATAGTATTTACCTATTACAAGAAAACTTCTCTGAGTTCTCTCTATTTCTTATTTCCTCATTGCTAAGACACAAGTTTTTTTTCTCATATTTTAATATTTTGGAGAACAGACTGCATCTTTAATCAATATATAATGATGTATCAAATTGTTTTATAATCAATAGTGTCCTAGAATTGTAAACATTGTAAATATTACCATATTTGTGCATTTTATTATTAGTTTAGTGATTACTACTGATTAAATTATTTAACAATTCAATGTTAAAATCAAATATATTTTAAAAGAATACCTATTAGGTAAATAGGTACATTTTAAAATAAGAAAATTTACAATCAGAGAAAGTTATTACATGATCTCACTCATATGTAGAATTTAAGAAACAAGGCAGAGGATCATAGGGGAAGAGAGGAAAAAATAAAACAAGATGAAACCAGAGAGGGAGACAAACCGTAAGAGACCCTTAATCAGAGAAAACACCCCGGAGGGGAGGGGTGTGGGAAGATGGGGTGGCTGAGCGATGGACATTAAGGAGGACAGGTGATATAATGAGCACTGGGTATTATATAAGACTGATGAATCCCTGACCTCTACCTCTGAAACCACTAATACATTATATGTTAATTAGTTGAATTTAAATTTAAAAATAAAAAATAAAACTTAACACTGATAGTCTTTGTTACTTCTTATATGCATTTTAGAGTTATACAAAATGTAATTGCACAGCAGTGTTTTGGCCTTTTGGATATGCTTATAAATTAACCAACATTTATCTCATTGCAGATCACGAACGTTCACAGCAGCCGAGCTCTTGATGTTCAGTTCCTGGACTCTGGCACTGTGACATCTGTGAAAGTGTCCGAACTCAGGGAAATCCCCCCGCGGTTTCTACAAGAAATAATTGTGATCCCACCTCAGGTACTATATGTTACAAGCTGGGAGATTTGCTGGAAGAGATTTGGCTGTATTTGTAGTTGTGTTGTGAGATGCCCTCTCAGTTTTGATCTTGATAATGAGTGAAGTCCAAGTTGGTAACAAAATTGGAAATGGTCCAGATGTGGTTGTTCACTGGTTTTCAGATGTAAAATTTAGCCAACTTAGACAAGAAGACCAGTCAAACTTACAGAATATCATTTGATAAATGTTTGTTTTCAAGTATGTCTCATCATTAGGCTAAGTTGTCCAGTTAGAGATTCCATTTTACTAATGGGATGTCAGTGCTGACTTCTATACAGCTTCAAGATCTTATAAGTAAATTCTGGGGGCGGAGCAAGATGGCGGAGGAGTAGGAGACCTGGATTTCGTCTGGTCTCAGGAATTCAGCTGAATAGGGATCAAATCATTCTGAACACCTACGAACTCAACAGGAGATCAAAGAAAAGAATAGCAACAACTCTCTGAACAGAGAAGCGACCACTTACTGGAAGCTGTAAAAAGAATGGGCTGCCTATCCAGTGGAAAGACCATCAGGCAAAGAGGCAGCTTGGCATCATCATTCAGGAAGCACCAGCCTGGGAGACAGAGGACAAAGGATAAGAAGTTTTACCTTTACTGCTGCAAGATATTGAAAATTTGTTAAAGGTTTTGGCTTTTTATGAATTTGGATTTGTGGCTCCAAATTTAGCTAGAGGTTTTAATAAAGCCACCTCCTCACTGGCCAAGCACCGGGGCCACACTGCTCTTGCATTTTAAATGACATCTCTAAATAACTTTTTATAAAATCTGTATGAACATTTCTGTGTCTTTTCCACTTGGCTACTGGCACCTACAGAGTTCCCATCTGAATTTTGAAATCTACAGTAGCTAGTTACCTGGCTCCACAGGCCGTGATACTGGGTTTCTTGGAATTGGAGGAGAAAACAACGTTTTTCTTTTACCAAAATTCTGCCTCATGTGAATTTTCAACAGTGGAACCTTTTTAAAAGAGGATGTGAGATCCAGAAGGAGTCTGGGAAATTGTTCCATGGCTTCAGGAATTCCCCAGCTTTGTGTATGGGAACTGTTCTAGAAATTATGGGGAAAACTTGATATTGGATAAGACCTGTGATTCAGCATGCACATGTACACAAATAAAAACAGTCTATCAGCTTTAGATATGGAAATGTCACGGGCACTGAGACTCTCTACACACTCCTCAGGTACATGTTACAGATACAAATAAATAAAAACTGGTACACATTCAAAAAAAAAAAAGATCTTATAAGTAAATTCTTACTTCCAGAGTTCTTAGCTTAATTAAGTGGCCATTCTCTTAAGAAATCTATATTCAGGGGCACCTGGGTGGCTCAGTTGTTAAGCGTCAGCCTTCGGCTCAGGTCATGATCCCAGGGTCCTGGGATCGAGCCCTGCATCAGGCTCCCTGCTCAGCAGGAAGCCCGTTTCTCCCTCTCCCACTCCCCCTGCTTGTGTTCCCTCTCTCTGTGTGTCTCTGTCAAATAAATAAATAAAATCTTAAAAAAAAGCAATCTATATTGAACATTTTCTTATATGACTTTCCCCCATAGATTTGAGTAAAAAGATTAATTTCTGCCTAATCTTCCTCTATTAATAAAAATTCAGGTAATAAGAATTTTGCATTATTTTGCATTAAAATTAAGAACTATTTCCTACCCTTAGGAGAAATAGAGGATTTTGTACAGAAATTAGTAGTTTTTTGAACAAAGTTATCCAACATTCTATCATTTCAAAAGGCTGCTTGACTTATATTTGCCAGAAAATACCTTATACCATCAAAATTCCGTGGATAAAAAGTGCTTGACCATAATTAGTGTGGCTTTTGTACCTTCTCTCCTGTCACCACTGCCTTTTCTAAAATGACTCTTACAGAAAAGCTGTTGAGCTTGTGTTGAAGCCAATTTTTAAAATCACTTTTATTGCTGCTCAGCCACAATACTAAAACTTGTTAAATGCCACTTTCACTTGGTAACAGCTCTGGCCTCTGTTCCTCTTGTTGGAACATCCACCTGGGGCCAGCCTTACCTGGAAAATTCTCCCCGGCTGGAGAGGAAAGGGCATCCGTCCCTCTGCCTCCGACTGTCGAGAGTGTTAAAAGCCACTCCAAATTTTTTCTATTAATCCTGCCTAGATTTGTTATTTCATAGATATGAAATTGGGGGAACCTTAAGAGCCCGTGGGGCCAAGCCTCTGGCTGACAGCATCTCCCCAGGAGGTCTAAGTCAGAATAGCAAACTGATGGCCTGTCGGCCCAGGCTGACCTATAAATATTGGGTTTGGGCTCTTGGCTGTTATAGGGTTTTATTTTTTTTTTAATTTTTTTAAAGATTTTATTTATTTATTTGACAGAGAACACAGCGAGAGAGGGAACACAAGCAGGGGGAGAGGGAGAGGGAGAAGCGGGCCTCCCGCTGAGCAGGGAGCCCGATCCAGGCCTCGATCCCAGGGCCCTGGGATCACGACCTGAGCCAAAGGCAAACGCTTAACCACTGAGCCACCCAGGCGCCCCTGTTATAGGGTTTTAAACTGTGAATTGGTTACCAAGATTTAAAACTTAGAAAATTTCACACAAAAATCCTGACTTCCAGCTTCTCCTGACAAACTAGAAAATCCGGCTATATTGAACACTGTCCTTAATGGGACAGTGCTCTGTGGGAGCTTAGGAAGTGGCATTCTGCTTTGCACGGCCCCTGCTCTCCAGTGTGCTGGTTCCATCTGGCCCATCTTGCCCCCTGGCCCCTGCAGGCATGAAGAGAGTGCTCTCTCTGCTCTAAGTGACCTCCTCCCCACCAAGAAACCTCCCTCATCCAGGGGATACAGTGAGAGACCTGGAGCCCCCGAAGAAGAAGGGGACTCAGAGAGGAAATAAGGAATCCAGGAATCCTGGAAGTAGGTTTCTTCCCTTCACAAAATTGCCTCAAACAATTCAAGGCTTCCATGAGACAGAAGGGAGTCCCTAAGGTCACCTTTTACTCCCTGCTGCAGTCATTCTACAGAAGTTTGTGCAGTGGTGGTGGGAGGTAAAAGGCATTGAGGAAAATGAGGCATCTAGGTATCTATGAATTTCAGTTTTTCTTACCCTCCTTAACTCTCATTACAACCTCCTTCCAAACATGACCACAAATGTCTGGCATCCACAGGTACTCAGGAACTGCTGAACGAAGCATGTCAGCCTCTGAAAAGACTTTTGCAACCAGAGTCATTTCAGTCAAATGACACTTCATTTTTTCAGTTGTCCTTAGAGGGAAGACCTAAATATAAGTCCCAAACCTGTCTTCACAACTTTGTGATCCGATGCAAGTTACTCTCTGATTCCATTTCACCATCTGTAAAGTGGGGTCACAACATTGACCCATCATGCAGAAGTATCGTAGGATAAGTCTGCGAAGTGCCTGGTGTGAGCTCTGGCTAGCAACAGGAGTAAGGACAGCAGTGGAAAAATTAGCAGAGCCAGGAACATAGCAGACAGTCCAGCCCAAGAGTTCAGTCATCATTAGTAGCTATCGCTGGTGCTTGCTTTCTATCTTAGCAACATCTGACTTATAGGAAAATAACATTGACGTTTCTTATTGGTACCTATTTTAAGATGGTGTGTTTGCTTTTCCATCATGCTTTCTTTCCAGGCTATCAAGTGCTGTTTAGCAGATCTTCCACAGTCTATTGGCATGTGGACACCAGATGCTGTGCTTTGGCTGAGAGATTCTGTTTTGAATTGCTCCGACTGTAGCATTAAGGTTAGTTCTCTTGATACATTTGGAAAGAGAGCTGTCAGCCAGAAGGGCTTATTTGTTTCTCTGTGAAAGAATTTTATCTTACCATAAACTGATGCTTTCAGATCTGACACATTTTCATAGTTAAGAGATTGGTTACATGTGTGCTAAGATATTTCATGGTTTGATTTTTATTTAAGAATTTATCCTGTATCTCCAATATTATTTTTAAACCCTTTATATAATTTTTCCACTATTAATAAGGTATCAGAGATAGTTCTCTGCTCCTATTTTGCTCCATGATAAAGAATTAAGTTCTCAACAGAGGGACCATCTATCTCTTGATAAATGTTTCTAAAGATCATTTAAATAGTCTTCTATTTCTTTTTTTTTCTAAAGTAGAATGGCTTATAAGCAAATCATTTGCTTATAATCCTGTTTTCTGCCTTTAAAAGTTTAAACTGTTTTATTTAAAAGCCCTTATTTCTTTTTCTGTACTTTTGCACTTTTGTATCAAAAATATTGCTCTTATTTCCAAGAATAGAAATGTAAGATATTTCTCTGTTTTAACTAGTGAAAACAATGTTATTTTATATAAGCATTTAACAATGAAATATCTTTGAGAAATATCTTCATGAAAATCTCTAAATTCTTCTAGCTCACGTGGATTTTCTTATGTTTATGCAATTATACACTTAATTACCATTTTATATTCTTCAATTGCCACATGATAAGGAATATTGTTTTCTCAGCTATGGTTTAAGATCTTAAAGCCAGAGTATTTGGTACTCAATAAAAATGTTTTTTAATGATTGATTTTTGAAATGGTACTTCTGTATCATAAATGTCAAAATAAATTAGCAGTCATTCATTCATACCACCTTGAAGTGCTAATTAATTTAAATAGATTCATCTTGCTAGGAGAAATATTTTTAAGTAAATTACTATAGATGGCTTGCTTTGTCTCCCTGTCTCAGACCTCTGTTCCTGCCTTTCAATCCCAGCCCTATTTGGTACGAGATCGATGTGGCTGGAAGCATCTTATTTTTGTCATTCCCAGGGTAAGCCAGAGGAGCTGGTAAAAATTACCAGGCACCCAGCCCTTTGGGACACACAGCTGTACAATCCCAGTTGTCAGTCTATAGGATTCCTGTACAACACTCACCCCTCTGGCAGAAAGAAGTAGCCGGGTAGACAAAGGTCTCCTGGGCAAAGGGGGCAAAGCTGTAATTTTGACCTATTCAGTGTAGCTTTTTCCCTCTTTTTCTCCCTCCCATGAAAGGTTCCCTCCCTCCATGTTACTGGGAAAGGGGGCAAAGAAAGGGTGAGGGCAGATATTAAGACCAAACAAGGCATTTGGACCAGAGGTCCCTAAGGGTATAGTGAATGTCAAAGCTTTATCCCTTGCTTCCCAGTCTGAGGGTGCGCCAGCCTAGGCGGAAAGCACATGGAACATCTTGCCATTCTTGTGATTAGTTTTTATTGTTGAAGCTGGGAGATGAGCACATGAGGGTTCATCATACTGTTTTTTTTACTGTGAGTGTTTTTAAATGTCATTAATAAAAAAAGCTTTTAATCATGATATGTAGACTCCATCTCCGTGATAATGACCTCTAGTGGGTTTACAAGGGATCCTCAGTTTTTAGAGGTTAATGAGGTTTTCATTTCCATAAGCCAGCTGCTGGCATCTAGACTGTTTGGACTTATGAGCCTATTTACTACTACAGCCGTGATAGATAATTTATCTTACCTTAAATAAAATTAATTTTAGCAAGTTGGGGTTTTGTGCAAAATACTCTGTTTTATATTTAATGTTAATATTATAACTGCCTCTTGGAATTTAGTGTGAACTTGGACTTGTAGAAATGTCTTGTGTGTTTTCCATAGGTTACAAAAGTGGACGAAACCAGAGGCATTGCACATGTTTATTTATTTACCCCCAAGAACTTCCCCGATCCTCACCGCAGTATCAATCGGCAGATTACGAATGCAGACTTGTGGAAGCATCAGAAGGATGTGTTTTTGAGTGCTGTATCCAGTGGAGCTAGCTCTCCCAACAGCAAAAGTGGTGGCACCCCCGTTCCGGGCAACACTGGAGAGAATTTCAGAAAGAGCCTCACAGATGCCATCAAGAAGTCCGTGGTGGACCACAGCAGCTCCTTCTCCACAGTGGAACTGCCACCTCCTGTCCACCTGTCGAAGCCAGGGGAGCACATGGATGTGTACGTGCCAGTGGCCTGTCACCCAGGCTACTTTGTCATCCAGCCCTGGCAGGAGATACACAAGCTGGAAGTTCTGATGGAGGAGATGATTCTGTACTACAGTATGTCTGAGGAGCGCCACGTAGCTGTGGAAAAAGACCAAGTGTATGCTGCAAAAGTGGAAAATAAGTAGGTCCCTGGACAAAGCATTTTATTCTAAGAAAAATGTGTAGAGCGATACCAAGAGTCCTTAATCCCTGCACGGGGACTTTGAACTGCACAAATGGAAATTTTGAATGTGAAATGAGACTAATGAATTATGCCCTTTTTTAATATTTGAAATGATGTCATTTATCTAAAAATCTAGTGACCATGTATGAAATTCCTGTTAAAACCTAATTATATCTAAAATGAAGGTTTAAATGTTTTTTCTACTTTTCTATTAGACAAAATATTGTTTATTCAGAAAATAACTTTTTTAATAGAATGACTTTTACATTTTAAAAACTAAATGCTTATTGTAGAAAATTTAGAAAATACAAAAAAGTATAAGAAAATCAGCCACACATAATAACCTTTTTAAACTACTTATTTATTTCTTCTAGTTCTTTTCTATACATATTCATACAATTGGCAAAGTAATATTATATATAATTCCACACCTACTTTTTTCACTTCACATAATCCTGGGAACATTTTTCCATGCGATAAAATTTCTCCATAAACATGTTTAATAGTCCGTCGTCTAGAGAAATCATAATTTACTTACCGTTCTCTTATGTAGGTTCTTTTTTTCTCCCAGATGTTTCACTATTATAAATAACAATGAACATAAATCTTTGTTCACATCTCAGATTATTTATTTCTGGGGTAGATTCCTAGAAGAGAAATCACTTGTTTAAAGATTACATGATTCTTGATAAATGTTGTCCATTGCTCCTAGAGAGCTTACCACCTTTTATAAGGTGCAACAGTGCGTAGTTCACTGCTCCAGCCTTCGGACAGTGAGAACCACAGTTCCTCATTTGTAGAGCGCTATAGTCCATTTTCTCACAATTCACATTCGGATCCACATCCTCCTTTCCTGAAGCCCTCCAGTAAGTGCGGGTTCCAACCCAGGGAAGCCCAAGCGCTACACTCTCTGCACTACAAGGTCACAAAAGCCCTGGCCAAAGGAACAACCTACCCATGGCCTGTCTCCTTTGCCACTTTCTCAGGAGCTTATTTGATGATGCCACACACAAAGAACTGTTCACACACACACACACACACACACACCCCAGAACTCAGTTTAGAAGTTCAAACTGCTTTTATTTTATTTTTTTTATAGAATGCTTTTGTTCATTCCTAAGACATCAAGCATAGGCATTTGTAAAAGTTTTGTTATTTTCATGAGAGGAAAAAAAGAACAATTTTTAACTCTTAAGAGTGAAAAGTATCATAGCTCTCATTTTAAAAACATTCAGCTTCTATGTCACAAGCTTTTCATCTTCAAAAAAAAAACATTTTTACAATGTCATGTTATTTACAACTGTAAGTGTGCATGGGTTTAATCCCCCCCCGGGAACATCATTTGTGTCAATTTGCCTACATCAGAACTCCTCACAGAATAATTTAACCACAGTTAAAACGAAACTAATGTTAACTGTTATCTGAGGGGCAGATTAATGGTGATTAGCAGTGGGGAGGTCCTACTTGGGGGCAAGGGTCGTGTGGGGCAGGAGAACCCCTAAACCAGAGACCCGTAGTGCAGTGCTCAGACTCGACCCCCTCCCACAGGGGTCCAACAGTCCTGTTCCAAGGCTCTGGGACTTTAACCAGCTAATCTGTCTCTAGATCATCAAGGATATCTTATATATGAGAACAGATTATCCTATATTTTCTTAAACTTCATGAACTGCATCAGTGTAAAGTATAAAGAGTTTCTATCTCGCCTATACCCCAGGACTATTTACTAAGCCCTGTTCCCAACTGTGGTAAATTAAGGCTTAGGAATTTCAGATACACTGTTGTTTGCAGTGGTTTCCAAATCCACCTTGGCTAAGAAGAGCCAGAATTCTCCTTCCTCACCCCAGACATCCTAAATCAGAATCTCTGGGGGGTGGAACCCCAGAATCAGTGTTTTTAACAAACTCTTCAGATGATTCACAAGGGGCCTTGTACTGAAATTAGTAATCTAGTGCAAACAGAAGCCTTTAGTTAAGCTATTAGGGTTGAAAATTAAAAGCTACAGAGAAGCACGACACATAAGTCCTCCGCTCGCTCTCCCCTTGCTGCTCTGTCCCTCTTATTTACACACTAAAAGTACAGACCACCAGCATTTGCCTTGTACAATTTAAAGACGATGCTAGAGGTAGAAACCAAATATTTTTTTCTCCTTTTGCACTTACACAGTCTGACGTACTTATATTTACACAGCTTATCTTCATTTTAGTAATAATTATAATAACGATGATGATGGCGACCATTTGCCAAGCACCAGTGATGTGCCTAGTCATGTGCTAGGCACTTGATATATATGGCTTCTGCAAGTGACTTAAAATTAAATATTGCACATGAGATAACTGAGGCTCAGGTTAAATAGGAGCCTAAGATGACACAGCTGGAACATGGTCCCGGGGGGACTCCAGCCCAAGTCTGTTGGCCCCCAAAGTTCATATACTTACTATGACAACTTTCTATGACTCATGGATTATTGCTTGCTGCACTGTGGGCTTATCTCAAGGTTTCTGGAGTTTCCTCCCAAAGCCCCCAATCACTAGTGTCCAAAACTGGCCTCTTTGTAGTTTTCTTACTAGAGTTCACCCTATAGCGGCTCTGGGGGTTTCCTGGACCCATTCTCCACCAGGGTGCTGGAGAATCAGTCCAGTCTGGCCAGCCCCAGCCCCAGCCCAACAGTGTGTTGCAGGGAAGGGCCTGCTATTGCCCTGGGCTTGGGGCTTATGACTAATGAACCTGTTTCAGAGGGTGGCTGGGTCTGCCATCCAAGGCAGAGCCCAACTCACACCATGCAGGAGTGGAGGCTGCCTCCATAGACGCTTACCTTTTGGATGTTACAAACAATCTTCCTTCCCTTAGTTTAGTAATACTCTTTAATCATGTACTCAAGACTACAGGACTTTAAGATGGCCCTTCATATTTTAACTTTGAAGTCTAAGCTTTTCTAATTGTAATGACGATGAATGTAGGCCCAGAGGAGAAAAATACGCTCATGTGAATTTCTTTCCGGTGCCTCGAACTGCAGATCTGAAACCATGTTCTTCTTCCCCCATACTCCCCTATCCTGTCCAGGTTCTTTATTCTGGGCAGTGGGTTGGACTTTGTGTTTTGTTTTATTTTGTTTTCCAGTGTCCTCACTTGGCATGACTAAAATTGTCATCTTCACATTCGGAATGTTTTGTAATCTCTTCCCACATGCTCTGATTTCCTCTTCCTTCGCACGTTCCTCCTCCTTGCTCTCCGGGGGTATTTGCTCCACTCCCAGTTGCCATGCCCTGTAGCATCTTCTGTGCTTTTTCTTCTCATGTGTGTCTTCAGCCTGGCCAGTTCTGCTTACCTCCCTCTGCCCGTCTTCCACACACGTCCATCCCTTGTCTCAGACCTGTGGCCATCTCTGTCCCCCTGTCAGGAGGGATCTCCCTGCCTTGTCCCGATCAGCCTCCATCTGTTTAGAGTCTGTTTAGTGGTGGTTGCCGATTTCTGTGTTTGGTCTCCTGCACTAGTTCCACGATGCCTATAAACAGGGGTTGAGTGAACAGACTCCATCAAATGAGCCAGTGGCAAAGCAGAGAATAGTAACCTTTGGGGTAAGAAGAAGCAATTTCTTTTAAAACCTCGATGACAGTACAGTTCCATAGTTCGATAAACGTCATTTACATTAATTTTTCTTTTTATCATACATTGTTACCCATAAAGCTGATGTTGACTTTGTGTATTTTTTCATCCTTTTTAATCCAATGTACCTCTAGGTGGCACCGGGTGCTTTTAAAAGGAATCCTGACCAACGGGCTGGTGTCCGTGTATGAGCTGGACTATGGCAAGCATGAACTTGTCAACATAAGGAAGGTGCAGCCCCTGGTGGACGTGTTCCGGAAGCTGCCTTTTCAAGCCGTCACAGCTCAACTTGCAGGTAATTTCTGCAGGATTCGAACTTGTGCCTCCACACGGCGTATAGTGTCATTTCGTCCTGGGCCCTCAGGGAGCACACAGTTACTGGCCCTATTGACGTAACTTTTCTTTTTTCTTTTTTTTCCCTTTGGCAAACAACTTCCTGGCCCTACTGGAAATAATTTTTAATCATCTCACCGTCACACCCTCCTACCGTATCTGCTGTTCTTCCGTATTCCTTTCTGTCCGTGGTCTCACATAAGGGTGTGTTCGTAAAGCTGTCATCTTAGCACAGGGACGATCTTGCATGCTGCTTTCTTCTTTTTTAGCATTTTTTTTTTGTCCTAACTACTTTTTGAGTGTGTGTTTGATGGTCTTGATAATGATTTTTTTCATGAAGTATTTTTATTTTTTTATTGTTATGTTTGGATAATGATTTTTAATAGCTGCAAAAGATTCTGTCTAATCAGTATTTCCCTTTTGTTAAGCCTTTAGGTCATTATACTCTTACTGTAATATTATGAAAACACCTGCAGCTGAGTATACTAACCAAAACAAATACAGAAACAATGAAACAACCTCAGTAACCAATAGAGGAGCACAGTGCTCACTTCATAGGTGATAACGTTTTATAAATTATAATACAAATACATAATAGGCTTCCACAATTAGAAAAGATTCCTAGGTCATAGAATATGGCCATCTTTTTTTTTTTAAAGATTTTATTTATTTATTTGAGACAGAATTAGAGCACATGAGAGGGGAGAGGGTCAGAGGGAGAAGCAGACTCCCTGCTGAGCAGGGAGCCTGATGCGGGACTCAATCCAGGGACTCCAGGATCATGACCTGAGCCGAAGGCAGTTGCTTAACCAACTGAGCCACCCAGGCGCCCAGAATATGACCATCTTTATGGCCAAGTGAGTCTCCAGTTGCATTGCCATTAACAGCATGCAAGTATGTAATTTCACCACATTCATATGGCGTATTGACTATTATTATTAAAATCTGAGGGTGTTGGGGCACATGACTGGCTCAGTCAGTTGAGCGTCCAACTGGTGATTTCGACTCAGGTCATGGGTTGTGAGATCAAGCCCTGCCTCGGGCTCCGTACTCAGCGGAGAGTCTGCTTGAGATTCTCTCCTTCTGCCCCTCCCTCACTTGTGCTTGCACACCCTGTCTCTCTCAAATAAATAAATCTTTAAAAAATAAAAAATCTGAGGATGTAAGTTAGTAGGTGTACAGGGGTACTTATTTAAAATATTGTCCATGGGGCGCCTGGGTGACTCAGTTGTTAAGCGTCTGCCTTCAGCTCAGGTCATGATCCGAGGGTCCTGGGATCGAGCCCCGCATCGGGCTCCCTGCTCCGTGGGAAGCCTGCTTCTCCCTCTCCCACTGCCCCTGCTTGTGTTTCCTCTCTCACTGTGTCTCTCGCTGTCAAATAAATAAAATCTTTAAAAAAAATTAAATTAAATTGTCCAGTTAGTTTTTTGTGACAGCAGTACAAATGCTGGTGGCCGGTCTGTGTGCATTCCACCGGTGGGGGGCATGCACAGTCCGGTGAAGCTTTACCCAGAAGTCCATCGACGTTAGCATAGAGTGTGGAGCCGAAGGGCTGAGGGATGCAGACCTCCAGCCATCTGGGGCTCTCTGTGTCCTGTTGTGCTGGGAAATGGTGGGTTGTGACCACATGGTGCCACCCTGATTCCTTACCCTGGCTCATCCCACACATTTAGCACAGTAGCAGAAGTGATTTGATCTCGGAAATGAAAGAAATTACGTATATAGATTTTTTCTTTTTAATTTTTGGCCAGCTTTTATTGGAGATATCAATAGCTATATATAGTGTTATTCTGAAGTATTTTTCAGTTTCTTTGTGTGTCCTTCCTGCTAGATTTCAGAGGAAATGCCCATGGTAGTTAGATATGAACGAAAAGTGGCATCTTGCAGATGAGCATGGCTACCACTGACCTGCTTTGAATTCAGGCCTCTAAAGGGTTTCTCCAGATTTAATGATCACATTTTTTTATTTTGAGTTTTAAATGTTAGGTTTTGCTAACAACACGTGTTGTTAAGCATGATAGTCAACTGTCCAGAGAGGGCATCTCTGTGAGGAACAAGTACAGGGCACCATCATCCCCATCGCCAGCACCATGGCTAATAGTCACCAGGACTTACTGTGTGCACCAGGCCTCTACCAGCCGCTCCGTTTCACTGACTTCTCCCCCACACGAGGAGGGTTACCTACTGTTCTTATCGCTATTACCCGGGTCAGGAAACAACAGCTTAGAGGCTGCTCTAGGCTTCTTCTGTTCTCAAAGAACGTAGCCCACTCACTACATGGATAGCGGGTCTGTTAAATTATGTGTGAAACTCCCAGGCCTTCCTCACCATGGGACGTCATTTATAGTTTCTGCAATCTAGTATATGTGGACTTAATTCATGTTCGTTTACTAATATTTTTTGAAAAGCACATATTCTTACCTGGATTTTGTTTTAAAACCTAATTTAGAATTCTAACTTAGAATTCTCTAACGTGAGTCCTCAAGCTTAAAAGTCATAAGGATTTAGAAATACATGGGGTTTACAATTAATCTGGTCCAGCCGGTTTATTTTATGATAAATAAACTGAGGCCTGAGAAGCCAGTTGATTTGCCCAAGATCATACCACATGATAGAAGAGCTGAGAATGGTAACTGGGTCTCCAGACTTTCAATCCAGTGCTTTTGCCATGATATTGTATATAATTTTGAAAAAGTAGTATGCTCTAAGTATATGACTTCTCTTCCTCCTCCTTCTTATATCTGGTTCATCAGGAAAAAAAGTCTATAAATAAGAGACATGCCATTGAGATCTCTGATATTTTATTTTAGTTGAGTATAGTTGACACACAATGTTACAGATATTATTGATATTTTATTCCCCTTGGTTATCCCCATTATCAGTTTAAATCTGCATATACTTTATATAGGGAAATGGGCAGTAGTTATTATAACTTCATTTTATAACACAGCAATAAATCTCAGTGAAACTTCTGTCTGTAGGTAAAGGTTTACAGAAGTAACCCATTCAGAATATGGAAACTATTATAAGCTGGACTGTTTTAAGATTGTTGAGCAGCTCTTTTGTTGTTGGTTTTTCTTTAATTAGAAAGTCTAACCTGGTGTGTTTCAGCTACTTTGGAATTGACTGAATAGTTTTCCATTATTATGGATCGAAGAAAGGCTCACCCGACCCCTCACTGACCCTTTTACTCCCTGTCTTGCTCCTAGGGGTAAAGTGCAACCAGTGGTCTGAGGAGGCTTCGATGGTATTTCGAAATCATGTGGAGAAGAAACCTCTGGTGGCATTGGTGCAGACGGTTATAGAAAATGCTAACCCTTGGGACCGGAAAGTAGTGGTCTATTTAGTGGACACGTCGTTGCCAGACACAGATATCTGGATTCATGATTTTATGTCAGAGTATCTGGTAGAGCTTTCAAAAGTTAATTAATCACTGCTTCTGAGATAGTGACAAATAATTCAGATTTTTTAGCAATAACAAAATGTAGGCTTTAAAAAAAGAAACCTCATCTCTGCTACAGAGCTCTGACTGCTGTGGGGATTGAAAAGAATACGCTTCTGTTTGATGAAAGATATTTAACAAGTTTTGTTTTAACAGAGTTGACTTTTCAAAGAAAACTGCACTTGAATTATTACTATAATATTAGAATAAAAATGTTTATCAATGTAAAAACTGACTGCCTTATCATTTTGGAGCTTTATGATCTTAAGACAAAGGGTTTCCCTTTCTATTCATGTCTTCTTTGTGGTGCTGGGTTCCTTTACAGTTAGATTGTGAGAACTTCATGACTTAACCCTGGTGTAGTGGTGCGTCCCAAAGCAAGTGGTCACCAAACAGTGTGAGGACTATCTTGAGTTGTTAGCACATGAGCATTGCTGGTGGTGCTATAGAGAAGCTGCCCAGGTGAACCTCAAAGCATGCCCCTCACCCCAAATCTTGAGTGGCACCTCATTGCCCCGAGAGCCTACGCCTTCCACAGTCTCCCTACCCAACCCCATTGCCCACCGCTCCCTAACCAGCCACACTGGACCTTTATCTGGGTCCTGAACCCCATGCATGTGCACCCAGGACTACATTCTACAGCAAGCCTTGCTCCCCTCCAAACCATGCTTATTCTGTTTCTTCAGCCTGCTGCTCATTCTCCCCCCTCCACCATTTTTGTTTGCCAGGATCCTCCCTGACATCCCAGGCTGACCATGAAGCCTTCCCTGGCACCCTTCCTACTCTATTACATTTTGAGTATGCCTCTCCTGGTGCCCAGCTTTCACTGAGCTTAATAGTGTATAACTAGTTGTGCACCAGTCACCCCAACTAGATTGTGAGCTCCTTGAAGGAGGGAGGGGTCTTAGTCATCTCTCTAATGGTGTACTGATAAATGTTTGACAGTTGGTTCTGGTGGGGGTGGGCAGGGAGTAAGCCTTGATTCCCAGTATCTGATGATTCCCATGTTGTAAATACTCCCACCATTGTTGAGTTCCTGCTAACAACGTGACATCACTGAATATAGAGCTGGGAAAAGACATACCCAAGCAGGTCTTTTTTTTTTTTTTAAAGATTTTATTTGTTTATTTGACAGAGTGAGAGAGCACAAGCAGGGGGAACAGTAGAGGGGGAGGGAGAAGCAGGCTCCCCGCCGAGCAGGGAGCCCGATGTGGGGCTCGATCCCAGGACCCTGGGATCACGACCCGAGCCAAAGGCAGACGCTCAACCATCTGAGCCACCCAGGTGCCCCCCAAGCAGGTCTTATGAGCCTGTGCACGGACTCCAGAACACACCCCTGTCTGTGTCTTCCACAACAGACAGAATGATATCTTGAACACATCAGGCACCCATTATGTGCTTGCTAATTGATGAGCAGGGTGGACTGATGGTTTGGAGGCCTTCCTAAGCAATGGTCCAAAAATGAGAGGGGCAAGGCCCTGGACTAAGAGGGCAGCAATGGGAATGAAGAAAAAAATTAAAGGCCTTTTGCAATTTTTAATTAGAATTTTTAGTACTGACATTTTAGATCCAGAAGACAGGAAAAAAGAAGTGTCGAAAAGTGAAGCCAAATCTTAAAGTCTGAAAGGCTAGGATGATGATGACCCTTACTCCATTTGAGAAACTGAAAATTTTGATTTTAAACATCCTGAGTTTAAGTCAATAGGTCTCTGTGAGGATATGCATAAACTATTAGAAAGCATGGGAAGAAGACCAGGATGGAGATAAAAATTCTTAAGGTCATTTGCTTATTTTTGTTTGAGAAAATCTAGAAGTGAGAGCAGAAAGAAAAAGATCAGATGTTTGATGTTTTTCATGTAAAACATGTTGAAATTATCTAACTTCTTAAAATTTATGTTTAACATAATTAAAGTGATTCAAAATTCAGGAATGCTAATGCCAGTGATTTAAATAATCATTTATGATAAAATCAAAATATCTTGACATATAAACGTTTAAGTAAAATAGTGTGAATGTATTTTACAATGATTTCTTTCCCTAACAAAAAACAACAAAAATCCTCAAATTGCCTACAGATAAAGAAGAGGTGGTTTCTATTTCACTGACGTTAGAAATGCTTCCATTACGTTTCAAAATAAAGCAATTGTGTTGTTGATGTCAGTGAAAAATTAATCATGCTAGGACAATTTGACAGACAATGAAACTTGGCCTCATACCATGTTCAAAGTTGATTCCAGATGGATTCAAAGCCTAAACATGAGAGTCTAAGGAGGGAAGATAACACAGGAAAATACCTTGGTAATCTAGGAGTAGGAAAGATGTCCTAAACAGGACAAAGTGCTAACAATAAAGGCAAATATTGATATGTTAGACTATGCTAAAATGAAGAACACCTGTTTATCCAAAGGCATTATGATGGTGTAAAGGCAATTACACAGTGGAGGAATATAAGTATATAGAATATATTCAATGAACAAAAGACTCTCCAGAAACAAAATGGCAACAAATTTGAACAAACATTTCACAAAGAGGAAATCCAGCTGGCCCATAAACATGAAAAGGTGCTCAACTCATCAGGACATGGGAAATGGAAATTCAAATTTCAGTGAGATACCACCCCTCCTCCCAGAACTATGACAATGTTCCAACTTTTGTTCATTTCAATTACTGAAGAATGCCTGCACTTGTGCTGGAGGATACTGCAAAAGAAGTTCACAGCAGCACTATTGGCTGTATCTAAAACCTAGAAACAAATGTCCATTAATAGTAAAATAGATTTTTTAAAAACTGTGGTATATTCATGCAGTGGAAACCTCTACAGCCATGAAAGTAAACAAACTACAGCCATATGAAGCCACGCGGATTAATCTCACAACGCAGAGTTGAGCAAATGGAGACAAACCACAGAGGAAAGCAGGAGTCAAGGAAGCGATCACCTTAGGAGAGAGCTGTGACCCAGAACCACACCCGGTTGGTTTCTGGGCTGCTGGCCATGTTGTTTCTTGACTGAATGGTATTTGCAACAGGTGTTCAGGTGAAAAAAATTTTTGAACCTGTGCACTTAGGGTGTATGTACTTCTCTTAAATGTTTGACTCCACAACAAAGGGGTTTAAAAACAATCTTAAATAAATCCTTGCTTTATTTAAAAATGCATGGCATGTATCCTCTTGAAAAGACCATTTTCTTACCGCTGTGAGGGTTCTGTAATGTAGGAATACATTTTTGTGGAAAACAAGACTTACAAAAACAAAAACGAATGTTTCTCATTAGTAATCCATACACCGGGATTTTTTTAAAAAAATTTAAATTTATTAATTTGAGAGACAGCCATGAGCACAAGAGCGGGGAAGGTCAGAGGGAGAGGGAGAAGCAGGCTCCCCACTGAACAGGGCTCCATCCCAGGACCCCAGGATCATGACCTGAGCGGAAGGCAGAGGCTTAACTGGCTGAGCCACCCAGGGGCCCCTATACACCAGGATTAAAAGGAGTTACATTATTAGGGTCTACCCCACAAGAAACTTACCCATAATAATTAAAACCATACCTTTTGTTCACACGAATTCCTTTTTATGAACCATTTAAAAAATTTAAAGTTTTTGTTTGGGCTTAAGTGGTTTGTTCTGGGAAACATATTAGCCTTTTAAGAAAGTGGGACCTTTTGGTTGTATTTTAAGTCGGTATTTTGGACCCTCCATTCCTGCTAAGTATAGAGAGAATGCATTTGACTCTGTTGGAACTACGTGCTCACAAAATGATCTTTATTAAATCTTCGGCTCACACCAGCCCTAGCTGCGCTGCTGGTAAAATGGGACAGGTGATTGCTGTAGCCAAAAGAGTAAAGGTGCAGCAGCTGCTTGGCTGGCTTTGCTCCATCCAAAGACCTACCGATTCTTATATCCCAGACGCCGCAGGAATGAAAATCCACCCTTTTCCAAATAACTCTACCGCCGCTTACACTCCTCCTGGTACAATTGGGGAAACCAAGACTCAGACTCGGGGCTAGCCACACCCCTTCGTCCGCGGAACCAAGCCTCGAGGCGGCCCGGCCCCTGCCCCGCGCTGCCCCCAGCGGACGTCGCACCGCGGTCGGGGACGGTGCGCGGCGCCCCGGCGCCCCCGAGTGGAGGGAGAGGTACGAAGGGAGAGGGCGGTGGGCGGGGCGGGGCGCGGTGACAGCGCGGGGCCGGGCCCGCCCCTGGCTCCCACCCCCGGAGCCCACAGCGCCCGCCCGCCCGCCCGCGGCCGCCCGGGAGCTCGTCCAGCCCCGCGCTCCTCTCGCCCGCCCGCCGGCCGCCGCCAGCGCCTGTCCGCCTGCCGCCCGCGCTCGCCCAGTCGCTGCCCGCGCCCGCCCCCGCGGCTCTACGGCCCGGTAAGCCCCCCACCCGGCCCGGGGTACCCCTAGCGCTCGCGGGGCTCCCTGCCCCCGCGCCGGGGCCCCAGCCATATCTGGGCAAAATATTCAGCTGTCGCCGCCGCCGCCAAGAGGGACTGAGCGTGGCTCCCTCTATAAATAGCCGCTGCCTCGGATTGCCTCCGGGGCTGGGGAGCCCTGGTCTCGGGGTCCGGAGCCCCGCACTCCTGTCCGCGCCGCTAGGCTCCCGGGGCCCCAGCCGGGGCGCCCTCGTCTCTGGCCCTCGGCGCCGCGTCCGTAAGCGGCAGAAGGAGCCATGCTCTCGCAGAGTGGCGCCGGCGCCGGGGTCCTGGAGGAGCGGCCACCCCCGCCACTCACCACCCGCCGTCCGCTCGACTCCCGCGCCGTGGGGCTCGGAGCCGGCGGGCCCTCTGCTGGGGACAGGTGCCTGGCCGAGCCCGGCACGAGGCGTGGCCCTCCTCCGGCTGCCGAGAGTTTGGGGGTGGGAGTGGGGCGTTCGTGCTCGGTGGACTAGGAACCGAGGTTCGGGCTGCGCCTGTTGGTGGCAGGAAAAGTTTCCCAAACTCCGGGAGATGACGCGGTTTAAAGCGCCACGATACACGCATTTCGTGCCGAGGTAGAGCGGGCAAGAAGCCCCCCTCGCTGTCGCCAACTCACGGGGTGGCCTTGGCGAGCCCCCTCCCTTTTCTGGGCCTCAGTTTCCCCGTTCGTAAGGGCAGGGTCTGGTTCGGGAGATGGAGCTTGGAGTCTGGGCGGTGAGAGCAGCAGGGCGCGCTCTTGACCGCTGGCGCTCCCCCACACCTGTTCGCCGGCTCCGGTCTGGGACGCTGGGGGCACAGCCGAACACAGCTCGGGGCGCTGTGGAAACCGGACACTTTGGCAGTCCCTCTGACGCAGGCCTATCCTGGGACCTGCTAGGGCCCTCGGAGTAGCGTGCGCCGTGTACGTCCAGGAAGAGCGTCCCACGGTAATTATGGGCACCCCTGCTGGGAAGCAGCCACCACCCTTGAGCATGTGACTCAAACAGCTTTTGACCCAACGAACCGCGCAGGACCAGAGGCTCCAGTCCAGCTGCTCCCTGGCCTCAGATTCCCCATCTATACAGTGCCTCTGATGCGGCCTTGGAGCCACCCCCAGCTGCCCAGCCCGGTCCTGCTAGACCGACCCTGCACGTGGTCTCCACCTTCACCCTCTCAGATTCTTCAGGATGACCTAGCCCAAGTTTTTCCATATTGGAATCACAGACCCAGACTCTAATTCGGGTTCTGGGCCCTCAGACGGAGCACCCCGCGCCCCCGCAAATCCTCATCTTTCTCCCAGTGATGACAGCTATCATGTTCTTTGTCAGGGGCCACAGAACCCCCTGCTCAAGGTCACGTGCTGCTGGACAGGCCAGGAGGCCTGCAGGCTCCACTCGCCTTTCTCCTCTCTTTCCTGACCCTTCCTGCCACTTAGGCAGGTCTTGGGGATCTATGAGTACCCCACCAATGGCCCCTCTCCTTTGATCTGCTGCTGTCCAGAACTTTCCCTTGCTCAGACAATAGCGCCCTCATTCTGAAATTTCATTTTTGTTTGAACTTTACTTTCTATTATATATTTTCTCTAGACCCACCTCAAAGCCTCACTGATAAAGAAGGGGAAATGAAGACAAAGAGAGTCCCATCAGTTTGAGCCGTACAACAAACAGGCAGAGTGAAAGCAGGGAATGTTGTCACTTGGTGTCTTCACTCCCTCTAATGTGCCAATCTTGCAAACACGTTTTTGCCCGTCTTGGCCCCTGAGTTGCTCCCAGCCTAAGTGGAGAGCCAGTGTCCTCTAAAAATAGCCTCCTCCCCACCTTATCAGGGCCTCACACCTTCTCCCTCCTCCAGGGTAGGGCTGCTTCCTGCAGCTCAGCAAAAATGTAAAAACAGGGAGTAGGTATCTCGTGGCAGCTCTGAGTAACAGGAGGTGGACTGACCTGGAGGTCAGGACACCTGGCTCCAACCCCAATTCTGCCACCCGTTTAGAGTGGCCTTGAGCCATGAGGGGGTGGGCAGGACGGTCACCAGGAGACCTGGGGTGAAGAGGGCTCAGAGGTTTCCTTGGAGGACTTGCTAGCGTGAGAAAAGTGAAGTGCCGGGGATGAAACTCAGGGGGACCCACCCCGTGAAGAGGCGGGAAGGAGGAGGAGAAAGTAGCTTCCCAGGGGCCCAGGGAGGAGAGAGGTCAGCAGTGGCAGCTGCTGAGGAGAGACGGAGGGGCTGAGGACTGGGAAGGGGCCACCAGGATTGGCAGCTGATCATGGGTGACTCTGGCCGGGGCCTTGCTAAGGGCTCAAGCATGGGATCCACCACTGCTTTACTGGGGCCAGTGACCCAGCCTGTCTGTCTGAGCCTCAGTTTCCTCCTCTGTGCGATGGGGATAATAACAGCACCCATTTCACATGGGTTTCTTTGGGGATTAAGTGAGATGATGCTGGGAAAGCCCTCAGCCCAAGTGCTTGGTCCCTGCGATGATATTTCGAGCATTAGCAAGAGGAAGAGGCAGGCTCATGGGAGCTGAAGGCGTGGGAACAGAGCCTACCACTCCTGAAAGCTCCTCTGAGAAAGGAGCAGGGAGGGAAGGTAGCAGGAGCTGAGGACAGGCATGGGGGGATGGGCAGGGGAGGGCAGGTGCTTCTGGGATGAGGCTTGTAGGAAGAGGTGGAGAAGGACCCAGAAGACGGGAAGAGGCGGAAAAGAGAATCTGAGGGGTGTGCATATGGGAGGACCGGGGGCCTGCCTTAACCACCTGCTGAGCGTCACAGACTCTAGAATCACATTCCTCCAGAATCAGGCTAAGCAAAGAAATGAAGTAAAGTAAAATGAAGCCAGTCCTGGCTCAGACCCCTGCGTCCCCTTGGCAGGCTTCAGTATCTGTGAAGGAGGGTGGTGATGGGCCAGGAAGGGTAGTTTGACTCTGCCCAGGAGCCTTGTGACCTTGGCTTGCTTATTTCTGAAATGACATCATCTATCGATGACTCCTGCTGAGTCCAGGAGTCATAATGGCCTTTTCCAGTCAGTGTTTTGATTTTTCAGTCTTACTAATGGACCAGCCAGGCTGCCAACATTTCTAAAGAGGGCAGTTCACTTTTCACTTAAAGCCAGAGCACCAAACAGATCAATTAGTTGGCTGCTCGGAGCCATTATCAGTTTAAAGCCTGACACAGTCCTGTTTCTGTGGGCGAACATGAACCAGAGAGCATAATTCTGGGGCCATTTCCTCTCTTCTGTTTTGTTTTATAAGATTCCTCCATCAGTTAATTGTGAAAGGACCCGACTCTCTTTGCTCCTAATAATGACAAGAGAATGAGCTCATTGGAGTCAACCTAGGACATGTCTGGGAGGTTTTCTTCAATGTCAGGAAGTGCTGGGTCTTTGTCTGATCTGAAAACTAAACAAACTCAAGCATTTCTTCTGTTTCTCTTTTCTTGCCTCCTTTTGTTTTTCTTTCAGACAAAAACACAAATGTGAAATGTTGAAGTTACTGTGCATGGGGACGAGAGGGGGTGGAGGCAGGCCAAGCCCAGGCGCCCACGCGTCCCTGCCTCAGGACATCTCCTCAGGGTCCCCAGCCGAGCAACTGCTCACCCTGGGCCTTCTTGGGCGGTGACCCCCTGGCCCTTCCTGGAGATGATTCTGTTGTGGGATGAGTTGTGGCCACTGGGGTGTTCGCCCTCCATGTCCCTGGGAACTGAGGGAAGGAGCAATGCCCCTTAGCCTCACTCAGCCTCCTTCGTGGACTCATCTCCTCTCATCTCTTAAATGTCAGTGCCACTCTCAGCCCTGTTCTCTTTCTGCCCCGCACCCTCCTACCATCCCATTCACGCCCAGGGCTCCAGCCACTGGCCATGAACTCCACATCCCAGATTCGTGTGTCCGGCCCGGGCTGCTCGTCTCAGCTCTAGGCATCTGTGACTCCAGCCAATCAGACAAAGCCAGAAGGGCATCCCAAAAGCACTTCACACCCAACAGGCCTGACTCAGGCTCATCACCCACTCTTCCTCCAGTGGACTCGATCCCAGGACTCTGGGATCATGACCTGAGCCGAAGGCAGTTGCTTGACCAACTGAGCCACCCAGGCGCCCCAAGACATCATTTTTATTAAAAATCTACAAATGAATTCATTTAAGCCCTGACTCAAAATCCAGGGCTCTTTCTGGGTTTTTTTGTTTTTGTTTTTTGCTTTTGTTTGTTGTTAATGGAGCATGTGCAGGACACACAGATGGAGCCTGATGGGGTAGGTGGGGGGGGCATGTGGGGGAGGTGAGGCAGGGACCCTAGTGATGGGGCACGTGATTGTGGGGAGGGCCTGTGGCAGGCACATATGTGGCCACAGCATGCTGGTGAGGGCAAGACCCCAGAAACGGCCTGTTGCCCGCAGGTTCGGGCTGAGCAGCCCTGGGTAATTTCCATCTTCTGCTACCTTCCCTCCTTCTTTACATTCTGGAGAAATTTGGGGCTTTCAAGATAGGGCTTTCAAGCCCAACTGCCCAGTTCCTGGTCAGCCCAGAACCTCTCCGCAGACTCCTGTGTCTCATCGCCTTTTCCGGGCATGCTGCTTACAAGCGAGGCATCTATGAGCCCAGGATGAGGGCTCCCGGTGCTGTGGTGGGAACCCCGATGCCTCCCTCAGAACCTCTCAGAAGATAAGGGCGGATGGAGCCCTAAAGAGGGACTTCCTCCTGGCAAACCCAGGAAGATTTAAAAAGTCAGATTGGAGGACAACATTGTATGCATTTGTTTATGGTTTTATACTGCATTCCATTTACACCATTAAAAAGGTTTTGAGATCGCTTAAAATAAACCTGCACAAGCAACATAACTGGGAAGAACAGAAGTTTTAAAAAGACAGGGCAGCAAGCTTGAAAATCAGGATTATGAAGCCCTGAGAACCTGATGGGAGCTCAGGGCCTTGCTCTTAGCTTTTTTTTTTCTGAAAAATGAATATACCTGTGCATGACAGTTCATCACCACATGTCACCTCAGCGGGCAGGGGGGGTCCCCCTGAAGGTTACTCAAAAGCCCAAGTTAAGAATGCCCATCACAGAATAAGGGGAGGAAATTAGGCCAGCGTCTTGGCTGAGATGGCAACTGTTTCTGGACACCCCAGACAGTTCTGGGATGAATCATGACAGCCCAGGGGAAAGGGACACGAGATGAACTGGGGGGCGGTTGGTGTCTGATGAAAAGAACCCCAGTCTTTAAGGAGAGAGAGGTGTTTTCTGAGCCCTCCTTCTCAGAGCGTACATCACAGTGGAACACTAGGTAGAAGGCAGTTGTTTTTTTTTTTTTTTAAGATTTTGTTTATTTGAGAGAGAGACAGAGACTGAGTAAGCATGAGCAGGGGGAGGAGCAGAGGGAGAGAGAGAGAGACAGACTCCCTGCTGAGCAGGGAGCCTGATACAGCGCCTGATCCCAGGACCCCCAGATCATGACCTGAGTCAAAGGCAGATGCTTAACCAACTGAGCCTCCCAGCCACCGTGGGAGGCAGTTTAGCATTGGGCTTAAGAATATGGACTTTGAGGCCACCTCCCTGGGTTCAAATCAAAGGTCTGCTTATTACTAGCTGTGTAAATTCAGGTAATTTAAAACTCTCCATGCCTCAGTTTCTCCTATAAAATGGGGTTGTTGTGGGGATCTGTTTCCCCATCTATAAAGCAGGGGTGCTGTGGAGACTAACTGAGTTGTTATATGTGAATGTTTAAGACCGCGCCTGGGATATGGTTAGCATCACACAGCGTGAGCTATGATAGGAAGGCAGCTGGGGCAGTGATGATGCGCACAGTCAGACAGAATCTTGTCTGGATTCAAATTTCAGCTCTAGTACTTACTAGATCTGCGACCTTGGTCACTGTATTAAGTTATATCGCAACCCCCCAAAGTCATGTCCACCTGGAGCCTCGGAATATGACCTTATTTGGAAACAGGGTCCTTGCAGATGTCATTAGTTAAGATGAGGTCTTACTGGATTGGGGTGGGCCCTAAATCCAACGACTGGCATCTTTATAAGAAGAGGAGTGGACACAACGCGGGGAAGAAGGGCCTGAGATGACAGAGTCAGCGATGCAGGGACAAGCCGAGAAATGCCAAAGAGCATGGGCATCACCAGGAGCTAGGAGAGAGGCGTGGGACGACAGATTCTCCCTCAGAGCCTCCAAAAGGAGACAATGCTGCTGACAGTTTGGTTCCCATATTTTGACATTCTGAGTTGCAACAGAGCAAATTTAAGCCACCCAGTTTGTGGTGACTGGTTAAGGCAGCCCTAGAGAGCTGATGCCGTCAGATTACTGCAGTTCAGTCTCTTCATCTGTAAAATGGGAATAAAAAAGTACCTACTTCATAGAGTTATTAAGATTGCATGAAATAATCTGTATAAAGAGCTTATTGGGGACGCCTGTGTGGCTCAGTCAGTTAAGCATCTGCCTTTGACTCAAGTCATGATCCCAGGGTCCTGGGATCGAGCCCCGCATCAGGCTCCTTTCTCAGTGGGAAGCCTGTTTTTCCCTCTCCCTCTGCCACTCCCCCTGCTTGTGCTCTCTTGCGCTCTCTCTCCCTCCCTCTGTCAAATAAATGGATAAAATCTTTAAAAAAAAAAACCTGCTTAAAAAAATAAATAAAGAGCGTATCACTGTGCCCATTATGCAATATGTACAGAATAGCGCTTGCTATTATAAGGTACGGTGACATACTGGGTATAATAACCCCGAGGCTGAGGTTAATAGCATTCTATTGTATGTCTGCATTAGAATTTACATACCCAGTGCCTTAGGGATGAACTGTGATGTGGTTCCCAGTTTTTTGCTAATATAGATAATAGATGATTTGTACATATATCTTCGTACGATTCCCTGAATAAATGAGTAGAATAAATTCCTAGAAGTAGAATTGCTGAGTCAAAGGGCGTGTGCAGTTGGGTAGATGTGGCTTAACGTGCCTTGAGGGAAGGTAAACCAATGTGAGCCTCTCTTCTGTGTGACCGTGCTGGTCTCCCCCGCATCTTGTGAACACTGGGAATTCTCAGGCTTTTGCATCTTCCTCAATGTGATGGATGAGAACCAATGGCTTATTTCTTAATTGACCTTTCCATAGTTATGAGTGAGCGTCATTATCTGCTCATAAGTTTTTTAGCCATTTGTATTTTTAGGTGAATTGCCCATTCCTTTCCTCTTTTTACATTTTCACTGGGCTGGTTTTGTTGTTGTTTTGGTTTGCTTTGGTTTTTTGGTAGGACTCTATTAAATTAATTAGCCCTGTGTTCAATGAGCAGCAAATGTTTTCCCCCACTTGCCATTTTCCTATGGCATTGTTCATGCTAATTTTCATGTTGGTTTTTCAGAAAATACAAAAACGAGTTTCATAAGCTGGGCCTTGTGTTAACACCTGCTGTGAGGCAAGGTGACCAGTTATGTTTGTAAAATGGAAAATGAGCAAAGGGCTGGCCACCGGCTTTTCTATTAACTTTTTTAAAAAAGACTTTATTTATTTATTTGAGAGAAAGGGAGAAAGAGAGAGGGGGGTGGGCACGAGCAGGGTCGGGGGGCAGGCAGGTCTACCAATGCTTTTGATTTATGGCTGGGAAAGCCGGGAATAATGCTGGGCGTTCATTCACTTACTTAGCAAACCTGCCCTCAGCACCGGAGAGGCACAGGCTTCGTGTCGGACCACAGGAGAGAGATGCTTGCTCCCAAGTCGCTTTCAGTCTTGCGGACAGAGGGGTGCAGTAAGACGATGTTTGTGACGGCCTCTCCCATTTGTACTAAGATGTCTGGCTTGCTAGAACCCTTTGCAACTGGGAGAAAGATGACACGGAAGAGGCTGGGCCTGCTGAGAACTCACGGTGTTTTGCGATGGGGAAGTTGCCGAGATAGGTGGGGAGAAGGAGCCCCAGAGCAGACTGGCCTGGTATGCAGGCCGGCTAGGGTCAGAAGATGGTTTCAGAGCCCTTTCCTGGAACACTGTTGCTCACAGTGATTTTGTACAGTGACTCAGACGCTGTGATGACCTCAAGAGATGCAAAATGAAAATACACACTGGTGCGTGCACACACGAGCACGTGGCCTTTCTAATTTAAACCACTGGACAGTTTTGACTGACGTGTAGACCTTTGAGACTCCGTGTGTCCTGGGACAGGGCTCGTAGCAACTGCAGAGGGAGACAGGGTCAAACCCTGTGCTCAGTTTCCCTGCTTTTTCAGCAGGTGTTTTCCTGTATGACTAAGAGAATGAGATCAGCTGGGGGGAAATAAAAGCAAACAGGCCAAAAAACAAGTCTCTTAAAGATAGCTGGTCTCTGGGTCCCCATCCTCCCCACTCAGTGGCCCCAAACATCTTTCCTAATTGAATCAGGCCTTAAATCTCATCTTTCACCTCCCGAACAACCACCATCAGTGGAGACCTCAACTGTCTCTGAAAGGCCTCATCTGGGACTCTGTCATCCCTGCTCACGTGCCTTTTGTAACCCCTCCCCACTAGCTCCTGAATCAGCCCAGTGCATCTCTGGACATTTTTTTTACTGTTAGAAAGTTCCTGGCGCAGATCATAAGTCCACGTCCTGGGAATCTATGTCGTCTGCCCACCGGGGAACCGCAGAGCATGTCTGTCCCTCCTTCCCAGGGTCAGCACATTACAGGTGTGAAGAGTGTGACCATGTCTCCCCTGGTCCTTCAACTGTTCTTCATGTGACACCCCACTCCTCTTCTCTGGACTCAGCACCACTCATGAGCAAATGTCCAATACACAGAAGAGGTCACCCACATGGCCAGTAGGTATATGAAATGTACTCAGCATCACTAATGAGCAGGGAAATGCACAATGAGATACCACCACCCACCTGCCATCATGGCTAAGGCTAAGATGAAAAGTACTGACCATGCCAAGAGTTGAGGAAGATGCGGAGCAACTGGAACTCTCATACATCACTGGTAGAAATGTAAAATTGTGCAATTACTTTCAGAAACGGCTTGACAGTGTCTACTGAAACTAAATGTACGCTTACTCCGAGCCAGCAATTCAACTCCAGGTATGTACCCAAGAGAAATAAGTGATTATTTCTACCAAAAGACATTCGTTGCCCTATTTATAATTACCAAATACTAGAAATAACATAAATGGTCATTACCAGTAGAGTAACTAAATTATGGTATAATTCATTTAATGTAATACTGCACATCAGTGAAAAAGAATGAACTGTTGCTAACACACAACACGGGTGAATCTCCCAGATGTGATGTGCGTGAAAGAAGCCGGACATGAGAACATACCCACTGTGTGTTTTCATTTATGTGATGTTCAGAAACAGTTAAAGCTCACCTGTGGTTTTCAAAGTCCTTTTGAGGGAGATGGACCAGGAGGAGGTATACGAGCACTCTGGTGGGCTGGAAATGGCCCGTGTCTTCCTCTGAGGGGTTTTTACATAGGGACAGACATGGAAAATTCAGGGAGCTATACTCTCAAGACTTGCACACTTGACTATATATAAAACCAATGCCTTATTAAAAAAGAAAAAAGTCACCCCCACAAATGAAAGAGTGGGGGCCCAGAGCTGAGCTCCAGCATGAAGTTGAGCAAGACCACCATTGCCTTGCTTCGGCCACTGTACTTTGATTAATGCAGCTGAGATCCCACCATGACCTTTGGGGCCAACACCTCACACCTTCGACTTACGGTGGGTCGACGGTCACTTGAGAATCCCTAAATCTTTCTCATGGCTGCTCAGCCATGTCCACCCATTTCGTGCTTGTGGGGTTGGCTTGTCGGGTCTCAAGCGTTGGGGGACAGAGACAAGGGGAAGGAAACCAGCGATCTGAACTGTGTCATCCTTTGTCTCATTCCCTCTGTACGGCACCCCTTGAGAGGTGAATGTTGGGCCCTCACTTTAAAAACAGCTCCATGAATCTCAGAGGCACTGTGTGACATGACCAAGGCTGCCCAGCCAGATAGAGCCGGTCAGGGGCTTGAGCCCAGGTCTGTGTGACCCCTCGTCCAAGCTTTGCCTTTCATCAGGCTCACCCGAGATGAGGCCCCATCTGTAACATGGGGCTTGTGGCCTAGCTGTACCCACTCGTGGTAGATGGAGACACCATGCGTGTGACATGGCCCCAGGGATCTCTGTGTGAGTGTTACCTCCCAACTTCATTGTAAGTATCCTGAGGGCCAGGAAATAGCTTAACTTCTGTCTGTGCCACAAAGGCTCCCCCAAGCCCGCACATAGTAGGTTCTCAGTAAATACCCAATGAATTGGGTTGTAGAAACTGAGATTCAGAGAGGTATAGCAACTTGCCCAAGATCACACAGCAAGTCCTCAACCAACAGAACTTGGAACCAGATCCCCTGACTCCCATCACAGTGCTCCATCTGCCATTGCCCAGTGGGACCAGCTTCCCGTAGACCGCAGGGACCGGAGATGCTAATGGTTTGAAAGATACTGAGGGAGGAAGGAAAAGATCATCTGAGGTGAGACAAGGCTGAGTCTGGCCCTGGGGCCTTCAGGATGTGTGTCTCAGGGAGAGGGCTGGGGACGGGTTATAGGTGACACAGTTGCACAAACCGTACTTTCAGGAGGACGCTGGGCTTGGGTGAATGCTCTGCAGATACTCTCTTAAAATTCTTAATTTTATCTTTGGATTTGTGTTTTTAAGTGAAGTCCCATGACCAACAGAGCACGCACCAGGGCTTAGAGCTTTGGCCCACTCGAGGCTCCACCCCCTGTTGCCTCTCCTCTCCCTGGGGACAGGTTCTTAGACCCCAGCTGCCTCCCCTCCTGGGGCCCCCAGATCCCGCCAGCCTCCCTGGGGATCTCTGGTGCGTGCACTGGCAATGCTGAAGGACAGGCCTCTCGTCCACCCCGGTCCGGGCACCTAGCGTCCCAGCACAGAGGTCGCGACACCCTCGGATGGCTCATCTCTGTGTATTGGGGTGGTGGCCCCCTGTGGGACGGGGAGATGCCAGGCTCCACCGTCTGGCCCCTCATCGGGGCAGGGTGTGTGTATCCTGCTTCGGGCAGGAGAAGGAAAGTGGCAGCTAGTGGATTTGGCATGCGTGCTTTGTGTCGCAGCCCACGGGCGCCCGTGTGATCCAGAAATGAGACAATAAGTAAGAAAGCACCATGACACATCGAGAGCAAGATCGCGAGAGAAAAAGGTAAAACTCTGTATATTGGTATCTTTAGTGGTACTTTTTCCCTGATTTTGAACAGAGGACCCTACGGTCTTATCTTACACTGGACCCAGACCCAGCTCATCCAGCAGCCAGCCCCACCGGGTAGGATGTTTCCCAGGGCCCGGTGGGGGTTAGGCGGCAGGCGAGGGCTCCCTGGGGAAGCAAGACGGCAGGGGACGGGGGCCCAAGTGGCTGGGAAGCTCGGCGACAGGTACGCGGCACCCTGAGGCACACTCACCCCTCGAAGTGCAGGGGGCGTGGAACCAACCGCAGGCCTGGAGGTGGCCGAGGCTTATCCGCCGCAAAGGTCTCTGCACGTTGCGTGGCGTTTGGTACGATTCTTGCATCACATTCTATGACCCTGTTCTAAAACCCGAACCTTGAGGAAGTTAAGCCCCCCGGAACTTCCATTACCTGCTGTCTGCCCCTTCCGCACCCTACCTGGCAGCCCCCACCCCCCACCAACCAAGGGCCGGTTGACTTTCTCCCCTTGTGGGTCACTGGCCCGGGATGGAATTTTGTCATCCGCCCTGCTCCCTGGGCCTGTGTCCCTGACGGAGCTGCGGTGACGGGCCCTCACTCTGCGCCAGGCCCGGCTGCGCACTGAGATGCGGAGCTGGTCAGGGGGTGCTGCCCACCAGGCCCAGCCAGTGGGGCAGGGGACAGGGTGCCGAGGGGCCTGGGCGCACAGTCTTCCCTGCTCCCTGGGAGGCTGTGCAGGGGGAGGCGAGCCACTCCAATAAGGAGGTCGGGATGCTTCGCTCTCTGGAGGGACTGTGCCTCCAGCACTTAGCAGGACTGCCGAGCGCATGAGAGAACAGCCGGGAGGACTGAAATGTCAGGAGTGGTCGGGGCGAGTGGTCTGGCACAGCTGGAAAGGGAAGGCCTGGGCTGGATCAGAAGCTGGGGAGGCCCAGAGGCCACCAGCTCTCCAATGGCCTCAAACCCCAGGCTGAGGAGTTTGCTGTCTGTCATAATGGGGCCTTCCACTTCCAAGGTGGCTTTCAGCTTGGGAGCAGCATCAGAACTGATGTTCATGAAGATCGTTTAGAGGTTGAGCTGGGTGTGGACGGGAAGGTAGGGAAACTGAGGCAGGGAGAGGTTGGGGGGCTGTTGTGATAACATAGATTTTAAAAAGGCAAGCCTCATGGAAACGGAGAGGAGGGACACATAGAAAGGATGGGAGAGAGGTAAGCTTCTGGTCCCCAAAGGACAAATACGGTAGGATTCCACTTAGATGAAGTACCTAGGGTAGTCCCATTCACCGGGACAGAAGCAGAGCGGCGGCTGCGGGGGGCTGGGGAGGCGGGGCGGGCAGGATGGGGAGTTGGTCTTAGCGGGGAGAGCCTCAGTCTGGGAAGATGAACGAGTTCAGGAGTCGGGTGGTGGTGAAGGCTTCGCAACAGCGTGACTGTGCTTCATGCCACCGAACTGTTTTCCTTAAAAAGGTTTAAGTGGTAAATTTGATGTTATGTGTATTTTATCACACTTTCAAAAACAGTATAATGTTTAAAAGATAAGAGAGAAAGCGAGAGAGGACTGGCGGGCATGAGGACTGACCAGAGCGAGGGGAGTGGGAAGGGAGCGTGCAGGCGGCCCCCGGGTGTGACTGGGGCTGCGCGGACGTGGTCACCCAGCTGAGGGGACGGTGGCGGTGGTGGGCCGGGGCCCACGCTCAGCGTGGGGCGTGTGGGGCCTGCGGGACTCCAGGAGTGCCTGGCAGGAGCCGGGGCTGGAGAGACTGGCTGAGAGTCACCAGCTTATCACTGGTAACCGACCCCACACAGGAGAAGACGAGAAGGCCCAGGGGAAGCGTGAGACGTGAGGAGAGGGCAGAACCCAGGGGATGGGTGGGCCAAGGAGAGTGAATGCGTCATCGGGGAGACTGAGGAGGAGGGGCAGAAAGGAAGGAGGGAAACGCAGAGAGTCTGGGCTCTCGCAGGCTGCAAGGAGCAGGGCTCATTCAGCGGGCCTGAGTGCGCTGAGGGTTGTGTGTGGGAGAGAGGGTGGGCCTCCCAAGGATCGCGGGAGGATGGGGTTCTCATGGGAACCCAGCAGGAGCCACAGCAGTCCAGGCCTGAGGGAGCAGGGCATTTCTGGGGACGCGGTGTTCTCTGTCTCTCCCAGTCCCGTGAATTCACCCTCCTCTGAAGACTCTTACTCCCCTAAAAGTCTCTTCCCTCACGGCCTCCGCTTCCACATGCTCATGATGGTCTCCTCATCCCCAGCTTGCCCTGCCACCTGCCTCACTTTCTCCTTGTGTCCCTGTTCAGTGCTGTTGTGGGTTGAATTGTATCCCCCCAAAATCTGTACCTGTGAATGTGAGCTTATTTGGAAATAGGGTCTTTGCAGATGATCGAGTTAAGATAAGGTCCTAAAGGCAGGCCCTAATCCAGTATGACTGGTGTCCTTATATTAAGGGGACATGCAGACACAGACAGGTACACCACCAGCTCAAGGCTAAGAATGCCTGAGGCTCCCGGAGCTAGGGGAGAGACGTGGACCACATTCTCCCACAGAGCCTTCCGAAGGAGCCAGCCCTGCCAACGCCTAGATGTTGAATGTCTAGTCTTCAGGACTGAGAGACAACAATTTCTGTTGTTTAAGCCAGTCAGTTTGTGGTACTTGGTTAAGACAATCCCAGGAATTAATACAAATGCCAAGAAATAAAAGCTCATTCACCCAATTCCAAGCCACCTCATGGCTCATTGACTAGCCGATCAATCAGTTGCCCTTGAGCCAGGCACCCACTTTGTCCAATCAGCTGAGAGGAGGTGTCACATGATATAAAGCATGGCTGCCCCCAGGGGTGCCTAATGAAGCAGGGCAGTGGGGAGACAGCTCTCTCAAGAGGAACAAGGGGCATCTCAGGCACTCTTGTGTCCCTGAAGCCAAGGGAAGAGAGAGGTGCAGGCTTCGGTGATGAGGGATCATGGCCTGAAATCTCTTTGACCAAAATGTCTTCCAAAAGAGAAGGACAAAGACATGAGAAGATTGGGTATGAAGAATCGACTTTGTAAATCAGCCTTTCTTTAGCCATCATCAGGCTGTTCACTGTGGCTGAAATAAGAAGATGGTATAACTGGAAAAATATTCATTTGAATTTGTGACTCAGCCCCTCCTGACCTCAGGGAAATGCAGTCCATAAATCCAGACACTGCTGCAGCGCCTCCTTCCGGAGTGTTCCCATGGGGGCGGATGCTGGAAGAGCCATTAGCAGAAGTGACTGGACCCATTTCCCATGAAAGATTTAAAAGTGCCCTTGGTACTCCGAGAACTTCCCGGCCTCAGAGCTCTCATTTCTGAAGCTTCCTGATGGATGGCCTCAGCTCTTGACCCACTAATTTTTACTCTCCAACCTGTCTAGTTTTATTTCCTGGCACAGCTTGTAAATTCTGTTTTTTCCTGTTGAACCGCGGTCTAAGGCTTCTGCTGTTGAGAAGCAGGGCGGCCAGATGCTCCCGCTGGGGTACCACAGACACAAGATGTGGAAGACTCAACGTTAGCAATGTGTCTTACATTTCTTGAGGCACCCTTTTGTTTTTCTTACCAGCTCTTACTCAGGACTCGATTTATAAAGCAGGTAAGAGAGGAACTTCAGGCTGGCCTTCCTGAGAGCCTCATCATCACCCCCTTCCTGCTGCTCCCTCCCCGTTTGGGTTCCCAGCCCTCCCAGACCTGGTCCCCCTCTTTCCATTTGAAAGCTGGGAAAACAAAAGATCCAAGAAGAGAAGGGACTTGCCCAAAGGCCCGAGGACACTAGACCGAAACCCAAATGTGCTCATTCTCTACTAGCACACTTACCAGGCACAGGGCTAGGCACTGGGGACGCGAAGACCAATGAGACATGGGTCCTTCTCCGAGAGGAGTTACAGTCTGCTGAGAGGGCATGGGGGCGCGGGAGGGGGATGGGAAGGCGACCCCAGTAGCAGCAGCAGGGGGGCGGCAACCTCAGAGTCATGGCTAGTGTTTGCTGAGCCTGTGTTGACTGCACACCAGCCTCCGGCTTTGCCCCTGCTCTGCTCGTGGACACCTAACCTTTACAACACCCTATGGGGGGAATAGTACCATTACCCTCTCACTGTTCAGTGTGATTGGCAACTTTTTATTTCCGCAGCTGAATCCCCCTTTCTTCAAGGGAAATCTGGCACGGAGCCCCAAATAAACACATCAGGCAAAACCAAGGTGAGCCCCTCACTCAGCCTTCCCTACCTAACCCCCAGCAGGGACCCTGGGGGAGCCTGAGGGCTCCCTGCACACGGTTTAAAACCACCCATCTGATGCAATTTTTGGATGGCTCCAAGAGACACAGGTTACAAGCAGAATTTTCCCGTCTGCTTACGCTCATTGTACAGATGAGCAGACGGAGGCCCAGAGGAAGGGAGGGATTTAGCAAGGGCCACCTGGGGAGGCATCACCACAGCTAGCGCTCCAACCAGAGTCTCTGAATCTCAGCCCAGTGTCCACCCGTGGCACCTCTTTTATTAGGAAGTGGAAGCCTTTTATTAACAGCTATAAAACACCATCCCTTCCGAGGCACATTTTAAGGTCGAGCTTGCCGTGGGCTCGGTGCACATGGTTTTCACGTCCCTCCCACCCCTACCCCTCCGCACCTCCAGCTGTCCACGTCACTGACCGCAGGAGGAGAATCTTGCTTTAGAGAAGCCAATTCTGGGAGCCAAGTAGGTGAGTGTGGCTTGAAGCTGACAGCTTCCTAGTTGGCCTTAGGAGCCCTCCGCTCCTCTCAGCGCATTGAATGTAAGGTCTCATCGCTCCCTAACATTCACGGAACACTTGACATTAGAAAAGGCTTTTAAATCCTCTGAAATGGGATTTTTGAATTAACAGCACCTTGGAGTGTATAAGAGGAACATTAACTTCCCTTCCCTGTGTGTACTAAGAGGGAGACTCAGGAAAGTTAATGATTTTACCCCTCAGGGCGGCATCTCTGGAGGTGGCCCAGCCCTCCCTCCTTCAACGGGCCCCAAAGTTGCCACCTACTTCTCTCCACTTGTGTCTTCACAGCGGCTTTTCCTACTCCTCTCTTCCCTTGTCCTGGCTCATCCCTTCTGCAGGCTCTGCCTGTCACTTTTTTCTAAGGATTTTAGTGCATATCATCTAGGAAATGAGTCGGCTGGCAAAGACAGCAAGCATGGGAAGCTCCCAGCGTCCCAAACCGGTCCCAGCTGGTTCTGCCCCCAAGTCCCATCTGGGGTGAGTCTGAGTGACTCCCTCATGTGACCCAGAGGTGAGGCTAAGGCTGTTACCCAAACTTTGCTTCATGGGATTCCAATTCCAGGAATACTTTCTCAGAGACATGGTTTCATGGTTAAAGACCAGGGAAATTCGGCATGTAACCTATTTCTCCTCGGGGCACCCAGTGTGTGGAAGCATACCCAGAGTTTTGAGAAGTCCTGCGGTCTCAGGTCCTGTGGAACTTTGGATAACCCAAAACCTGTTTGATTGCCCAAAATATGTTTTGCAGCTCATTCAGAGGTGTTTCTGTGAGTTAGTTCTGGTAAATTCACTAGGGTCCCTCTTGGCTATAGATGCTCTCCAGGTTCCACTCAAGAAAAGCCAAATTAGGTTATTCTCTGAGAGCGTTCACAGAGGGTTTTGTTTGTTTGTTTGTTTGTTTGTTTTCATCTATACCAGAGCATTGTCAGCTGCTTGTGCTTTCTTTGGAAGTAAATAGAAATGAATCAAGGGGGACCCATTTATGGTCTGAACATCACATTCTTGGGGTCTGGGTAAAGGAAGACATCAGGCCAAGCCAAGCCATTCTTAGACAGATGGATGGCACTGGGGTTTTCTGTGTTTGGGAAGCAAGTGCTTTCTTATCAGGCCAGCTGCCATATTTCTCCTACACATATGCCGGCACGTGCACAAACGTGCATTAATAACACGCACCTCTGCTTTCTGAAATGGAGGCTTTTCCTGTTAGCTGATGAACTGTTTTTTGTTTAAGTGCACTAATTGTTTTTAGTTAATAACTATTCCAGCTGGTTGACTGATTAGCTGGTTGTCTTTTCCTAGCTTTCCTTTCTCTCTATGCTGGAAAATCCCATCAGTCCTGTCACAGAGGAGCCATGGTGTGTGTGTGTGTGTGTGTGTGTGTGTGTGTGTGTGTGTGTGTGTGTAGGGATCTAAAAACACAAACTGCTGATGAAGGAGATACTGACTGTATCCTTTTGCTGGGGCTGCCATAACAAAATACCACAAACTTTGTGGCCTAAACAACAGAAATGTATTGTCTCAAAGTTCTGGAGCCTCAGAGTCCAAGATCAAGGTGCCAGCAGGGGTGGTTCCTCCCAAGGGCCATGGAGGTCTGTTGCAGGCTTCTCTCTCAGCTTCTGGTGGTTTGCTGGCAGTCTTTGGCGTTCCTTGGTCTGTTGGAAGCATCACCCTGATCTCTGTCTTCATCCCCACATGTGTTCCTGTGTGTGTCTGTCCAAATTTCCACTTTTTATAAGGACGCCAGTCATGTTGGATTGGGAGCTCACCCTGCTCTAGTAGGACCTTATGCAAATTGAATGAGTTATTTCTGCAGTGACTCTATTACCAGGTAACGGCACATTCTTACTTGCAGAGCAGTGCTGGCTTACGGAAATCCCGGGGCCTAGAACTTCAACAGATGAATCTGAGGGGGCTCAATTCAACCCATAACACCAATGCTGTACACAATAGTGTATTCCATTCCACAGCATCAAAGGAAGTCCTGAGCTGTTGCCTCACTATTTAGCCTGTCAGCTTCAGAAAGGAGGGCGAGGGTGGGAACAGGCTCAAACACAGAGATGCTGGCAGCTTCTGCAGCAAGCTGACATTTTCCAAGAGGAGAAGAGCCCACGGTCTCCTCAAGGTTGTCTGATGGGATAAACAAAAACAGGTAGAACTGCCATTAGGTTCATTTCAGTAAAAAGCATCCTGTTGCGTGTGTGGCCCCGGGTTGGGCCCTGGGGGGAGGGGGATGCAGCAAACTGACACCCTGCCCCGGGGGGGGGGGGGGGAGGGTCACCACAGGAGATGGATGTGAGCTGAGTGGAGGGGTGTGGGCCCAGTGTGAGGGTCATGATGAGTTTTGCTTAGTGAGGGGACATGGAGGCTTCACAGCGGAGGTGATGTGTGAGCTGGGCTTGTCATATTATCAACAGTTTTAGTCAAGAGGGAGGACAGAGGGCTTAAGGCAGATCAGGGTACATATGGTGGTTCTAGAACTTTCTAGTAGCATGATTTGCATGAGTCACTCAACCTTTCTAAGCTCCATGTCCTCCTCCGTAAAATGGGGGTAACAACAAATATCTACTCAGAGGTTAAATTAGAAAATCCCTGCGACGTGCTTAACACAGGGCTTGGATGTGGTGGTTAACGTTAGCCATTATTGCTGGCTGCTTTTTGTGAGGCTTGACCGAGATCTTGTAGGCAAAGGACCTGCATGCAGCAGGTGTTCAACTGATGCTCCTCCTCTTACAAAATCAGCTTTGGCAGAACTTCCAGCTTTCATGTTTTCCATCAGAACATGGAGCAAAGGGTGGAGGGTTGTACAGAAAAGCATTTGAACGACTTGAAGAATAAAATAGTTTTCGAGCATTCATAAGCCATTTAGAGTCCTCTGTTTACTTGGAATTAGTGGCCGTGCCAATATAATCAATGACAATTTATTCAGTCACATGCCCTCAGGACTTTCACCTTGCACAGTTTTATTGGAGAATTAATCCAGCTTAGTAGAGTATCCACTATAGTAGTTACTATCCTAACGATTCATAGAACATGCCCGGCCACCATGTGAATGCCAAGCATTGATTTGCTCTGAGAGAGAAAATCCAAGAAGGGTCTTTCTAAGATCTTTCTCTTTCTGGTAGGTCATAGATCACAGAAACTCAGAAGACAAGCACCAATTCTCTTACCATGTCGTACAGACGAGAACTAGAGAAATACCGTGACCTGGATGAAGATGAAATCCTCGGAGCCCTCACGGAGGAAGAGCTCAGGACCCTGGAAAATGAGCTGGATGAGCTGGACCCTGATGTGAGTAGGCACTAAAAGGGGACCATGTCATCACAGGTGCAGGGACAGCAACCATTACCACATGGGGGAGGGACAGGGGCAGACTTCCCGTAGCTACCACTTCCCGTTTCCTTCTATGGCAGTGACACTGGAATAACACTGCCCTTGCAGGTGTGTGTGTGTGTGTGTGTGTGCACGTGTGCGCACACACACGCGTGCATGCATGTGTGTTGGGGTTTTCTAGAACAGCAGAATCAACAGGATGTGTATATAGGGAAGAGATTTATTGTAAGGAATTAGCTCACACGATTACGGAGGCTGACAAGTCCCAAGATCTGCAGTCAGCAAGCTGGCAACCCAGGAGGGCTGGCAGTGTGGTTCCCGCTTAGGTCCAAAGGCCTGGAGAACCAGCGGAGTTGATGGCGTAGTTTCAGTCTGAAGGCCGGTAGGCGCAAGACCCAGGAAGAGCCGATGTTTGAGTTTGAGTCTACAGGCAGGAGGAAAACCAATTACCCAGCTCAAGGCAGTTCCGAGGGTCAAGAAGGTCAAGATTTTTGTTCTATACAGAACTTCACCTGACTGGATGGGGCCCACCCACATTAGGGAAGGCAATCTTTTTTTTTTTTTTTTTCAGTTTCAAATGTTAATCTCATCTAGGAACATCCTTACAAGCACGCCCAGAAAAATGTTTAACCAAACATCTGGGTATCCCGTTGCCCTGTCAAGTTGACACATAAAATTAACCATCACAAGTCTTCTCCTTGTCCACGTCACACCCATACACATCTGACGTCTTACTTCTCTCGTTATAAGGACAGTAACGAGGTCATGAGAGGAAGGTAGAGTCCAGAAGAGGAGGTGCAGTCCTTGACAGTCCATAACTTAAGTACCATGCTATAAAATTAGTAATACTTAGATACTATAATATAAAATCAATACCTCTTATGTTACATGATAAGAGAGTAAGGGGGGGGAAACAAAGGTACTTGCTTCACACGCACACACGCACATGCACACACAGAAGCATGTTCAAAACAAAATGAGGAAACGCTCATGACAATTATAGTCTCTGTTTCTCTAACAGGTCACATGGTTGCAGCTGGTATTTATAACTACCTTCTTCCACTCCCCGTTCTGTATTCCCTTTGCCTTTAGCAAGCACCTTGTTGGTCACGAGTCTTCGCCTGGTTGGATGACTCAAACCTTCATTCCTGAAGGGTCTGGGCCTGTAGTAGCCCTGCGTGGATTGGGTTGTTGTCATTTTCCATTGACTCCAATCACAGGATGTGGTGCTCATAAGAAGCCCCTCAGCAGGGCGCCTGGGTGGCTCAGTTGGTTAAGCGACTGCCTTCGGCTCAGGTCATGATCCTGGAGTCCCGGGATCGAGTCCCACATCGGGCTCCCCGCTCAGTGGGGAGTCGGCTTCTCCCTCTGACCCTCTTCCCTCTCGTGCTCTCCATCTCTCATTCTCTCTCTCAAATAAATAAATAAAATCTTTAAAAAAAAAAAAGAAGAAGAAGAAGAAGCCCCTCAGCAGTCTCTGGATTGCAGGCAGATGCTCCCGTACCTCCGATGTGGGGCAGTCGTCCAATTCCACATCAGTCACCTCGGCCAGTACAGAAATTCCTTCTCTGCCCATTGATTCAGTGGCATAAGGAGCCCCGAGTGGCCAGGCGGGAGTCTCAACGTCCAGTCCAAGGGAGTCAGTGTCGTGTCTTCTGGCGGAAACATTCCTCCCTTTGGGACTAAGACCTCTAGGCCAGAAGAGCATAAGGTCACAAGGCCAGGAAGCAAAAATGCTTCCAGTGGGTCACTAGGGGTAGCAGTGAGGAGGGCCTCTCCCATTTCTACCTTTGATTCCTGGACCCATGAATCCCGACCGGGGGAGAAACAGCACGAGATACTGGGCATGGACTCAGAGCAAATACAGCCTTCTGGAGAGTCCTGCCCCAGCCCCACAAGGTATTGCTCCCTAGCAGGCACTGTAACTGTCTGCAAAAGCGAGCTCGCCCGTTCTCTCCAGCTAGCTGCTGCAGGGCCGTGGGGACCCTGTGTCATGGAAGGAATTAACTGAGGAATAAAGGGCTGCAAGAGTCCCTTTCACTGGTGGGATGTGTCTTTATCATTGCCTTTCATAGTTGGGACATGTAAGAAGTGTGTTTAATGCTCAGAATTGGCCTCTGCAGTCAGGATGACAGGATCAAGCAGCAGGAGGCTCCCTGGTCGAGCCTGTGGTTTGGCCAGCCTCCATGGAGCCGTGAGCAGGGCCGAGAAAGGGATTCCCAGGTGGCCTGCTAGACAGGGGCCTGCATCTTCTACCCAGATCCCCAGGTCAGTGCTCAGTCCAGAGAAAGTACATAATGAATATTACTGAATGAAGTGAATTTTCCATTTTATATATATTTTTAGTTAAAAATGGAACATTTCACACCTTTCTTTGAAAACCTGTCATTGCTCAACTCTGGTTTAACAGTGATCCATAAAGAAAAGAACACCACTATACCATTGCACTAACCCTCAAGTAATCACAGTTAGTGTAGAGGGAGAAATGCAGGACTAGAGCTTAGATGTCCCAGCACCAACCCCGGCCCTGTCTCTTACTCTCCATGTGACCTTGGGCCAGTCCCTGTCCTTCCCTAGGCCTCAGTGTCCCCATCCATGAAATGATGGAGTTGGTTGGTCCCTTCAGGGCTCAGCTACCATGACCTTATAACCTGGCCTTATCTCCAGATTCAAATAAATGTCTTCTTTCTAGAAAACCCAGATTCCTAGGCTAGGGGTCCTGGATCTTAGGCCCCATAGAATGACAAATCCCTCTTGCTATTCATGACTTCCCACTGCCCAGCCAGAGGAGATGGATCCTCTGATGAGGCTTACTCCAGGGCTTTGGAAGGCAGTGTTGGTGCGAGAGCCTTGGGTCTCCTCCTCCCTCCCCTGCACCCCTGCTGCCCGGAAGCCTGGGCTTCAGGAAAAACAAGCACCATAGGCAAGGAATAACCAAGCTCCCAGCTTTATTGCTATGAGGTGATTCTGTTCTAATTCGATCCTAGACCACTGTCACATAGAATTACACGAACAGGCAGCTTTAAAAAGTGAGAACCAAAGGGGGATTAGCTACTTTTGTCAGCTCAGTAAATATGGTGTAGTTGCCTGCCGGGTGCCAGGCCCTGTGCGGGCCACCACAGGGGAACCTGGCAGGGACCCTGCCCTCCTGTCAGTCGGCTCAGGCCGGGGAGTGCAGGCATGATGAACAGCGTCCTCAACGGGCACAGACAGGGAGCTCAGGGAGACGATTGATTCTTACTGGTAGAGGCTTCACAGGGCAGGTGATTTGCGAACTGGGCCCTGGGATTTTTCTGAGTCAAGAATAAAAACAAAGAATTCTAGGCCAAATGGAGGCCATGAGCAAAGGCTCTCGTACAAAAGGTAACCAGGGACAGCGGTAATTAGAATCTCAGTGCAGTTTCTGTGGGGCATTAGATGACCTTGGAAGGAAGTTTCGGCTGGATAATGGTGGAGCGGGGGACATGGGATGCACGGCCACCCAGAGAGTTTAGACTTTTCTCCGTAGGCCTGAGGAATCTTTGAGGGGCAGTGACTTGGTGGGCTTGCTGGTTTCAGGAGCTCTGAGGACAGATGGACCAGAGGAGGTGCCAGCGACATGGGTGGGAGGCGAAAGGCCCGGCTGGTGGTGGGAGAGTTCCTTTCTGAAGCTAAGGAAGGGCCCTGTCCCTCTCCGCAGACTTTCCACCACATTGCAGACTCTTTCTGTCCCCAGGGCAATGAAGTGCAAGGCCTATGCCTCTGGCCTTCTGGCTGTTGGAGTTGTTCCCCTGCAGGGGGCGGGGATGGGGTTAGATGAAGCTGTGTCTGCAAGTCAGGCAGGTGGTGCCAAAGGTCCTAGCCAAGCATCAGACCTGAAGGGGGCAGGGGGCAGGTAGAAAAGGCCTCTCAGGACTGGAGTATAGCCCCTACCTAAGGCCTCTTGGAGCCCCAGCTGGGAGCTCTGTTTCAGCTCTAACCTGGCAAAGGGCTCCCCCAGTGCCCCCACCCCAAATATCAAGGTCTCTGGCCTTGGTAGCAAATTCCCTCTCACACAGCCAGCACCCCCAAGTCCTCCTCCCAGAAGATCACCAGGAAGGTGGGTGCCCACCGGAGGGACGGAGAACCTCGGGCCCAGAAAGCTAAGTTGCCCTGGTCACAGGACCAGGGTGTGGAGACTCAGATTCCAGACAGGCTCCGAGTGCTCTCTCAGCTTCCACTCTGGCAAGAAGAAAATAAATGTGCTTTTGGATTTGGAGGAGGGTTGAGCAATCAAGAGACCCGTGATTCTCATACCATTGTGATTTCAAAATGGACGTTTTCAAAGACCCCTTTCTCTCTAAGTTCAAGAACAAGGAAAGAGAAGTCAGAGAGAGGATAGGAGATAACAGAGACCAGTGGGGTTGTTTTGTGTTTTTTTTTTTTTTTGTCCCAGCCACACAATTGGCCCCTTCACGGAGATGTCTCTGTTACCTGATTTGCAAGTCAGTGTGTGAGTTTTGAAAAGATCTAGGGGGACCTTCGTACTTTCTGAGAGCACAAACATTCCAGCTCAGTTTCACCTGCCCTTGGCCCGTGTTCTGAGGTCAGCACAGGGAGAGGCCAAAGGTATGCAGACTAGGAGAGGTCTCGATGCCAGCCATCTGGGAGGAGCACAGGGACCAGAAGAGTCCATGCCCCCAACTTTGAGAGCAGGAACTGACCAAGAGAGGGGAAGGAGGTTGCTCTAGGTCACGTGTCCAAACAGAACCAGACCAGGCCCCAGGTCCCCTGCCCTGTCTGGGACACTCTATACGGCTTCTGCTTTCATTTCTGTTTAACAGGTGCTTATATGGCACTTCCTATGCCCAGGCACTGTTCTAAGCACTTTGAAAATCTTCATTCATTCAACCATCATCATAATCCTGTGACGCAGGCACTGTTATCAGCCCCATTTTGCAGATAAGAAAACTGAGAGGTGAAGTAAATTGTCCAACGTCCCACCCCTAGGCAGTGGATGAGCCATGACACGGTTCTGAGAGCCACTCTGAAGCTTCATGGGGGTCTCAGAAAGATAGTTTGAGCCACAGATGTGCTCTGGTTTTGTAACTGGGGTGAGTGCTGGATGAAAATCATCCTCCTTTCTTCCTGGAAGCAACCTGAAATGCCGAAGTCTGTGTTCGGTCCTGGCTCTGTTCCCAACTCAGGCCTGTGCCCTCCCTATTTGGAGCTCAGTTTCCTTATCTGTAAAAGGGGTGCAGTCAGCCTAGATGCCTCCTGACACCCCCTCCAGCTCTAACCAGCTATGATTTGATGAGCAGTTCCTGGCAGCCTTGTTACCTGAATTTAGCTGACACTTCAGGGGGGTAGGGTTTCAGTGATGCAGCTGTTAAGCTCCAGTGTCACGTGACAGAGTAGAGTACTCAGAGTTGGAAAGCAGCTTTGTTTGCAGCAGAGGGTTCCAAGCTTGTGCACATAAAAAAATTTTTAAAAATTAAAAAAAAAGTCCCTGAAACTTTCTATCTCTCACTCTGCGGCCTGGAAAAACTTGAGCTTATCATGAGATTGTTGCACTTGGACTCCCACGGGAGAGGAATGCTCCATGTGCTAAAAGTATCCACTGTTGACTGATTCCCCAAGAGGATCTGCCCTTTCTCGTCTCTCGGGAGTTAAGTGGATGCTGCTCTGAAGCCCAGCCAACTCCTTGGTTCAGATTGCCTTTGCACCAGGCAGTGGGGAAAATGGACAACGTACAGAAACATTGAAGACTGACGGGTCACACTGTGACTTGTGCAGGGATCCGTGTACACGTTCTTATGGGATCAGTAGGTAGTTAACATTTACTGGTTGCGCCATGGGCAAAGCTTTGTGTGGATGATCTCATTTAATCCTCTGAGAGTTTCGGTCATGGGCCCCATTTTAAAGATGGGGAAACTGAGGCTCAGAGAGATGAGGTAACCTGACCAGGATCTAACACAGATGGTGCTGGGATTCCAGCCTCCAGCCCTGCCCCTAGAGCCCATGCTGTTAACCACCACCTCCTGTGAGCACCTATGGGCTGGAGCCTGCCAGGGCCTGGGGTGGGGAATAACCAGCAAGTTGTTCTTTTCCAGCACGATTTCCTTTGAAGTTGTTATGTTAGTTTCACCATCAATACTAATCTCCTAAAAAAGAAAGAAAAATACCATCAAGATCAAGAATTTACTTGTAAATATTGCTTGATAATGAAGCTTTGGGAAAAAGGAAGAATTTTTCTTAAGTGTCTCAGTAAAAGGATTAAAATGTTAGCAGGAGGGAAGATGGTAGAGATAATCCCAACCTTATAAAGAAAGCGGGTTCAGTGAGTTGGTTTTGAAGTCAGCCATTGGGAGGCTTTGGCCCTTTATAGCCACAGAAACAAGAGTGGAAAGCAACAGTCGCCCTGCAGGGCCCAAAATAATAATCATAGCTCTTTTCTCTGTGGAGGGCTTTTTACAGGCCAGTCACTGTGCTAAGTGTTGTATGGGCCTCATCTCTACGAGGATCACTACAAGGATCCTATGTGATCGGTCCTTAAAGTTTGGGGTCCATACCATCGGAAAAAAAAGAAATAGATGACCAGAATCACACAGCTGGTAGGTGGGAGGCTAAGCACAGGCAGACCTGTTTCTCTTAGTCCATAATGCAACAAGAGTTCTGAGAACAGGGCACCTGGGTGGCTCAGTCGGTTAAGCGTCTGCCTTCGGCTCAGGTCATGATCCCGGAGTGCTGGGATGTCATCGGGCTCCCTGCTCAGTGGGGAGTCTGCTTCTCCCTCTCCCTCTGCCGCTCCCCCCAGCTTGTGCTCTCTCTCTCAAATAAACAAAATCTTTAAAAGAGAAAAAAGAGCTCTGAGAACAGGGGCCATGGACTGCAAGAAGAAACAATGGAGACGAAAACCTAGAACTCTAGACTTGCAGCACTGAAAGGACCCTTAGAAAGCATCTAACCTTCCCTCCCCCGCCCCCTCCATGTATGTACATGATGCAGGTAAAGAAGCTCTCATTTATGGGGTCCTTCCTGGACACACGTCATTCACCTGGTGCTTTATGCATTTCACTGAATCCTCACACCAACCCTATGATGTAAGAAGTAGTATTGACATTGTAGTGATGAAAAATCAAACCAACGGGAAAACCCCCCTGAAGCCCAGAGAGGGCAATGTTCTTAGTCAAGGTCACACAGCAGGTCAGCCACAGGCCCAGGAAGAGAACAGGGGACTTCCTGTCACACAACTTTGCTTCCCATCAGACTCCACAAAATCATAAAATCCTCCCTACTCTCCAGATGGTACCCTGTAAGCCAGAAGACGCTCTTGGCCATGCAGGAAGCAGCCAAGTTTGGTCCACAGGGCTGTGGTTCTCCCTTGTAACACAAACCAGCAGAATTGTGAGCCCAGGACAGAAGTAAACAGTTGAAATGGAAAGAAATAAATCTCTGCTCTAAAAATAGGCACACATCCTTAGAAACACTGCCGGCCATGTACAGAGCCAAGGATGGGCTGGCAGGGTGAGGGTGAGTGAGGCCAGGTGTCAGTGTGTCCCCACCCTAACCTCTGTCTTCTGGCCCCATGACTACCTCCCTGCACCCCTCTCCAGCCTCCCCAGAAAGTCCTCCTTTCTCTTCCACCCCCCCTTGCCTCTTTGCTAGCGGACCTCTTGGTCCCACAGCCCTTTACCCCTCGGTTCGAAAGCCTCCCATTTTTCAAGGTCCAACTTCCCTGCCCCCCCCAACCCACAGCACTGCACCTGCCCCACACTGAGGATACTGAGCAATTTCTGTTTTGATTTTGACATTTTTAATAGGAAACATTCAAAACACACAGACGATACTTACGTTCCCATGATTTAGATTTAACAAAAGTAAAAATTTTACCTTATTTTATTCAGATCACCCTTACAAAGAAAAAAAATCACTGTAGATAAAGTCTTTTTTAAGATTTTATTTATTTTAGAGAGAGAGAGAGAGGGCGTGGAGGGCGAGGGGCAGAGGGAGAGAGAGAATCTCAAGCAGACTCCATGCAGAGCGTGGAGCTGGATGCAGGGCTCGATCCCAAAACCGTGAGATCATGACCTGGGCCGAAACCAAGCATCAGACACCCAAAAGACTGTGCCACCCGGATGCCCCTGTAGATAAAGTTTAAACCCTGCCTTCCCACCCCCTAGTCTCTTCCTCATCTCTCCTCTTCTACTGGACACTTTCTACTTGAGAGGCGGCAAACCAATCACCTACATCAGGTAGGTAATACAAGTGAAGGAAGGAAGATGTGCCAGTTTCTCAAGGCAGGTGGCCATCCTGGTTCATCTTTCACTTTTCCACTCTTAAAAGAGATGTGGACATAAGAAAATTTTCACTTGCAACTTAACCTCCCAGGAAGAAAAGTAACAACACAGTCAGTGATGAATAGTAACTGATTCTAGACCTCTGTGTCAGCGACAGTAGGGAGTGGTGGGGACTGAGGTAAACAGAAGAGTTTGTATTTGACTAAAGGGTAATTGCTCTTCAGCCCCACCAGTTGTTGCTGATGTGGAAGGGAAGGCCATTGAATTTTTTGCCAGACCATTGAATTTTTCCAGAGATACTGGAAATGTGAATTTTTTTTAGCGGGGGGAGAGGGAGAGAGAGAATCTCAAGCAGGTCCCACACCCAGGGCAGAGCCCGATGCAGGGCTCAATTTCACGACCCTGAGATCATGAACTGAACCGAAATCAAGAGTCAGATGCTTAACCAACTGAGCCGGCCAGGCACCCCTGGAAATCTGAAGTTTTATGTGAAAGTTCCCTATTTTAAAATGTTGATGCCACATTTAAATGCACAGACCAAACCAACCCAAGTTTTGACATTTGATTGGACTATAGGCCTCTTAGTTTGCAACTTAGCTCTGTTCTGAATGACAGGATTTTGTGTTTGTTAACATACACACACGTACACAAATAGATAGAAGTATGGTTAGTTATATGAACAGCACCTAGCCCAATGCCTGGCACATAGTAACAGCTTAATAAATGTTGAACCTGAATCTATGATCTGCCCACTAGGCCTCTTGAATTTGGAGCCACATTGTGCCACCAGATACAGGGCGGCTAGGGACAGTTGTGGGAGTTGTGCACTGAAGGAGACATTGTTTACATAAACCAGAGAGCAAATAATGTCCTTGGAGTTGTGCAGTACACAGCTCGCACAATCAGATGCAGATGTTCCGAGTGTCCCCATAACTCAGTATCTGTTCAGTTGAACAGAAATGAGTAATTATGCCCTGTGATGATAAAACTAGCTGGCAGTAAGCTGCACCTGGATGGAGTTCACACCTTTATTCCGAGGTCTGAAGCTAAAAAGGCTTTTGAACTTCGTTTTAGAGAAGGAGACGCCAAAGTCAGAGAGCACTGAGTGCGCGGTCTGTGGTTCTGCGGCCCTGGGATGCGAACCTAGGCTGTCAGTGAGGATGCAGTTTGGCGGCAAGATTAAGACCCTGAAAATAACGTGACTCGAGCAGTGGTTTATTCATCCCTCAAGTTCAAGTCCAGAAGTGCGCCGTTTAGAGGTGGTACGGAGCTCAGCTCCCCACACTTCCCTGAGTCCCAGGTTCCATCCAGCTCATCTCTGGCCAGCCTGGGGTATAGTCCTCATCCTCATGGTCTGGGCTAGTGGTCCTCATGGCTGCCACGCTGCATCAGACTAGAGGAAAAGGGGAGAAAAAGGAAAAGAGAAAAACCATTACGTAGGCGCCTTTTAAGGAAGATTACTAGAAATCGCCACCGGACACTTATTGACCACAGCTTAGTGACGTGGCTCACCCTCCCTGCAAGGGAGCCTGGGAAAAGTAGTCTTTAATCTGAGAGGCCTTGTGCTCAGCTCTAAGAGTAGAGTGCTGTCAGTACCAACAAAGGGGAGACATGATATCGGGGACCGTTGGGAGGCTGTCACTGTGAGTTTGCCAGTTTGACGGCCTGAGGTCCTGCTCTGCCAAAATCTCCGAGGCAGAGTAAGAAGAATTGGGAGGAAATGAACCAAATCCAGGCCCTTAAAGAAAACATCACAGAAGGTCACCTTGGCCTTCCCTAAAACTCCCATCTGTGAACACTGGCCCCATCCTGGACACCCCCACCCTGGCACCTTTCACGCGTCCCCTCCCCCAAACCTGCTTGGGGCAGCAGTTGGGTGGCCTGACAGATAGCTTGGGGCAGCAGGTGTGATGCTGACCTGAAGGGTGTCGAAGTAACACCGTCCTCCTTGCCCAGCTGGAGCAACAGTGCTGCGTGGGTCAGGACTATTCAGACTACGTTTTCTTAGTGCCCAGCGCTTGGTGCTGAGGAGGCAGAGAAGACGAAGATACATCCCACTCGGTCTCCTCAGGGAGAGAGACAGTATTGACGTGCTCCAAGACAGAAGAGGGTGACATTATATAAGCCCTGGCAGGGTGCCCAGGGGAGTTTGGACAGAGAATTTCCAGATCAATGTGGGGAGCACTGCAAAGGCCAAACAGGGTGCCCAAGGGAAAGACTTTAAAAGACAAATGCAGGGGAGGAGGCGGGAGGGAATGCCAGGCAGAGGGCACAGTCTGCGCACAGGCGGCAACACGAGAGCAGGGTGCGGCTGTGGAATGTGGAGCAGCCTAGAGAGGCTGGGACCTGGAATCCTTGAAGAGAGGAGGAACGTCAGGAGGCTGGAGAAGCTTGGGGTCGAATCATGAGAAGTTCTCTATAGCTGGCTGATGAATTTGGTTGGGACTCTGTAGGTTAGTAGAGGCCCTGAGCATCTGTGAGTGGACTGGGGAGCGGCATGGTCGGACGCTGATGTTGGTGAGGTCCGGCTGGCTGACGGGAGGGGAAAGGAGTAGAGAGGGGGAGGTGCGAGGCAGGGAGGCCAGCCTGGAGGCTGCTCTCGTGCTCCCAGCTGGAGGCACGGCAGCTTGAACGAGGATGGTACTCTCGGGACGGAGACATCTCAGAACCCTGCGACTTCTGACCCACCCAGACTCCTTCCCCCAGCAGGCCATGCCCCCTCATTCTACCACACCCTTGTCTGTGAGGTGCTTTCTATCCCCCCATAACACCCTCCCCTCTGTCCTCCTGCCCTGGCTTTTTCCTGCCTGGGAACACTGGGACCCACTGAGCTCGGGCACCACCTCCTCCAGGAAGCCGAGAACAATTGCTCCCACTTGGACATGGGTCTCCCCTGTAGCTGTGAGCCCCGGGAAGCAGGATCACACGTTCATTTTCTCAAGATGCCCAGGACCCAGCACAGCAGTGGAACATTCTTCTTGTATGTGAGGCAGAAAAAGAGGATCAGAACCCGGGGAAGGGACGGTTTGGCCCAGCTCATGCCATGAACACCAGAGTGAGATAAAGTGTGCTGTTATGACCGATAGGCCCCACCTCAGCTACTGCACTTGGGCCACAGAAATGCCTTTGGAAGTCGGCTCTAATGCCCTAAAAGAGTTGACGGGGAAGTAGCGACTATTGGGTTTCACTGGTCCTATAGCAAGGTCAGGGCAGCTGAGCCAAAGGCTTGGATCTTTCTAGAGAGAAAGAAAAGAGGGGGAGATGCCCCGAGTGTGTTGGCGTGTCAGTATGATAGAAGGGGGGCACTTAGAGGTTAGGACCCCACTTGGCTCCTCTGTGCCTGAGGCATGAGGGACGCGGCCCCCTTCGCCCCTGCTACACTCTTGGGTTAAGTTCCCCCCCAACATGCGACAAGAAAGCTCTGTTGATGGGGGTGCCTGGGTGGCTCAGTCAGTTAAGTATCTGCCTTTGGCTCAGGTCATGACCCCGGGATCCTGGGATCGAGCCCTGCATCGGGCTCTCTGCTCAGCGGGGAGTCCGCTTCTCCCTCTCCCTCTGTTCTCTCGTGCTCTCTCGCTCTCTCTCTCTCAAATAAATAAATAAAATCTTTAAAAAAAGAAAGAAAGAAAGAAAGCTCTGTTGAAGCCCCACTGAATGATTTCTAGTGGAATCTAGAAGCTGCTGGTCAGGAATGCAGAGGCAGAGTGCTCCGTATCATCTAGGCCCTGCGGGGCTAGAGGGCCTCATTTTATACAAAGGGAAAACAGACCTGTCAGGTAACTGAAAAATAAAAGTCCTCAAGTCCAGTTAGAAAAATGTGGTTTTTTGGCCAAATACCTTGTGAAAGGTAATCATGTGACTGACTGGCCTATAAAACGTTTGGCCTTGCTGATGTGCTGGAATGGGGTGGGGCATCTAGGATAGACTGAGGTCATTTAAAATGGGAGGGGGCGAGAAGTCAGTGGGCATTTGGGGCAGTTCAGCCTCCTGGGTTTCACTCTTACCGCGGGACAGGAACTCCATGCCTTGGGGCCTCAGTTTCTTCATCTGTAAACCAAGACTGCTTTGATAAGGAGGTGAACTCTCGCTTTCTAACACACTTGGAGAGGAAGCCTGGTTCTCACGTGGCACCACATCTGGTTTCCAGGGTCTGTTCCTAGAGGAAGCCTGTCAGGCGGGATGGAACATTTTCTGTGGCTTGGAAGTCAAGAGTGCCGGGCTCTCAGTCCAGTGTCTGACCTCAAGCTAGGCCCTTCCCCTCCCTGACCCTGGGCCGGCTGCTCCCAATATGCAGTAAAGGCATTGTCCTCCACGTCCTTTCCTCTTCTGGGGGGTTGTGTGGGGTTTAGTCACAGCACAGGAATACAGGACTCCTGGAGCTCAGACCATGGCGGGGGGCACCTTTAATATTCCTTTGTCCTTAGACATAGTTGCTTTATTTGAGAAAAGTGATAAAGTTGCTTATTTATTTTGTCGCTGTGAAGAAGCAGATTAGGGTACATTTCATGTATGATTAGCCACCAGCCTGGAAATGGTCATACTGATCCTTGGGCATGCTACTTGTATACAGTGTCGTCTGTATATAAACTCAGGCTTTCTGGCTCGTTCTGTGCCTCAGTTTCCTCAACTGGAAATGAAAGAATCGGTCCAGAGTCTCTCTTAGAGATTTGCAGCCCCTTTAATACATAGTGTGTGTGTGTGTTTGTGTGTGAATGAGTCAGTGTATGTGCCTGTATGTTGTGTATGTGTGCATGTCTGAACAAGCCCACAGTGGTCCTAGCTGAGATGGCTTCTGACGTAGCCCTAACTATCTATAGCAATGATAATTGTGCAGATGCTTGATATTTGGCCTTACTGGCCTCTGTTGGCAGGGTGTTAGAGCTTCTCACAGCCCCATTAAGGATCCGACAAAGTTTCCATCGTCCTTTGGACAAATGGACTTCAGACTGCGGGTATGAAAGTCAAATTAAGATGATAACCTGCCAAGCTGCACATCCGAGTTTTAATTTTAAAAGCATTTAAAAGGAAGTCGCCATTTAAAAACCCACGAGTAGGGAACCACAGGAAAAGCTTGCCTAATTTTTCCCCTACGATTATTTCTAAAAACCTATTAAAAATTCCATGTGTTTTTGTAATTTTTAAAACCACTACATTGAAAACTCATGGATATACCTCTTTCTTCCTCTAGTCCAGAGCCTGATATGGGCGAGACACTTGAGGAGATATTTGTCGAATGAATGAATGAGCATCTTGATTTTCTCTACACTGAATTCTAGTCTGATAGAAACCTGAGATCAGATGTGGCAAAAGGGCAGCCCACAGACCCAGTCTGGCCTGCAGATGTGTTTTCTGTGACCTGAACATTGTTTTTAAAATACTTGGACTTTGTGTCAATGTTTAAAAATCAAGAGCTTTCACATAAAATGAGCAGATCTAATAGCACCACCCATATTCTCATATGGTGATAGTTCTGAGCTGGGCGGTGTAGAGGCATCGGAAGCCCCAGTGCACCACAGTCCCCACCACTCCCAAGCATCTCACACATAAAATTTTAGCCTGAGATCAGAGAGCCGCCCTCATCACAGGAATACATTTCCAAGTGTAAGGCAGGACGTGAAGACATGCTCTGAGTCCTAGGTACCAAGGTTGTCTCCCAAAACAGACCTTACCCCTCACCAACCTGTCTTTGGAGTGAAGATGCACGTGTGGCGTGAGCCTGTCAAGACCTATCCCCCTGATGGAGAGCTGACGTGTGCCCTGGGGGAGCCAGACCAAATCGTCCCTTCGACCTAGCTACAGAGAAGGACTTGCCCAGCAAATTTCCCACGCGCACACTTTAAGATCAGGACAACGAGATAAATTCCTTCAAGGTTCGAGGTCCCAGTGACTGCAGGCATCGTGGAAATATACAACCTTTACCGGCAACGTAGAAGCTAGCAATAGACTGTTGTTTGCTAATCAGTGAAGCAGACCCCCGTTTTGGATCTTGATTAACTCAAAAAGCCAAACAATGCAGTGTTTTCCATACAGGCAGTAATGGACGCTCTGCTCTCATTTTATTCTACTTACCGCATTGACCTCCCCTCTCCCCGGCTCCTCCAAATTAGAGATCTCTTTGTGGGGTCCTGGCCCTGCCTGTTAGCACACTGCCTGGACGCATGAGGTGTTTGTTGACTGAACAAGGAATACAGGAATGAAAGAGACATCTCCACACGTACGTGTTCACCAAATGCTCTCCTGGTCAGAGCCACCAACAAAATGGTTGCGGGAGCTCTTTTCCTCACCAATTGGATAGCCTGTGTCTGAGATTCAGTTTTAGGTTCTAAGAGTCCTGAGAGATCCAAGGCAGTATTTTCTCACCCATTTAACTTCTCCATGACTAAATTTACACAGTGAGGCTCATCACATCATCAAACAGGACACCATTTTAAATTTGGTCAGCATCACTACCAGTCACTGGCATGCGAAGAGCCTTCGGGGACCTGGAGGTCCCTGACCGTTTGGCTACTGCGTTAGCCATCTTTATAATTTTCCCCTAGCTAACATACGCCTTTTTAAAAAGTTTTTATTTATTTATTTGTGAGAGAGAAAGAGAGAGAAAGAGTGCTCGCACAAGCATGGGAGAGGGGCAGAGGGAGAGGCAGGCTGATGCGGGGCTCCATCCCAGGACCCTGGGATCATGACCTGAGCCCAAGGCAGATGCTTAACCAACTGAACCACCCAGGTGCCCCCGACATATGTCATTTTTAAATAACAGCTTTATTTGAGATATAATTCACTTACTGTAAAATTCACCCACTTTAAGTGTACAATGCAGTGGTTTTTTGAGTGTTTTCACAGAGTTGTACAACGCTCGCCACAGGCAACTTTAGAACATTTTCATCACCTAATAGAGAAACCCCTATATCTCTCCAGCCTCCCCAGCTTGAGGCAACCACTCATCTACTTTCTGTCTCTCTAGATCTGACACTTCATATAAATGGATTCCTTTGACTGGCTTCTTCCACTTAGCACGATGTGTTCAAGGTTTCTCCTATGTTGTAGCGTGTATCACTGCTACGTGTCTTTTCGTCATCAAGTAGTGTTCTGTTGTATGGCTATACCAGATTCTGTTTATGCATTCATCATTTGATGGACGTTTGAGTTGTTTCAACTTTTTGTCTGTTCTGAATAATGCTAATGTGCTTACTATTCTCACCAACACTTGTGATTATCTGTCTTTTTTATTATAATCACCCTGGTGGGTGTGAAGTAGTGTCTCATTCCGGGGTTTGATTTGCATTTCCTTGGTGGCTAATGATGTTGAGCATCTTTTCATTTGTGTATTGGCCATTTTTGTCCTCCTTGGAGAAACATCTATTCAGATCATTTGCCCATTTTTAAACTGGGTTACTTGTCTTATATTTTGAATTGTAAGAGATCTTTACATATTCTGAACACTAGACCCTTATCGGATAGATGATCTGCAAAACTTTTCTCTCAAATTGTGGGTTTCACATTCTTGCTAGTCTCCTTTGAGGCATAAACAGTTTTAATTTTGATGAAGTCGCTTTATCCATTTTTTTCTTTTGTTGCTTATTGTTTTAGTAGCATATCCAAGAAACCATTGCCTAATCTAGGGTCACAGAGATTTATGCCTGTTTTCTTCTAAAAGTTTTATAGTCTTAGCTCTTACATGTAGATCTTGGATCCACTTGGAGTTAATTTTTATATATCATGTGAGGTCACGTGTCATTTTTGAAAACAAGTTAAAATGATAAATAACCAGGAGTTTAAGAAATATGCAAATGTCTTTGGTTTTAGTTGAATATCATGTTTTGTTTTATTAAATATACTAATTTATGGGAAAAAAACTTTAACTCCTGAAGAGGCTGATATTCTCAATATTTACTTTAAACATCCAATAAGCTAAGTTAGAAAGGGCTTTGATGTTTTTGTTTCTTAAAAAATCAACTGCTTTCAGTATAGATTTATATAAATGAAACCATACTCTAATATGATGTATAAGTAATATTTTTAAAGTACATTAAAAACATCTTTATTCCCCTATTGTAATGATTTGGGCTTCAATTTAACAGTAGTTCTCAGTTAGGGGCGATTTTGCTCCCCAGGGTACATCTGGCAATGTTTGGAGACATTTTTGCTGGTCACAACGTGGAGGTGAGGTGCTCTTGGCATCCATTAGGCAGAGGACACAGATGCTGGTAAACAGTTGACAATGCCTAGAACAGCCCCCACGACAAGGAATCATCCAGCCCCAAACGTTAATTGTGCCAAGGTTCAGAATCCCTACTTTAGCTAAATCAGTGGCCTCTCTCAGATACATTCCAAAAGAGATGTGAGTTTGCAAACCCTTTTCCCCTCCGCTAAGCCTTGTGGGTTTCTCCCATCACAGAGCCTTTAGGGACCAGCATGTGCCCCAGCACCTTCCTGCCATCAAAACGCTTTACAGTGACAACAATCTATCAGGTCTTCCTTTGTGGGGATCATTGGGAAAACACTTGCTTTCAGTGCTTTCTTCATTTTATATTTGAACGTCTTCATTTTTTGAATTTTGAGACCTATCTGGATAACACATCTCCATTTCAACATACATATTTGGGTAACCCATCTCCTGTTAAAATGTATGTTATCAGATCATAAGTAGTAATTTGTGAGTGCTTGGCAGTGGCCCAAGCACTCTTCCTGCATTATCTAATTTAACTTTCTCAACAAGCCCAAGAGAGCAACCATGCTTATTCACATTTTATAGCCATGGAAACTGAGGCCCGGTGAGATGAGGTGACCCGCCCAAGATTATATAGCTGGAGTCAGCACTACATCAGGCGACAGCGTAAGCTTGTCGGGGGTGGTCAACTGTGAGGTGCACGCATGTCGCAGAGAATCTGGTTTGCTCTCAGTGGGTAATCACAGATGGAGGTGTGCGGGACAGTTAGGTGGTTCTCTTTCTCCCTTGAGTCACCGTGAGTGCCCCGCCACGGGAGAGAAGGGGTGGACAAGCAGCTAGCCACAACAAACCCCATCTCGCCCAGCCCATGCCCATGGAAGCGTGCCTCACCTGTGGGCCTCATCCATCCTGAGTGTCATGGTGGACAGTACCTGAGGACTGCTGCTTCAGGGAAACGGAGGTGTCTGTGGCATCGCTTATGTTCCTGATGCTCACCCCCAAATCAGTCATGACTTAATTTTCTACCTCCTGGCTGACCTCTTGTAATGTGCTCCAACTCCCAAACTTCTTTGCTGCCTCATGGCCCGAGTCCTTTTGCACCCAGGGCTCCAAGGGGAGCAGTGCTGCAGTGGTAAACGGTGGTAAAACATCTTTGAAAAATCATACTGGAATTAAGCAGTGGTAGTGTCCTCCTGAGGTTTCGCTCTCCGTGGCCAGGCCCTCAGCTGTATTCGTGTACCTGATATCATCCCTTCTCAGAGGGGGCTTTCCAAAGGATCCAGACTGTGTGGGTGTGGCCGAAGCTATGCATTTGGATGACACAGGGATTGGAGGTGGGATGGCTCTCTAGGTTAGCCGGTTTGGGGGTGTGGCAAGAAGTGGGGTGAGATTCTGCTCCCCTCTGCCTTCCAGGTATGCTCCACTATATCCCTGAGTGAAAGGGGGTGGGGGGAGAGCAATGATTGGAAGGGAAGACTGCCCTCCTCCCCCGCATCTGAAGAAGGACCCTGGTTTTTGTTCTAGATCTGTCACTGAATGAAACTCCTTGGGCAAATCTTTCCTTGCTCTGGGCCTCAGTTTCCTCTTGAAGGGAAGGTGTGTGCACTAGACAGTCTCTAAGCATCCTTGCAACCATAAACTTCTTTGAATCTCTAAGGCACAGGGGGCTGAGGTAAGGGAAGCCTATGTGATTCAAATCTACCCTGATTCTTGTCTGCTTTAGTAGCAAGCCCACACCTAGAAGCCTAACCATGTTTGAAGAAGGAACACGATGATTGGCTGGTGCTATCTTTCTTGAGACACCCATCTCCAAGGGCGACGTTCAAAATATTTAACACCAGAGTGGCACGCGCATGGCCTGTCAGCAGGGTGGAAAGCAGCCGGGAGGGCCGGCCAGGGCTGCAGCCTGAAAGCACGCCTCACCCACCCCCACAGCTCTGCTGAGCCTTTCCCCGCTTGGATATTGGGTCTGTCACTTCTTGCCTGATTCTGCATTCGGGGCCCTAACTCATGGCCCTTGGGCTTCTTCTCACCCCAGCCACTGTATGCACGATAGCAATAATTATCCTCCTGCATCCAAACACCAACTTAAACATATTCATACTCACAGACGCTCTTGGAGTGTCCCTGTCTGCCAAGCCCTGTGTCGGCTGCCTCCTCACCCCTTTGCCTTCAGAAACATCGAAGGCTTAGAGACTCTAGACAATGAAGACCTGAGTCCTAGCCTAGCTATGCCCCTCATCTGCTATGTGACCTTGGGCAAGTCCCTGCCCCTCCCGGGTGTCAGATGCCTCACGTGTAAATGAGCGACCTGGATTAATTTGATGGGCTCTGAGGTCCCATTGGTCAAAGATGAATTTTGGGAGAAATGCAAGTCTTCAGCAGCTGACCACTCTCTTTCTCTTTCTCTCGTTCCCTCTCTCTCTCTCTCTCTCTCTGTGTGTGTCACCTGGCCCCACAACCTCCACTGTAGAATGCACTGCTGCCTGCAGGCCTGAGGCAGAAGGATCAGACCACCAAGGCGCCCACGGGCCCCTTTAAAAGGGAGGAGCTCTTGGATCACTTGGAAAAGCAAGCAAAGGAGTTTAAAGACCGAGAAGATCTGGTCCCCTACACAGGGGAAAAGCGAGGTACTGAATAATGTTGCTCTTATGAATACGTCACTCCCCGTGCATTGTCGAGTGCCACCTGTATGCCAGGCCCTGTGCTGAGCCGTGTGTGGCTGGGCCTCCTTGCCCTCATGCCTGACCCACCCAGATTCACAAACCCAACACCAAAGGCATCAATGCATGACGTAGATTTAGTGAAGTTTTGGGTAAACTAAGGAAAGTGTGATACGTACCCAAACCAGCAAAACTTTCCCCTAAATCCCCTTTAGCCGGGGTGTCCTGATTATTTTTCATACAACCATAGTCACCTTTGAAAATGAAAGCGGAAACTATTAATCATGACATCAGGACATAGGCCTGCACAAGGCCTGTCCTGTGCAAACTGGGAACAAGATCACCTACCTCTGCCCTCACCGTCCTTGTTCTTTCCCCAGTGTTCCTCTCTCTGGCAGCTGCATCCCCTCCTTCATCTGTCCTTCTAAGACTCTCTGCCCCAGCCTAAGGCAAGCCGTCTAGAAGACTGGGGAACAGAGAGGCACCCCCTGACTGTCCAACCCTTCCAGGACTCCCCCTTGCCTTCCAAACCGTTCTGCTGTCCTCTTGGATTGTGTTCACCCTCACTCACCCCACCGCTGCCCTACAGGCCTCCTTCCGTTCCTCACACATCCCAAGCTCTTTTCTGCCTCAGAACCTTTACACGTATTCCCTCTGCCTAGAATGCTGCTCCTGCTGTCTGGCTCCATGCTGTCTTCACGGCTGGCTCTTCCTCCCCTATAAGAGGCTTAATGGTTAGAAACACAGGCTGGAGCTAGATGTACCCTGGCTGCTGTCCGGACACTACCACTTATAGCTGTGTGAGCTTGAGTACATTTTTCAATCTGCTGTGCCTCTGTTTCGTCCTCTGCGAAATGGGGATGAAGAAGATCATATCAGCAGCCTCATGAGGTTCTGTTGAGGACTGAGTTAAGATACATATAAAACACTTAGCCGGGCACCCGGCCCATAGCAAACGCTCTGTAAGTACCGGCGATTATTATCCGTCTGGTCTCAACTGAGCTGTCTCCTCTTCCAGGGGAGCCTTTCCTGTCCACTCTGTTTAGGCCATGCAGTCCCTTCAGCTCCCCCTGGGTTCTTCGCCATCTCAGGAGCCTGCATGTGTGTCCTTCAGAGCAATTTCCACTTTATCATTTTCTCCTTAGGTATCACTTGTCTCTCCCACTGGCTGTAAGCCCTGTGACGGCAGGGCCTCGGGCTGGGTTTGCTCACACAGCAACCCCAGCACCCAGCACGGGGCCTGGTCTGCAGTAGGGCTCATAGAGAGTTGCTGAATGAATGAGTTAAAATTAAATAAGTCTACAGTGAATCTTGTGGGTTGCTTCCTTACAATATAAGCCCCACAAGTACAAGGACCGCATCTGTCTGGCTCATCATTACATCTACACCTAATAATACATCTACATCTACACACTAGCACATGGTAGGCACCCGAGAAGCATTTGTTGAATGAAAGCATTAATTCTAATCAATTAATATTGTGTAAATGTTTGTTTGCAGTCTCTTCCACTCTCCCCACCCCCAAGATTATAAATGTGATGAGCCCAGGGTCCACATCTGGGGCATTTATCTCTGTATCCCTGTCGTGTGATAATCAAATGAAAAAGCAAGCAGAGGTAGCCTCATGGGGAGGAGGTTGAGCCACCACAAACCCTGGACTCAGAGCTCAGTCCAGATTTTACAGAAGACTGGGAAGGTCAGGGAAGGCCCAGAGGCATTTGGGTTACAGAACATCGGGAGGATTGTGTGGTCTGCGGCACCCCTGGAGGAGGGGCGGAGGAAGGAGGCCTTGACCATAAGGGCCGGGTGTGCCCGGCTGAGAGCGTGGGCACGAGAGGTTTTTAAGCAAGGCACTTGTGTCTCGAGGAGTGATTTCTGTGCAGCAGATAAACACAATAGAATCTCTGGATTTCATGCGGCCTTATTGGGCCTCCCATTGTCCCACCTGCACATTTGAAAAATGGGGACACTGAGAGTCAGGAGCGTACCTGGGTGGACTGCGGGTGAGTCATTGCTGGCGTCCATGGCTCCATATACCCACCACCCTGCGAGGGAAGGAGCTGGAGATTGGGGGTGAGGGGTGGGGAAGGAAATCTGGGCGGTACACAGACCAGTCCTGCTGCCCCTCCATGGCATGCTGGCCTGGCGTGGAGCCAGGAACCGCTCTCCAGACTCCCAGAGCCTGACAGCCTTCATGAAAAACCACGCTGACCCAGGGAGGGTAGCTAGAATTTATTCTGTTTCCATATAGTGACACGCCTAAGAGACTTATCATCATCATCACCACCAGCAGCATCCTCATCATAAAGTATTTAGCTGATGATTGTTGGGGTCTTTACAGTTTGAATAAGTGGGGGGGGGGTCTCAGCAGAGAGTTGGGGAAGGGGACCTTCCGACTGGAACAGGCAGACTCAGGGCCATGGTGTCTAGCCCTCACTGAGCATTTATTTACCCAGTGCCGGGCCTAGAACTAGCCAAGGTTGAGGCGAAACAGCACCCCAGTCTCCGCAAGACCAAACAGAATGAGGTGGAGCCATAAACTGGTACAAAGTCCTGAGGAATCTGGACTTTCATTCACTCTCACCCAAGTGGGGGGATCAGAATAAAGCTTCATGTCGGATATTTTTAATGCAGAATTATATTGAATTCTCCATGCAGAATTAGAGTTGACTACACGTGCTGAGGAGAAAAGTAAAATAAGAGAGATTTAATCAAGATAGAAGTTTAACTTCTTTCGCCTAGCTGCAGGGTTAGGCATTCTGGGCTGGTAGGGCATCTTCCCTGACATTAGCATTCAAGACCCTTTCCAGTTTTTCATTCTGCCTCCCCTGCAATATGTCCTTGTCCTCATGGTCCATCTGGCTGCTGAAGTTCCAGTCATCACATCCACATTCCAATTAATAAGATGAAGGAAGGGAGGAAGTCCAAAGCCCCTCCTGTGTCTTCGAACCACTGCCCTTGCTAGAGACACTTGCTACAGGGGTGTAAGAAACCACAGGTCTGATACATTTATTGAAGGGCCAGCCTACTCATTGCATCCGTCATTTTTACAGCAGATTTTCTTTTTAACCATTTTGTTTTCTTTGCATGTTTTGCCCTTTTCCAGTTTCACCAGCTCCAGGCTCCCCCCCCACCCCCCCCCCCCCGCTTCAGGCAATTCTCAATGAATTGCCAGAGTGAATTTTTTTTTTAATTTGGTAAAATGGTGAAATTCACATAACATAAAATGAACCATTGTAAAGGGAACAATTTAGTGGCATTTAGTGCATCCACAATGTTGTGTAAACCCCACCTCTATATAGATCCAAAACATTTTCATCACTCCAAAATAAAACCCTATGCCCCATAAGCAGTTAGTTCCCAGTCCCTGCTGCCTCCAGCCCCTGGCAACCATCAATCTGTTTCTATGGCTTTACTTAGTCTGGATATTTCCTATGAATTAAATCATACAATATGTGACTTTGTGTGTCTGGCTTCTTTCGCTGAGCATATTGTTTTTGAGACTCACTCATTCCCTTTTATGACTGAACAATATTAAACAATGTTTATCCATTCATCTGCTGGTGAATATTTTGGTTGTTTCCACTTTGTGGCTATTGTGATTAGTGTTACTATGAACATTCCTGTACAGGTATTTGTTTGAGTACCTGTTTTCAAGTCTTTGGGGTTTATAATCCCAGGAGTGGAATTACATAGTAATTCCATGTTTGTGCCATTTTACACAGTCACCAGCAATCAAAAAGATTCCAGTTTCTCCACATCCTTGCCAACATCTGTTATTCTCCATTTTGGTTTTTATTGTAGCCTTCCTCATGGGTGTGAAGTGGCATCTCATCGTGGTTTTGATCTGCATTTCCCTAATGACCGACGATGATGAGCATCTTTGCAGGTGCATATTGGCCATATGAATATCATCTTTGCAGAAATATCTTTAAGTTCTTTGTCCATTTTTAAATTGGTTATTCTTTTTGCTGTTGAGTTGTAAAATTTTTTTTTAAATATTCTGGATACTGGACCCTATCAGATAGGTGATTTCAGTATGCTGCCTTTTTACTTTCTTGATAATGTCCTTTGAGGGACAAAGATGTTAAATTTGGATAAAGTCCAATTGATTTATTTTTTTCTTTTGTTGTCATATCTAAGAATATGTTGCCAAATCTAAAGTCATGAAGGTTTGTGTGTAGGTTTCCTTCTAAGAGTTTTATAGTTTTAACTATTATATTTAAGTCATTGATCCATATTCAGTTCATTTTTGTATATATGGTGTGAGATAGGGGTGCAGCTTCATCCTTTACATATGGATGTCTGGTCCCAGCACTTTTTCTTCTCTTCTTTTAAAGATTTATTTATTTATTTTAGAGAGAGAGTGAGTGAGAGAGTGCAGTGGGGAGGGGCAGAGGGAGAGGCAATGAGAAACTTATAAGACTCCACACTGAGTGTGGAGCCCGACGCAGGGCTCAATCTCATGACACTGAGATCATGACGTAAGCTGAAACCAAGAATCGGATGCAGCCCAGGCATCTGAGCACATAGGCAGCCCCCAGCACCACTTCTTGAAGAAATTATTCTTTCCCCCATTGAATGGTCTTGGCACCCTTGTCAAAAATCAATTTTCCATGGATGTATGGGTTTATTTCTGGACTCCCAATCCTATCCCATTGTCTAGATGTCTATCCTTGTCAGTGCCACACTTTTTAAATTTGTAGTAAGTTCTGGGGCGCCTGGGTGTCTCAGTCGTTAAGCGTCTGCTTTCAGCTCAGGTCGTGATCCCAGGGTCCTGGGATCGAGCCCCACATCGGGCTCTCTGCTCCGCAGGAAGCCTGCTTCTCCCTCTCCCACTCCCTCTGCTTGTGTTCCCTCTCTTGCTGTGTCTCTCTGTCAAATAAATAAAATCTTTAAAAAAAATTTTGTGGTAAGTTTTGACATCAGGAAGTCTGAGCCCTCCAAGTTTGTTCCCTTCAAGATTGTTTTGCCTTTTTGGGACCTCTTTTGATTCCTTATTACTTTGAGAAATGATTTTTCTATTTTTGCAAAAAAGAAAAAGGCCATTGGAATTTTGATAAGAGTTGCCTTGAATCAAGAGATTGCTTTGGGCAGTATGGTCATATTAATATTGTCTCCCAATCCATGAACTTGGGATATTTTTCTATTTATTTAGGTTTTCTTTAATTTCTTTTGGCAATGTTTTCTAATATTCCTCGCACAAGTCCTTCAGCTCCTTGGTTAAATTTATCCTTAAGCACTTTATTCCTCTGGATGCTATTGTAGATGAAATTATTGTTCTAGTTTTCCTTTCAGATTGCTCCTTGCTGCTGTGCAAAAACACCACCCGTCTGTGTACATTGATCTTATACTCTGTAACTTACTCTGAACAGTGTTTATCGGTCCTAACAGCATTTTGTCGAATCTTTAGGGTTTTCTGCATATTAGATCATGTCATCTACAAACAGAGATAATATTACTTCTTCCTTTCCAGTGTGGATGCCATTTTTTTTTCTTGTCCATTTGCTCTTACTGGAACTTTCAGTGCAACATTGAACAACCACGGTGAAGGCAGGCAGCCTTGTCTTGCAGCCGATCTTCGGGGCATGTTTCTTCCTCTTTCGGGTCCCAGCTCATAGGCCATCATCTCAGTGAGGCCTTCCCCGACCACCCTACCCCAAAAAAAGCAGTGCTCACCTCGACTGGACCCCAGCCTGGAACTGCCTGATCTTTTGCTCTGCTTTATTTTCCTCCACAATGCCTAATACCATGTGATATCTTTGCATGGTTGTTTACTGTCTGTCTCCTTTCACTAAATTGTAAATTGTTCACTGCTGCCCCCCTGGCCCCTAGAAAGGTGCCTGGCACTTATGAAGCACTCAGTAAATATCTAGCGTGATGAATGAATGAATGAATGAATGAACGAACAAATGAATGCAATTTTCATACATGGAATTAAATTAAATTGTTCACGCTCTTTTATAGACTTGCTTTTTCTCACATTATGTCTTGGGCATATCCTTCTTTGTAAGCAGACCTCTCCATCATCCATTGTAATAACTGCGGGAACTCCTTCGTATAGATGTCCCATAATTTCTTCAACAACCCCCTATTGGTGATCCGTGCAGTGACCTTCCTTGTGTGCCTCTTTGCTCCCTTGTCCAGTCATGAGTCTGACACTTTAAAAATATAATGTCCCTAAAAATGTATGCCCTGGGACAGGCATACATTTTTCTCCCTATTCTTTTAATAATCTGAGTGTATTTTATTTTGTTTAGAGATGCTTCTAAATTTTTCTCTCATATCCGAACACTTGGTTAGGGTATCCCAGAGCCTGACATTCAATTACACTTTTCTTTTGTAGCTCTTGCCTACTTCCAGGTTGTTTTCGTTAATGACTAGGGTTTTCAATAGCGAGCAGTCTAGTTTGACCAAGTTTGAAAGTCCTTCTTTTCAAATGTGAGAGGTGCTCTGTTGGAGATCTTTGATTCTTGTTCCTTGGGGAAGTTTGGCACTGGGTCCCCAGAGGGAGAAACCTGAAGCGAGTGAGTCTCAGCACGGCCCTCAGGGTGCTGGAACAGTCCACCTGGGGCCATCACCAGAGACTGCCCCAGCACAGCGGCATGCCCTGTTACGGGCACTCATGTTTTACAGGAAAGGTCTGGGTCCCCAAGCAGAAGCCGATGGATCCTGTGCTGGAAAGTGTGACCCTGGAGCCAGAGCTGGAGGAGGCATTGGCAAACGCCTCAGATGCAGAACTCTGTGACATCGCAGGTAAGAGGCTTTCCAGAAGCTTCCCTGCGTCTTCCAGAAGGGTTTGACCTGCCTCTGCAGGGAGTCTTAGGTGGTTTATTGCAACATGAACACACTCTCTGTTTCTAAAAAGGACTAGAGGAGACCACGAGTATTAAGACTGAAAGCCAGTATCAAAAACCAAAGTGAGGAAAATAGAAATAAAACCACCCAAACCTATCACTCCACAGAGCCATCTGTTGTTGCCATGAGAGCCCATCCCAGAGAGATGTGGAAGCATCCCAGGGAGGGCCAGCATAGGTCCTCTACCAGCCCCTGCATCAAATCCTGCCCAAGCCACCTGGGAAGCGAGAACAGAGGGGGACAGGCTGAGGGTGTGGGCAACTCAGGTCTGGGGGGCTCATGAAGGGCTGGAGCAAAGTCATCTCACTGTATAACCTTGCAAGGCTCAGAGATCCAGGCTTTGAGGAGCTTGCCCCCTCATTGCATATTTGTACAACACTGTCCATCTCAAAACGTGTTTCCTTACAACCTTCACAAACAGCCCTTAAGCTCCAGAAGGTGGCCTGATACTCAGAGCCCTTCACCACCCTTGTCTCTCCTTCTTACAGTCCCTGCCCTGTGTGCCCTGAGTTCCGGCCCCGCTGAGAGTTGGGCTCGGGCCGCAGCAAACACCCCACATGCCCACCGCGGTGGTGCTCCCTGGCCTGGAGGGTGGGGGGGTGCTCTTTTCATTCTGCAGACTTGGGAGCTACTAACCACCCAGCTCAGATAATGACGGGAGTGTGGATGGGGTGAGAAGAGACTCAGGACAAGTGGGAACGGGAGAGAAAAGAATCAGCTGTGACACTGAGGTTGGGGGAGGAGTCAGGAGGGTTCCAGATTTCTGGCTCCGGGGACTAAGTGGATGGTGGTGCCGTTAATGAAGGTGGGTATGTTAGTCTGCTCGGGCTGCCATACAAAATACCACAGGTTGGACCGCTTAAACAACGGAAACTTATTCTCTCACAGTGCTGAAGACTAGCAGTCCCAGATGGTGGCGGGTTTGTTTTTTTCCTGAGCCCTCTCCTTGACTTGCCGATGACCTCAGCTCACTGTGTCCCTCTGTGCATGTGTCCCCTGGTGTGCCTTTGTGCATCCTAGTATCTTCTTATAAAGATGCCCAGCAGATAGGATTAGGGCCCACCTTAACACCTTCTTAAAACTCACCTCACCTCTTTAAAGACCTTATCTCCAAATACAGTTGCAAATTCGAAAGCACTGGAGTTAGGACTTCAACATGTAAATTTTGGAGGGACATAATTCAGCCCATAATAGTACGAAACGAACAGTTTCAGGGGAAGGACTGAGTTATTTGTGGGATCTTTGGAGTTGAGTTGCCTGTGGGCCACCCAGAAGGGGACAGCTGGACTTGAAAGTCTTCAGGAATGCAGAAAGACCTGTGGTGTCATTAGCACTGTCAAGCTCCAGGCAAGGTGGCTGCCTGGGGCCCTGGAGGCAAGCGCCCCGGCCAGCACTGAGATGAGGAGTGGAAATGGGACGAAGCTACTCACAGTGGGGGCCAGTAAGCCACACATGGCCCGGGAACCAAAACCAAGTGAAGACAGAACCTAAGGCAAGAGCTAGGAAGACAGAATGAGGGCTCAGGGCTGGCTGGGAGACCCCGGGCTATGTGAGGCCAGAGGCCAAGTGAGGCCGCAGGGCTAGGGGATCGGCTGCTGCAGCTGTCTTCTGCCCTCCTCACAGCCTCCGGCTTCTCGTGGGTGTCATGCTGAGTCCTGGTGGCATTTGTGCTGGGGAGTGGGAAGGGGGTGGCTCTCATCTAGCGGAACCATCAGGGGAGGGACAGTGAGAAGATTCCTACGACACGGGGTGGGCCTGGCGGCCAAAGCCAGGCTGCAGGGACCCAAGGAGTACGTGATGGGGAGAGCCAACGTGTAGATTCTTAGTCCAAACAACTGTTTTCCTCAAGAGGCAGAACATCTGGGAAGGGTCACGGGGCAGTGGTTTGCAGGGTGTCGGGGCTGAGAGAGAAAGGCTTTCGTTTTCGCCGCGGAGTACAGAACCGGCAGGTATTTCACCCAGATGGAAACGGAGCGCCTAACTCGGGGAACTTCACTGGTTTGCTTTGCAGTTCCACATTTGGTTTATTAAAAGCCGCAAAAATCATATTAGAGTCCTCACTATGCTCCTATATTTCCAGCAAACCATCTCCATGGCTGGGGGTCCCCTGACTTCCAGTTAGCCCGTGCAGCAGGGAGGTGACTGGGTGACACCGTGGTCCAGCATGTCCACACTAACTCACCCTGGGGCTGTTTTTATCCCAGCCCTTCTCCTCTGATGGCCCTCCATGATGTCACTGCCCTCATTAGGCAGCTCAGAGGGATTATCAAATGACTCCACAGTCAGAACCGCCAGTTCCTGTGCCAAAATAGGACTGCAATATCGTGCTACATCTCTATGTTGGTTTCTTGAAACAATTTCCCTTTATTTTTGTTGGCATGACTAATTATTGTTTTCTGTTCATGGTACCATAACCTTCCGTTGTCCGGAGAGGAGAAGGGGAGCTGTAAGTCAACACCAGCGTCCACTGACTAACCTTGGGCGCCGGCCACTGTGTATCAGGCCTTTGAAAGGTGGCAGGGGCTCTGGGGAAGGAGGGACGGCACACTTGTTGACCACCACCTTATGGCCCAGGTGCTGTGGGAGTTGCTTCTAGTACCTTGCTGCGTTTCTTGACCACAGAAATCCTAAGAAGTAAGTGTTACCGTTGTCCCTGTTTGATGGATGGAGGAAGGAGGCACAGTGACATTAAATGCCTTGCCCATGGGGCTTGAACCCAGGCAGCTTCCTCCAAGGGCACACTACTCCTTCTAGAGCACCAGCTACCACAACCCAGATGAAGCTGTCCTCTGAGGGACACAGAGGGTGGGCAAGAGGAGGTTCACCGCCGAACCCCATGGAGCTGGCTGGGGGGAGGGTGGGGCCATGTTAGGAAAGCCTCTGTATGTCACAGGAGGGCATTGACCCCTTAGGGTCAATGGGGCTGAGGGCAGTGTTGGGAGAGGCCAGATGAAAGCAAAGGTTTAGGCAGAGGCGGTGGTGTTCGGAGGATGGGGGATGTAGGGGGCAGGCCCCAGGTAAGGTCAAGGGCTAAGGTGGAGCTGGGGGCTGTGTCTGAGGTGCAGCTGTTCCTAGCGCTAGACCTGAGGCCAAGAGGCCAAGCTGTCAGGAGGATGCCAGGCTTTCTGGCCGGAGGCGCCAGAAGACAGCCAGGGGGTGGGGGGAGCGTGTAGGAAGAGCTGCTTTGCCCGGAGTCTATTCAAAAACGCCACAGGCAGTAGAGACAGGACCTTGTGTGAGCGTCTGGTGTGGCTAGCTGGGGGTTCAGATCCCTCTCGAGGATGGGGTTGCTGGAGCCATGAGCGTGGAGGACTCAGCAGAGAAAGAAAAGTAAGGCGAGGAGGGTGTAGGGTCTGCGGGGCATTTCAAGTCTGAGGGACTTCGCTCCCACGCAGAGCTTTCCATTAACTCCGTTTTTGTTCCCTCATTCACATACTCAGCAGCCATTTATCCAGCGTCTTCCCACTGTGTGCCCGGCTCTGGACGAGCCCTGGTAGAGAAGCGTCCAGAGACAGTGGGCTCTTGCCCTCACAGAGCTGACGTTCAGCAAATACTCAGGCCAATAAGAAGTGGCAAATGGGAGTGAATGTCGCACAGAGAAAGCACAGGGTGCAAGAAGGGGGCTTGGTTGGGTGCTGGGGCAGGGGGCATGAGGGTAGAGGGCTGAAGCTGAGCCATGAGGAGGAAGAACAGGGGTGAACTGTGGGGAGTGGGGGAGATGTGTCCCAGGCTGGGACACAGCGGGAGAGAGGCCCTGAGCCCCTCTGCATGGCTTGCTTGGTATACATACTGCAGGCTTGACATTCGGCAGCGATAGGAAGATGTAGGGGGACACCCAGCAGATGTGTCACACCGGCTCTGGTGTGGCCCAGGAAGGCAAAGCTGTGGACTCTCATTTGTTCGTTGGTTTTCTTGTCTGTGTACCACTCGTGCATGCATTCATTCACACATTGAGTCCACGTGCATCGCCAAGCTACTGTGTGCTAGGATGCATCAGATCTAGGCCCTGCCCTCGGGGCCCCAGGAGGTGAGGAGGAAGACAGACCAGAAGCATATACATTTCCACACGAGAAGTGTGACCACAGGGTAATGAGCAGAATGCACAGGCCCCTGACGGTGCTGAGTTCTTGGCTCATGGCCTTGGGTTGTAACGCAGAGGCCACTGGGAGTCCGCTGCAAGCACTGGGCATTATCAGTGCCTCCTCTCCCCAGTCAGGGATGTGATCCTGACTCACCTTTAGGGACCCTTCGGGTGGGGCAAGACCCAAAAGGGAATTGGGGGAAAGAGACTCTCCCTTCAGAAGGGCCCCGTCCCCAGGCCGCCCCCATGGGCTGGTGGCACCCCCAGCTCTTGTGACTCTCAGAGACAGTCTTGGCCCACCCACCCCGGCTTCTGGGTCCTCTCACGTCCTTAGGCACTGGTTTTCCTCACATTCTGCCAGGGGCAGCATGTGGCTTCTCCAGGAGCGGTTTGACTGCACCCAAGTCCTGGGCCCAAGCTGGCTTCTCCCACCAGTTTCTGTGATGCAGGAAAACGCCTTCCCGCTGTCTGCTCTCTGCCCGGGGCCAGCCAAGCAGCTGGCGGCTGGAGAGGCCCGGGACGTGTGCTGCAGTTTCTCTGCATCCTGAGTGGAATTGCAAACTGAGTGAACCCTGCCAAGGCAGAAGAGGAACGGGAACTCGATGTTCTTTTTCAGAGTTCAAAAATAGTCCTTTTTGAGTTTTGAGGAAGATCTGGTCTTAAAAAAAAAAAAAAAATCATGTTCCCCAGTGCTAAATTCAGCCTTGCCAATATCTACAAAGAATGAAGTGGCAGGCAATGCTGATGTGCTGTTTTCCTCCATCATTCACTTCTGGTGACATGAGTGTGCAAAACCAAGCAAGGGGAGAGTCATGATTTGGTGCCTAGAGCAGGCCGGAGGATCAGAGCCACCAAGCAATCTGCTCAGCAATGGAGATTTTGCTTGGTGCCTCCCGCCCCACACCCCAAGTCCTTCCCCTCTCCTCTCTCTCTTCCTTCCTACCTTCCTCCTTCCCTCCTCCCTCCCCCTTCCTTCCTTCCTTCCTTCCTTGAACCCTAACTTCCCCTGAACTACAGTTTTATTTCTTCTGAGGACTGCTATTGACATGTATGTTGCCTCCTAGAATAGGCGTGTTATCTATCCTTAGAATTCTGACATGGGGGGGACATTTTAGAACTTTGGAACTACTAATGACCTAGTTTGTGGAGGAGTGGATGGGACCACTCACTTAGAAGCCAGGAGGGTCCTCACTGGGCAAGTTTGACAAACCATTTCCCTCTTGAGCCTGTTCTGGATGCTTGTAAAAATCAAACGGGATAAAAAGATGAGATGTTATACGTAACTAACGAATCATCGAACAGTACATCAAAAACTAATGATGTACTATATGCTGGCTAACTGAACACAATTAAAAAAAAATGTGTGACCATTAGGTGCTACGTGAGGGTAAGAGATTGGCATTCAAACATACTCCCCTTTATAGGTGAAAAGACTGAGGCCCAAAAAAGTGGAAGTGTCCTGGACAAGGTTGCCCAGCAAATTAGTGCCAAAGCCCAGCCTGGAGCCCAGGTCTCTTTCCTCTGTCCCCGGGCACTTCCTTGTAAGCTTCCTGCCCCCCTTTCTGGACCATTACAGGAAGCTGGCATCAAGCACAAAATGCATTTTCCATCTCCTACCTCTCTATCCTCTCAGCAAGACCAGCCAGCCGTATGACGTTCCATCTTTCCTATGATTCTTAGCAACCTTTCCAAACTGTTTTTCCAAACTGGGGTCCCAGCGGCAGCCCAGAACCACCACAAGCCACCCCCCCCCACCGGCCCATGTGGGAACAGGAAGAGTCAGCTCCAGAAGGTGGCTCCTGGTGAGCCGAACCCCACTGCTGCTGACTCAGGCCATGGCCCCCACTGCCTACGTAGAAGCAGCCTAAATTAAAACCCAGAGAGCTCTAAAAAATGCAGATGCCTCTCCCTATCACTTCTCCTCAGTGATGAGCAGGAGAGTCTAATTTTAGCAGAGAAGATTCTTAGAATGTGAGAAACAGAAGGGCTTTGAGATCGTCTCATCCTGTGGTTCTCAGCCCCCGCTGAACATCAAAATCATGCAAGGAGATTAAAAATATATCTGCAGAGATTCAGATCAGCTGATCCAGGGGAGCACCAATATTGTCGTGAAGCCGCGGGTGATTTGTATGTGCAGCTGGGATAGAGAACCAAAGGTCTTGTCTTACCCCTCCTTGCACAGAGGAGGCTGAAGCCCAGAGAGGGCTGCGGACCTGCCCCAGGTCACACAGAATCAGGGGTATAGTCAGGACTGGAACTTGGGTCTCCTGACTCCCACCAAGGGCTCTCATGTAGTCTCTCTCACTAGAAATCATGTCTGATGAAATGGCCAGGGGAATTAACACAAAATCCATCAGCACATATTTACCAAATACTATATTCTGGAGGAGGAGGAAGAGAGGTAATATTCTTCCCCCACCTCTGGAAGCCCAAAGTCCAGTAGAGGAAGCACGCATGCACCCAGCTACCTCTAACACTATGTAGACTGTGCTGGGATAAGCACAGCAGGTGCAGTGGGAGAAGAGAGGGCGAGGGAGGATCTCGGGAGCCTCCCTGAGAGAAGAAGTGCTAGTCCAAGTCTTAAAGGATAGGAAGGTAGGGTTGTTGGGTCGAATACAGGATGCGCAGTTGGATTTGAATTTCAGATAAACAATGACTAAGTTTTTAATATAAGTAGATCCCAAATACAGAATGGGACACACTTACACTAAAATATTATTCGTTGCTTCCCTCTCTCACTGTGTCTCTCTCTGTCAAATAAATAAATAAAATCTTAAGAAAATAAAATAAAATAATAAAATAAAATATTATTCGTGCTTATCTGAAATTCCAATTTAACTGAGTGTCCCGTATTTTCATTTGCTAAACCTAGCAACCCTACGGGCAGCACAAGGCCGATGGAGAGAGAATCACCGGTAGAGGGCACAGTGTTGACAGAAGCGGGAGAACGTACCGAGCCGTGGCCATTTTTGTCACTGGAGCAGAAAGGGTGCGGGTGAGGGACAAGCCACTGAAGCAGCTGGCCCAGGGAGGGCTGGTGGGGCCACAAGCTACCAGCCTCCCACCCGGGTGGCTGCAAAGCCTCACGGTCCCAGTGTCCTTCCCTCCCTCTGTAGTCCGTTCCCCACACACTGCCAGAGTGACACTCCCGGAACTGAGTCAGGCCATCTCAGTCCCTGCTAAGGCGTCCAGTGGCTTCCCGGCTGCACCTAGGGAAAGACCTACAAACTCCTTATCTCAACCTAGAAGACCCTGCAGGATCTGAACGTGCCTGTTTGAATCAAATCTACTCCAAAGGGTTGTTGGGAGGATTCAGGGGGATGGTGTCAGGCAGTTTTCAAGCCTGGCTGCCCCCTGTAACTACCTAGGGAGCTTGAAAAAGGCAGATGCCTGGCCCCATCCCTAGAGATTGTGGCTTAATTGGTCTGGGGTAGGCCTGGGCATCAGGAGTTTGAAAAGATGCCCCAGTGATTCCAGTGTGCAGCCAAACTGAGCATATTCTCTGGCCTGGAGCAAGCCTGCAGTGAGGGGGGCGGGGTGGGGTGGCGGTCCACCGTGAGTCCAGCTCAGCTCTGTCCATCCTCTGTTTCCCCTCCCTGCCCTAGCCTTCCACTCCTTGAGCTGAGGGCTTTCCCACCCACCATTCCCTCTGCCTGCCCAGAATGTTCTACCTCCCTTCTCTTTACTTGGCCAACACTGCTCATCCCTCCCATCCCAACTCCCTCTGTTCTCTTCTCCCAGAACACACTGAACTTTTCCTTTACAACACGTATACTCTGTGCTTATGTTTTCAACTGTGTGGGTACCTGCCTAGCTTCTCTCTCCCCCAACAGACTTTGTTGTTCCCTGCTGCCTCCCCCACACAGCCCCACTCCCTCCCAGCCCCCACCCCCAATTCCCCTCCTCCCTCCACCACCACCCCACCCAGAGCCAGGCAGATGAGGCGGGCACTCAGTAAATGTTGAACAAATGAATGGATGAAAGCCTGACTGAGCCCAGGAGTGATGTGGTCAGATCTGCTTTTCCAGAAAGATCTTTCTGGCTGCTCTGTGCTGACTGCTGGTGGGGGGAGGGTAGGAAGAGACCGGGGCCAGGACAGCAGTGATCACACGGCTGTGATAATACAACCACAAAATGGTAGGGCCTCGGCCAGGACAGAGGCGACGGAATGGGAGGTGGGACAGATGAGAGACAGTGTTCAGGAGGGAGGGGAACTTAGCCACGTGACTGGAGGTCCCACCCTGAGGCGACAGACAGGGTGCCAAGATGGAAGGTGACCCAAAGGAAGGGGCTGTTGCTGGGAAGGATGAGTTCTCTTTTGGCCAAGTTGGGCTGGAGGTACCTGTGGGACATTGGAAGATACCTAGGAATCTGAGGCAGGGGTTAAAAAAGTCTCAGCTGGGTGTGGAAATCTGAGAGGAACATAAATAGACATGAGAGTGAAAATCAAATAAAACTTAAAATCATGCAGTGTTTCTTGCCATTCCCATGAGTAAAACTTCCTGGGGTTGTGGAATGTCCATGCTCCGGAGGCTCTTCTGTCGCAAAGAGGCGAGTCATGGGCCCTTCCCCTGTCCCCACAGCTATCCTGGGCATGCACACACTCATGAGCAACCAGCAGTACTACCAGGCCTTGGGCAGCAGCTCCATCGTGAACAAGGAGGGACTCAACAGTGAGTACACGGCCCCGATCCCCAGCTTTGGCGCCCCCTCCCCTGCCCCCAGTGAGGACGCCTTGAAGCGAAAACATCCCCCAGGCTTCTTGCTTCCTCTGCGTACTCACGCTCTCTGGCTCATTGCAGACATTTTAAATTTTTATGTAGCCAAATCTATCCACCTTTTCCTTTTACTTTGCGGGGATTTGTGTCTTGTTTGTGCAGGACTTCTCCATCCTAATGTGATACAAACATCCTCCTGTATTTTCTTCTAAAAGTTTTAGAGGTGTGCCTCTTGTATTCAACTTCTTACTCCACCTGCAGTCCGTGTTTGGGTGTGGTGTAAGATGAGATCAAACTGTCATTTTCTAATGGCTCTCCCACGGGGACAATACTGTTCTTTGCAAAGCCCATCCCTTCACCGCTGGCTGGGGACTCCATCATGATCGTGAGTTTCTACACATCCACACGGGTCTGTCTCCTGGTGCCTCTTTTGTCCCGTGAGTGCCCTTGTCTTCTCCTGTGACCATATTGCATTGTTTTCATTGCTCCACTGCATTGTCCCAGGCTGGTATTTCGGCCCCCAAAAGCAGTGAGGGTGGTAGAAGAATAAGGCCCCCCTCTCTGGAAAGCTTACATGCTTCCCTCACGTTCAGGCTTCATTTTATCCTCACAAGAGTCCACTGAGGTAAGTGACTGACCGACACTTTACCGATGAGGACACAGAGGGTCAGAGGATTTCAGTCACATTCACCCAATCCTTGTAGGAGGGCAGAGGCCGAGTCCAAGCAGAGTGCAGCCAGTGCTTCTCTCCCCCACCCTACCTCCCACCCGCCCACCCCCCACCCATCACCCCGGGAATGTGCAGCCTTCTCTTGTGCCTTCACCCTGCCACCGCTTCCTTCCAGAGAATCCCCGTGTGGAGGGAGAGGGTCCCCGTGTTTCTGTGAGCCACCTCTCTTTTGTCGGTCACTCTAGGTGTGATCAAACCGACACAATACAAGCCTGTGCCCGATGAAGAGCCAAATTCAACAGACGTCGAGGAAACCCTGGAGCGGATAAAGAACAATGACCCCAAACTTGAGGAGGTTAACCTCAACAATATCCGGGTAAAGTCCTTTTTATTTAGCTTTACCTGGGGCGGGTGGGAGGAGCCATGTCTGTGTCACCCCGAGGCCCGTGGCCCCGGCTTGGCTGTGTGGAGAGAACAGGGTCCAGTTTGGGTTCTGGGTGCTTCTGGACCAGGAAGGGGGCAAAACGTCTAAAAGGCCTGGGCAGCGTCAACAAACACATCCTATAGCCCTGGTTTCTTCAGGCCCAGGTTCACCATGGGCCAACAAAGCTTTGATTCTGGAAACCTGCCTTGTTATTCGAAAGACTGAGAGCTTCTCCGAGCTAAAAATCCTAAGTCAGACACACCTGACTGCTGGGGATCCCAAGGCTGGAAAAAGCCCATGCCCAGCAGGCGTGTGGGGTCCCACAGCCCTGGGACGGGCCGAGCCCTGAGCCGTCCGCGCTCTGTCAGACGTATGGTCAGCCTCATTCTGCAGCCCTGGCAGGGAGCTGCGGGCCCATATGTGTCCGGATGTTTCCTGTGTGACCACCAAGGGCAGAGGAGGGTCCTACCCTGGACAGGCTGCAGCGGGAATTCAGAAGCAGGACCAGCTGCCTGCCCACCTGCTCAGCCCAGAGGCCAGCAGGATTAGTTCTGGGAGGCTGTGGGGTAAGGTAAGAAGTGGGCCCCCCACTCCCCAGCTCCTCTTTCCTTTCTTCTCCACTTTCTTTCAAGTGGCTGCCAGCCCCACGGCATAATCTGATTGGAAACCTGCGCCCGCCGTGTTCTCTTCCACCTGGCCTCCCTCCCCAGGCTCTGCTCCCATGGGGAGCTAACGTAACTCTCTGAAATGAGAGATCCATGCAAACACAGCCAGGTTTCCTTTCGGGTGCCTCCATTGTCTGCTGTGTGGCCAGTGGGAGGCCCTGGCACAGCTCAGAACTCTGCACCCTGGCAGTGAACACTGGCTCGGAGTGGCGTAGAGGTGTGGAACCCAGCCGTGGCTATGCGCCTTCACCTTGGGACCACAGGCTTGTCTTTCTCCAGGCCTCAGTTTCCCTCATGCACGTGAGAAAGTTGGACCAGATCAGTGGTTTCCACCTGAAAAATTTAAGAAATCTCTGCCAATGCCCACCCCTCCCCCCACCCCGAGATTCTGAATTTATTGGTCTGGATCAGACCCACTCATCAGCATTTTATAAAAGTTCCCTGGGAGATGTCCACTCTCACCACTGCTATTCAACATAGTATTAGAAGTCCTAGCCACAGCAATCAGACAACAAAAAGAAATCAAAGGCATCCAAATCGGCAAAGAGGAAGTCAAACTACCACTCTTTGCAGATGATATGATACTTTATGTGGAAAACCCAAAAGACTCCACCCCAAAACTGCTAGAACTCATACAGGAATTCAGTAAAATGGCAGGATATAAAATCAATGCACAGAAATCAGTGGCATTCCTATACACCAACAACAAGACAGAAGAGAGACAAATTCAGGAGTCGATCCCATTTACAATTGCACCCAAAACCGTAAGATACCTAGAAATAAATCTAACCAAAGAGGAAAAGGATCTGTACTCAGAAAACTAGAAAATACTCATGAAAGAAATTGAGGAAGACACAAAGAAATGGAAAAACGTTCCATGCTCATGGATTGGAAGAACAAACATTGTGAAGATGTCAATGCTACCTAGAGCAATCTACACATTCAATGCAATCCCCATCAAAATACCATCCACTTTTTTCAAAGAAATGGAACAAATAATCCTAAAATTTGTATGGAACCAGAAGAGACCCCAAATAGCCAGAGGAATGTTGAAAAAGAAAAGCAAAGCTGGCGGCATCACAATTCCAGACCTCCAGCTCTATTACAAAGCTGTCATCATCAAGACAGTATGGTACTGGCAAAAAAACAGACACAGAGATCAACGGAACAGAATAGAGAGCCCGGAAATGGACCCTCAACTCTATGGTCAACTAATCTTTGACAAAGCAGGAAAGAATGTCCAATGGAAGAAAGACAGGCTCTTCAACAAATGGTGTTGGGAAAATTGGACAGCCACATGCAGAAGAATGAAACTGGACCATTTCCTTACACCACACACAAAAATAGACTCCAAATGGTTGAAAGACCTAAACGTGAGACAGGAGTCCATCAAAATCCTAAAGGAGAACACAGGCAGCAACTTCTTCGACCTCAGCCGCAGCAACTTCTTCCTAGAAACATCGCCAAAGGCAAGGGAAGCAAGGGCAAAAATGAACTATTGGGACTGCATCTAGATAAAAGGCTTTTGCACAGCAAAAGAAACAGTCCACAAAACCAGAAGACAACCGACAGAATGGGAGAAAATATTTGCAAATGACATATCAGATAAAGGGCTAGTATCCAAAATCTATAAAGAACTTATCAAACTCAACACCCAAAGAACAAATAATCCAATCAAGAAATGGGCAGAAGACATGAACAGACATTTTTCCAAAGAAGACATCCAAATGGCCAACAGACACATGAAAAAGTGCTCAACATCGCTCAGCATCAGGGAAATCCAAGTCAAAACCTCAATGAGATACCACCTCACACCAGTCAGAATGGCTAAGATTAACAAGTCAGGAAACGACAGATGTTGGCGGGAATGTGGAGAAAGGGGAACCCTCCTACACTGTTGGTGGGAATGCAAGCTGGTGCAACCCCTCTGGAAAACAGTATGGAGGTTCCTCAAACAGTTGAAAATAGAGCTACCATACGATCCAGCAATTGCACTACTGGGTATTTACCACAAAGATACAAATGTAGGGACCCGAAGGGGTACGTGCACCCCAATGTTTATAGCAGCAATGTCCACAATAGCCAACCTGTGGAAAGAGCCAAGATGTCCATCGACAGATGAACGGATAAAGAAGAGGTGGTATACATACACAATGGAATATTACGCAGCCATCAAAAGGAATGAGATCTTGCCATTTGCAACGATGTGGATAGAACTGGAGGGTGTTAATGCTGAGTGAAATAAGTCAATCAGAGAAAGACATGTATCATATGACCTCACTGATATGGGAATTCTTAATCTCAGGGAAGAAACTGAGGGTTGCTGGAGTGGTGGGGGGGTGGGAGGGATGGGGTGGCTGGGTGATAGACACTGGGGAGGGTATATGCTATGGCAAGTGCTGTGAATTGTGCAAGACTGTTGAATCACAGTTCTGTACCTCTGAAACAAATAATGCAATATATGTTAAGAAAAAAGAAGAAGATAGCAGGAGGGGAAGAATGAAAGGGGGGAAATCGGAGGGGGAGACCAACCATGAGAGACGATGGACTCTGAAAAACAAACTGAGGGTTCTAGAGGGGAGGGGGATGGGGGGATGGGTTAGCCTGGTGATGGGTATTAAAGAGGGCACGTTCTGCATGGAGCACTGGGTGTTATGCACAAACAATGAATCATGGAACACTACATCCAAAACTAATGATGTAATGTATGGTGATTAACATAACAATAAAAAATTAAAAAAAAAACAACAAAGATGTCTTATTAGTGGGTTGAAAACCTAGGGACAGTAACCAAGAAAAAATAATAAAGTTGTAAAAGTTCTTTCCTGTTTAATAGAAAAAAAAAAAAAGTTCCCTGGGAGCCTCTGATGTGCGGTACACCTGAGACCCTCCGGGACAGATGTCTCCTAGAGAACATCTAGTGCAGTGCCCAGCCCCCCACCTTGGTTTTCCAGAAACAGGCCCAGGGAGAGGGGGCGACCTCACCCTGAGTCATAGAGAGAGTCAGAAACATGGCCGGTTGTCCAAGCAGAGGCTGAGGCCCTGTCCACTCCCACACCCCAGTCCTGAGCTCTCGGCACAACACTCCTCTGCATCCTCTGCCTTGATTTTTCCTTCTCTGGTTTCTACCTGCACAGATAGTTGTGGGTCCTACCTGAAATTGTCAGGGAGGATTTTCTCAATCTGTTTACCAGAAAGTTCTCTCTAAATCGCAACCATGTGGGGCAAAGCCGGAACCCTTTGCCTATTCAGCTCTTTGGTCAGAGACCTACTAGCAATCAGGCTGCATGTGTGAGAGGGTTACTGCCCCATTTGTCTGCCCAGCCTGACCCTGGTCAGGGCTGCTTCTCATTGCCTGCCTTTCTCTCTGCAGAACATCCCCATACCCACTCTCAAGGCGTATGCAGAAGCCCTGAAAGATAACTCATATGTGAAGAAGTTCAGCATCGTGGGAACACGGAGCAATGACCCTGTGGCGCATGTATGTACCTTTCAGTTCTGCTGCATTGGGAGTGGGGGGCATAGAAACAGAAGGATTGATGCTTGTGGCCTCAGGACTGGCCGAACCCCACTAAGGAAGAACCTTGTATGGTATGGTGAAAGGCAATGGGCCAGGAGCCAGGAGATGATGTGAACACAAGAGCCATTTTCCAGGCAACATCTGTACATTATCCTAGTTAATATCCACAGCCATCCCTGATCTTTGGGACGCAGGTCTCCCCACTTTGCAGATGAAGAACCTGGGGTGCAGGGAGTTCAGGCATTTTGCTTTGTCCAAAGTTGCACAGCAAGTGAGAAGTGGAGCTAAGATTTAAATGCAAGTCTTGTTAATTCTAAAGCGGATCTGTCTCCACTCAGCACATCACATTTGGATAAGGACCTGCCCCTCCCTTGGCTTCAGTTTCTCTATATCTAAAATCATTGTCTTACTCAATGGGTCCTGATGATCAATTTTATTTGTTTTTTGCTCAAGTCTTAAAGATATTGCTGATCAAATTAAATTGTACTTATTATAAAGTAGCCATCAATTCTTTTTTTCTTTTTTTTTAATATTGAAACATATTTATTGAGAGTCTGTCTGTGTCCAGCACTGAATTAGGCTCTGAGAATACAACTGTGACCTACAGTCATAGCTCCCCCTTTCATGAACACAACGGTCCATTTGGCCAAGCAGACAACTAAAGGCTGACAGTATAGTATGATTATTACAACACTAATAGATTAAAAGTGCAAGAATTAGCTTACCAGGGATGGCAGTTAATCATTTAGCAGCAATCAGGTTGTTAATGTCCACAAAATAACTTGCAGGAATTTTGACTGGTGTTGCACTGAACTTGTAGATCAAGTGGGAAAGAACTGATATCTTGACAATATTGAGTCTTCTTATCCATGAACATGGAATATCTATTTATTTAGTTTTTTATTTTTATACATCAGAGTTTTGTAGCTTTCCTCATATAGGATCTTCTACATATTTTGTTAGCTCTGTACCTAAGTATTTCACTTTTGAGGGTACTAATGTAAATGGTATTGTGTTTTTAATTTCCTATTCCACTTGTTCCTTTGCTAGAATATAGGAAAGTGATTAGTTTTTGTATATCAACCTTGTATCCTACAACTTTGCTATAATCATTTATTGGTTCCAGGAGGGTTTTTTTTTTTTTTTGTCAATTCTTTCAGATTTCCTACAGAGACAATCATATCAGCTGCAAAGACAGTTTTATTTCTTCCTTCCCAATATATATACATTTGATTTCCTTTTCCTGCTTTTTTGCATTAGCTAGAACTTCTATTCTGATGTTGAAAAGGAGTGGTGAGTGGGTTCATCCTTGCCTTGTACCTAATCTTAGTAATAACATTTCCAGTTTCTTACCATTAAGCATGATGTTAACTGTAGGCTTTTTGTAGATATTCTTTACCAAGTTGAGAAAGTTCCCATCTATTTCTAATTTACTGAGAGTTTTTATTATGAACGGGTGCTGGATTTTGTCAAATACTTTTTCTGCATCTATTGATACGATCATGTGACTTTTCTTTTTTAGCCTGTTGATGTGATGGGTTACATTAATTGATTTTCAAATGTTGAACCAGCCTTGCATACCTGGGCTAAATCCCATTGGTCATGGGATTTACTGGGTCATGGGATTACATGGGTCAACTTTTTATACATTGTTGGATTCAATTTGCTATATTTTTGAGGATTTTTGCATCTATGTTCATGAGAGATACTGGTCTGTAGTTTTCCTGTAATGTCTTTGTTTTGGTATTAGGATAATGCTGGCCTCATAGAATGAGTTAGGAAGTATTCCCTCTGCTTCTATTCTCTGAAAGAGATTGTGGGCAGACAAATGGGGCAGTAACCCTCTCACACATGCAGCCTGATTGCTAGTAGGTCTCTGACCAAAGAGCTGAATAGGCAAAGGGTTCCGGCTTTGCCCCACATGGTTGCGATTTAGAGAGAACTTTCTGGTAAACAGATTGAGAAAATCCTCCCTGACAATTTTCAATTAATAATAAATATATAATTAATTAATTAATTAATTAATAATAATTAATAAATTAAGAGTTGTTCATAGTATCCCTTTATTATCCTTTCAGTTTCCATGGGATCTGTCATAATGGGCCTCTTTCATTTCTGATATTAGTAATTTGTGTTCTCTCTCTCTCTCTTTTCTTAGCCTGGCTTGAGGCTTATCAATTTTACTGATCTTTTCAAAGAATCAACTTTTCACTTCACTGATTTTCTCTATTGATTTTCCATTTTCAGCTTCATTGATTTCTGCTGTAATTCTTATTTATTTCCTTCTGCTTACTTTGGATTTAATTTGCTCCTCTGAAAGTTTTCTAAAATGGAAACTTAGGTTATTGAATTTAGATTTTTCTTCTTTTTTAATATATACATTCAATACTAGATATTTCCCTCTAAGCACTACTTTCACCGCATCCCACAAATTTTAATAAGGTATGTTTTCATTTTCATTTAGTTCAAAAACTTTACTTTCTCTTAAGGTTTCTTTTTTGCCCCATGTGTTATTTAGAAATGTGTTGTTTAATCACCATGCAATATTTGGGGATTTTCAAAGTTATCTTTCTGTCACTGATTTCTGGTTCAATTCCACTGAGCTCTGAGAGCAGATGTTGTATGATTTCTGTTCCTTTAAATTTGTTAAAGTGTGTTTCATGGCCCAGAATGTGATCTATCTTGGTGAATGTTCCATGTGAACTTGAGAAGAATGTGTATTCTACTGTTGTAGGATGAAGTAGCCTCTAAATGTCACTTCTATCCAGTTGACTGATGGTGTTGTTGAGTTCAAATATGTCCTTACTGATTTTCAACCTTCTGGATCTTTCCATTTCTGACAGAGGGCTATTGAAATCTCCAACTCTAGCAGTGATTCATCTTTCTCCTTGTAGTTCTATCAGCTTTTGCCTCTTGCAGCTTGACACTCTGTAGTTAGGCACATATACATTAAGGATTGTTATGTCTTCTTGGAGAATTGACCCCTTTGTCATTCTGTAATGCCCTTCTTTATCCCTGATAACTTTCCTGGTTTTGAAGTCTATTTTGTAGCAATCAATTCTTTTAAAAAATTAATTTTTAATTGAAGTATAATTAATGTTATAATAGTTTCAGATGTTCAATATAATGATTCAACATTTCTATAAGTTTCCCAGTGCTCATCAAGATTAAGGGTACTCTTAACCCCCCGTATCCATTTCAGCCATCCCCCCACCCACCTCCCCTCTGGCAACCACCAGTTTGTTCTCTGTAGTTAAGAGTCTATTTTTGTGTGTGTCTCTCTCTTTTTTTCTTTGTTCATTTGTTTCTTAAATTCTACATAGGAGTGAAAGCTCTGTAAGTGCCCCCACTCCCTGCCCCAGCTTCTCTCCCTGCACCCCCATTCCTCTACCATGATCCAGAAAAGAGTTGACACCTGGCATGACAGGGTCTCTAGGACCTGCTCAGCCACCAGCTGGTTCACTTGGATTGGCCTGGGGCACTTGCTTATCAGTTATTAAATATTTTGATTATCAGGCCTGGACAGGCCATCTGTGGGGAGCAAACGAGATGCTGTGGAAAGAACATAGCCTGGGGCCCTCTCCTCAGGAGTGTCCAACCTCCTCAGGGTCCTAGAGAAAGCCGGCATGGCATCCTAGGGGCATATGAGAACAGGGGGAGGAGGGAAGGATGATTTCAACAAGGAAGGTTTTCTGGGAGCTGAGCTTGTATAGGATTTCAGCAAGCAGGGATGGTAGAAAGGGCATTCCTGGCTCAGAGAGTCATTTCAGACAACCAGGGCCCACTATGGTACATCTTGGGCTATCAGCTGCTGGTGTCCCCTTTCCTCCATGACACATCGTTTCCACCAACTGCTAATTACCTCATTTCCTTCAGAGGCTCTGATTGTCATCTACATCCCCTGGCTGAATTCCTCTGAAACGTGCTGGGGGCCACCTGAGCTCCTCTCCTCCGGTTTGCCCTGGTCACTTGCCCAGTGGGGTGGTTTCCCAGGCATCCTTCTCTGGTCTCTGCTGCTCAGATGAAGAGAACAAAGACTCCACGGAATCCCAACAGGGAAATAGAAGTAACGAGTGGAGGGTATTTTGGGGAGGTAGAGACTCCACTAGTCACTCAGTGAACCGTGACCGAGAACCTACTGTGTGCTGAGCACGTGGGCACCATGGGATGAATAAGGTGCATATTTGGGGATTTTCTCTATTGATTTTTCCCACCAAGAGTAGCTAGTCTAATAGCAGAGACAACACCAGTGTAAAAACAACTGTGAACAGAGGGAGACAAGGTCCATGAGGGAGGTTATGGATAAATCCTACAAAGTGCAAGAGGTCAGGCCACAGCTAGCTGGGGCTATCAGTATAAAGGCTCCTGGAGAGGAACTGAGAATGGCCTTGAAGGACAGGCAGGGTTTGGACAAAGTAAAGTAGAAAGGAAAGGGCATCCCAGGCAGCAGGGACAGGGTGAGCAAAGGCAAAGCAGTGGAAGAGCACCAGGCATGCACAAAGAGCTAAGATCAGCCTGACTGTAAGGGAGCAGTGAGCCTTGAGTCCGAGCAAGGGAGGAGAACCAGGTGATCGAGGCTGGACGCAGGCTAAGGAGTATGGAATTCTCCAGTTAGGGGTTTGGGAGCCATGGCGCATTGGAGGGGAGGAGAGACGCGGGAGTTGTGCTTCGTGAAGGAGGTTGTAGAGATCGTCTTGCCTGGTCCCCGACTCAAGCAGCAGGAGTGTGCAAGGGACTCTTGCTCCCAGCAAGGCCCTCTCAGTATTTTAGGTTCTACCCAAGAGGGGCTCCAGCCCTGCTCAGGGTGACTCATGGGTACCCTTGCTTTTATCCTGTGCTTCAAGGCCCTTGCGGAGATGCTCAAGGTAAATAAGGTGCTGAAGACGCTGAACGTGGAATCCAACTTCATATCTGGAGCCGGGATCCTGCACCTGGTGGAAGCTCTTCCATACAACACTTCTCTAGTGGAACTGAAAATCGATAACCAGGTTAGATGCACAAGGGTCTCTTTGTGTCCTTCACTACAGGATGCTCCCGGTTCTGCACTTGCCCATGTACTGATGGATGGATGGGTAGGTGCTGCTGGACAGAACAGATCCAGCGCCCAGCCTTAAGGCACCCCAAAGTTCGTTGGTCCACACCCTCCACCATGCTCATCTTCCTTCTTCATCATGTCCTTCAAGTGCTCTGCCAGGTTCTGCTTGTATACCTCTAGTGATGGGAGCTCACTCCCTACCAAGATCACCCCTTCAGTTCTTAGAATATCCCTCCCCATATCCAGTAGAAATCAGCTTCCTTCAAGTCCTATTTATTGGGTTTAATTCTGTTCTCTGCTGCATGTGGGGCACAGATCTTATAAACCACTGGAGTCTTCCCCACCAGACTAAATATCCCTATTTTCTTCAAACACCTTCCGCCAGCCCCACTCAGTGGGCTTTTGAGTCAGTCTCCTTACCACCGAGTCTATTCTCTGGGCAAATACTAGTTTGACTTTCTCCTAATGGGTTACCATTTCTCTGTAACTTCTGTGGTTCAGACATTTATTATCAGGGCAACTCTTTCAGTTTTGACTTTCTAAGATGATTCTGGCTACCATATCTTATATGTTGCCTGTGTTAAGGGTCTGTGGTGGGCTGGGCTCTGTGCGACGCACTTTACACATATCATCTCTGACCTTCCCAACCACCCTGCAGGATGTGGGTATTATCTGCTCAGTCTGCAGCTGAGAAGCAGCCCGGACAGGCTAGGACAAGCAACTTTCTCAGCACCACCCACTTAGCACTTTGGGAGGTAGGATTCGAATTCAGGTCTCTGTGACTCCAAAGCCCACACTCTTTCCATGACGCCACGTTGCTTTGGATGTTAAAATGCTTTCTTCTTTATGGGCTCTGGATAGGGAACTTTTGTTTTCCTACCTGAAAATGTTTGCTGGATGGTCATATAAACACTTTCATGGAAAAAAGATTGGAAGGAAATATAACAAAATTGTAGACAGCAGTTATTCCTGAGTGAGACTATCTGTACTTTTCATCCTTACTGTAAAATATCGCATAATATGGAAAAGTGCACAAAACTTTAGTGTGCAGCTTATGAATTATGGCAGGCACGTGGTCCTGTGTGAGTCCAGAACTAAAGCATCACCGGGCTCCAGAGGCTTTGACAGCCCTTCCCAGCCGTAACCCCTTGAAAACTCTCTACTTGTGCACCTCCATGTCTTTGCTCTTGGTTGTCTCTCCTTCTGGAATGTCTTCTCCTGCCCCTACCCCTCCTCTGCCTGGAGAATCCCTCCTCTTCCTCTGGATTCAGCTGAAGCCTCTCCTCCCAGCGAGTGGTGTTCCAGAGCCAGCTTGCCAGAGCTGATTGCAAGCATCTCTCCTCACTCCACCTTAGGGATGGCACGCTGCTACCTCGAAGTCACTCCTGGTGGGAACATTTACACTGTGGATATCGATAAACACTATGAATCCAACTTTTTTTTTTTTTTGAGAGCCTGCATATCACTACTTTCTCCCATTAGCCTACCTTAGGGCCTCTAACCCTCTCCCCAGAGAGGGTTAAGTGATCCCTCCCAGTATTCTCCTGGCACTTCGGCTTCCCATGAGCTTCTCAGAAGCTCGTGCTGTATTTGAGCCATCTCTTTATTTCAGTGCTCAGCTCGGAACTTGGCCTCTCCGTGGTGCTTGGTAAGCAGGGCTGCCCTGGGTGGTTGTGTATGTTGTTCACTGCACAGGGGGCAGGGGGCAAAATCCAACCCACACTCTACTCTCTAAGCCCTCGCGTGGGGCTTGTTCACCCAGAGAAGGTACTTTTCTCTGATTCATATAAAGAGTAGCAGGCCTGTCGGCTGAATTTGCTACACGGGACTCCTGCATCTCTCGCATGCCAACAGCAGCTGCTGCATCACCCATTCCCACGCTTTTGGCCAATGCTGATCCTGCTTTCTGGCAGGCAGGAGGGGCAGATCCACTGGAACAAAGGCATGCAGCAGGCTTAGGGGCAGCCCGAGGCCAAGGCCTGGCATTGGCTACTCATGGGACTCCAAGCCTGGCTGGGCAGGGAGTCAGGGTCTACCCAGCGTCAGCTGAAACCTGACTCCTGGGGCAGAATGTTGGCCAAAAGGTACCCAGAGCACTGGCCTCAGGTCCCTGTGATGACAGCTGACAGAGAGTGAGCTGCCTACCTTCCCTCTCGCTGCTGTCGGCCGCGGCTGAGTCCAGACTCAGAGCCAGTGCTGACCGGCACCCTCCCCCTCACTGAACACCCTGGTGTGAGAATGTTCACTTCCCTGAGCCTCAGTTTCCTCACTTACAAAATGGGGATCATAAGAATTTCTACTTATAAGGAAATGACAGATAGTAACTATGAGGTTGTGAACTTTTATAATTACTCCAAAGGTGACCTAGAGAGTTTACACAGTGTTCTAAGAGTTAATTTACTGAGGAGGTGCCGTGTATCCATTATCTCATTTAATGCTCTCAAAGACTTTTTGTGAGTGGGTATTATAACCCACTCTGTGTTGTAGATGAGGACACTAAGGCCCAGGCAGGCTCTGTAACCTGCGCATGGTCACACAGTGAGTAAGTGACAGAGGTAAGATTCGAACCCAGGCTGATGTGATTCCACAGTCCATGAACTGTGCCTCTCTGGTCTTTTGACTCCTACTGTGGTGTTGTGTGGGTCTTACTTGGCTTTTTCGGCAGTCCCTTTCCCTTGGTGTGAGGCTAGAGCGCTGGTCACCACCTCCCCGCCACCATCCTAGGAGCCTCTTTTTTGGTTCATCTGAGTGTTTGATGAGTGCTGGCTGAACCCCAGGGCTGTGCTAGGCTCTGTATATGAATGAGGCTCTGGCTCTGCCCTCCAGTGATTTCACACTGGATGGGAAGGCAGACAAGTACGGAAATAATCATTGAACTAGGTGCTTCAGCAAGCCACAGATGGGGGGCCTTTGAGAAAGCAATCTCAGTCAGGAGCAGGCATCATGGAGGGCTTCTTGGAGGAGGTGGAGTTTGAGATAAACCTCTAGGATGGATAGTATCTCAGAGAGTGAAGTGGAGGCCAAGGCATCTCAGGTGCAGTAAACCACATGAAGAACGAGAGAGGGAAGCTATAGAGCCCATCCCCTGGAAGAAGCCAGAAAGGGGGTTGGAAATCTAAAGGGCTCTGAGCGGGTAGGTTGAATGAAAGTGGGCTGTGGGCTGTGTTCTGGGAAGATGGTTCCCAGCTGGATAGGAGAGGATTGAGGGCAGGCGTCAGGGCCTGGGAAGCCAGACAGATGAGGGCGACCTGTGGGGCAGTGCTTCCGCAGGCCTGGAGTCTAGGGAAGGCCACAGGGCCTCTCACGGTGCGTCTCTCCTGGGGTGCCCCAGCTCTGGGCTCTGAGGGGTATGCCACAGAGGAGGTGATGAGTGGCATTTGATTTATTCCTCATTCCTGGTTAGTCACCGAGGTCCTCAGAGGCCACAGCTTTCCCCTCAGTCCTTGGGACAGTAACCTGTGTTAGTGAGCCTCTATCCTCCTTCCTTATATGGCCAAACAAAGGAGAAAGGGACTTGGGGAATTCTGCCCCCGTGACAAGAGCCTGGCTGCCTGGCTCAGGACCCTAAGCCGGGAACTGGGATCCTGGGGCTGTTTGTGTACTCAGTCATCTCTCTTTATCTCCAAGCAATGTTGCACTGCCTCGAGTGGCCCTGAGCCAGCAGTGAGGGTGGGAGGGGGCAGAGAGGCCGGGACCCAGAGCCGAAGGCTTTGAGCAAATGTCTAGTCCCACCCCTCCTTCTGCAGGTGGGGAAACTGAGGATCAAAGAAGGGACGGGTTGTGCTGAAGTCATGGATCAAGTTAGTGCCAGAGCTGGGCCAGAACTGAGGTGTCCCGCCTTCCAGACAGGCTGCCTTTGTGGTTGGACGGGAGAGACCCTCAGCCCCCAGGAGCAGGCCCCACATACGGGGTGTGTGTATGTGGTGCCTGCCAGCCCTCTCCATCCCAAGTCGGCCAAGTCCAAATGGTGATTCTCTGTCCCTCTTGATTTGCGCTCCTCACTCCCAACAAAGCTGCCTCCAGCAGGTCCTTCCCCAGGACCTCGGGGCACTGGGTACTCTCTGCCCCTCAGAGCAGACAAGGCCTGAAAACATGACCCCTGCCCAAATGAAGGTATATGCCATGTCTGGGGGATATTGGCTGGATTTCTCACATTTCATTCCAATATTGGACAGTTGAGGATATGCTTCATATTTTGAAAAGAAGCTAAAGGAAGTGGATTGCATTTTCTTGTTTACCCAGAATGGATTATTTTCCTAGTCCAAATAAGTTTAGAAAGAAAACAAAAGCCACACTGGAATAGGATCCTGAAGGTTTTCACACAGGATGACACCCCCTTAGTTTTAGATTACATACTCAAGGCAGCTGGCTAAGTTGTTGTTGTTGTTGTTTTTAATGAGGCTGAAAATGGTTTTGCGAAAAAGAGGAAAACAAAGCAAGCAAGACTTCACCACCAATCATGTTCTCTGTTTTGTTCCTTATACATTCAGCTTCTAAGCAGCAGCTCTTGGCTTGTGCACAATTTTTGTGTCGATCTCCATGTGTCCTGAAGTAATTCAGCCTGGAAACATCCAGCCTCCAAGAGAGGACGGGCATGCGTCACTGTCCCTTCCTCAAAATGCCAAGTATGGTCTTTCATTGACCTCTCTTCTCAGGGAAAAATGAGATAGAGTCAGTGGAAATGAGAGAAAAAAATATGACGTCAAGAGAATCCTTTTCTTACACAGATCAGCATGAATCAGAATAAAGATTTGTGACAACAACCATCTTGCACCATGTCCAGTCCTCAGTGGAGGCTGCACTCTGTTCTGAAAAGCCAAGAGCTTTCCAGACAGGAGACAGACTGACCCAGGGATTACCTGTCTTCAAATCTCTGACACAAGGATCAAGTCCAAGCTAAGCCTCCGCTCTGTCGTATTCTTGCTGTGTAATAGCGGGGAGGGGCCACTTAATGTACCCATGCCTCAGTCTCCCCACCTCTAAAATGGGAAGGATACGCACACTCATGCAACAGGGTTGTTAGAGGCTTTAATGTGTTGATCCCTTAATGAGTACCTGGCATGTGTCTTCTCTCAATAAGGGGGAGGTGATATTTCTATTGTTTTATTGTTGTTGTTGTTGTTGTTGTTTGGGTTTTTCTTTGGGGGGGACAAAGGGAGAGGGGAGAGAGAATCCTAAGCAGGCTCCACACCCAGCGCAGAGCCCGAAGGGGGACTCGATCCTACAACCCTGAGATCATGACGGGAGCCAAAATCGAGAGTTAGATGCCTAATCGACTGTGCCACTCAGTTGCCCCAATATTTTTATTGTTGATTAGACCAGTTGGTAGTGGAAGAGTGGGGTGGGGAGCACTGACCTCTGAGAAATTCTAGCTGGTGCAGGAAGTGACTTTTTATCTCTTTTCTCTCCTCCCTTATTCCCTTTCCTTCTTATATTTACTTCTTATTGAAGTGTAACTTACATATAGTAACAAATACATCCTAAGTGGACAGTTTAATGGATTTATATATATATTGTGTGTATATATATATAAATATATATATGGATGGATTATATGGTATATTATTATATAATAATGTAATATATAATAATATATACACACACACACACACACACTTAGGTAATCAACACCAAGATCAAGATATAGAACATTTCCAGCACCTCATATGCCCCCTCCCAATTAATACCCTCCAGATCCAATCATGTCCTGATTTCTATCACCATAGATGAGTTTTGCCTGCTCTTAAACTTCATATAAATGGAACCCCATGGTGCTGTTTTGTGTCTGGCTTTTTTTGTTCAGCATTGTCTGTGAGTATAAGTTATCTATAGTTGTGTAACAAATTACCTCCAAAAATTTAGCAGCTTAAAATAACAATGAACATGTATGAGCTCACAGTTTCTGGGAGTCAGGAATCCACGAGCCATTTGGCCACATGGGTCCAGCCCAAGCTCTCTGACAAGACTGCCGTCAAGTGCAGTCTGAGGGCCTGACCGGGGCTGGAGAAATCACTTCCAAGATGGCTCCCTCCACGGGTGTTGGCAGGAAGCCTCAGCTCCTTGCTGTGTGCACCTCTTCAGGGTGCTGCTTGAGTGGCCTCGCTATATGACAACTAACTTCTCCCGGAGTGAGCAGTCCAAGGCGGAGAAAGAAGACAGCCACACATGCCTTTTTATAGCCAACCCTCGAAGTTACATGGTCACTTCAGCCATGGTCTATCTGTTAGAAGTGAGTCACTAAGCACAACCACCCTCAAAGGGAGGGGAGTTAGGCTCCACCTTCGGAAGGGAGGAGAATCAAAGAATTGGCAGACATACTTTAAAAAATCACCAAAGTGAGAATCAGCTGTACTATTTTCCTTTGCTGTGGTTTGGCCAGAAAGACCTTTCTAACAAGCAGAGTTACCCAGGGATGGAGCAGGGTGCCTCAAAGGTGATGTGCCCCCAACCTCAGGGGTATGTAAGCAGAACAGAACTTGGCAGCTATGATATGGAGGGAATTTTAATATCAGCCGGGATTTGCAACTCTCAACTTGGACTAGATAATTCCCAGGGCTCCTTTCTATTTGTTTTTTTTTTTTTAAGTATTCCCAATTGCCACATCTTCTGGACCACAAAGAAAAGGCCGTGATTGGTCCCATCCGATGCACAAAGTGAGCTTTCTGATGCCCATGGTGCCTCTGGCCAGAATGGGGGTCTCAGAGCCACCCACTCAATTCCACCTAGGGTATGGGTTGGTTGTTCGTAAGCCAGCGAATCTGGTCATCTTCTCATCAAGTTGATGATGCTCGGCCACAGGGAAATGAGAGTTGTCATCACTGCTGAAGGACCCATCAGCGTTTGTACCCTCTCGGTAATTTTTAATTCAAAATATGCCTGTCTTTCAACCCAGCCATTCCATGGCCCCGTGTCCAGCCTAAAGAGTACGGGCTCTCTCCCCTGCAAAGTCTCCACCACACTGCTTGTAACAAGGAGCACAGAAGCAAGCTCCATGCCTCTGTACCAGGGCATCCTGTGAAGCCGTTCAAAGGAATGAGGTAGTTCTCTGTGTCCTGACTTGGAAAGGTCGGGCAAGTTGCAGAACAATGTGTATAATATGAACCCATTTAAAGGAAAAAATTAAAAATAAGAAATCCACACATTTTTATTATATACTTCATAGAGAAAAAATCCAGGGAAACACACCCCGGTGGCCTGGTGCTTACTCTGTAGAAAGTGGGTAGGACTGGGATTAGGGATGTGAAGGGAAATTCTCTGACTTTACTCAGTCTGCTTTAGTATCATTTGAATTTTTAATAATAAGATTATATTTATTCACATGTGATTGATTTAATTCTTAAGCATATCTGAAGGAAGGGGGATCAGAGTTCTTCCCCAGTCCCCTGTCCCCAGCTTTGCTGCCACAGTCTGCCGGGGTCAGTCCTGGCATGACCCACCCTTGGGTTCTGCTAAGGGAGCTCCCAACTGCCCCTCACCCACTGTCCTTTTTTTTATGCCATCCAAGCAAGCCATTCATGGTTTCACAGAATGCAGGTCCCAGAGGCCTGCAAGGTCCCAGAGCCTAAGACTTCTCCCTTCATAATGACATCGAGGAGACTCACAAGACACTATCTATACCCTCTGTCCACACATCTCTAGGGACAGGCAGCCACGACCTTCCCAGGCAGTTCCTTCCGCACGCAGAAATTATTAACGGTTAGATCACAGTCCTGCACGCTGAGCCAGACTCCATCTGCCCGCAGCCCCTCTTAGCAGCCCTATCTCTGCCTTTGGAACTCTCTCAAAGGTACCCAAGTTAGGCGAGGACTAGCAAACTCTGGAGTGAACCTCCTGTGTTCAAATCCTGGTTCTGTAACCAACTAGCTCTGTGATTTGGGGGACATTTGTTAATACCTCTGTTCTTCATGGACCTCGCCTGTAAGATGAAAGTTATAATAATAGTACATATTCCACAGGTTTATAGGGAGGAGAAAATGAGTTCGCTTGTGAACTTGTGATCACTTGTGATGCTTATGGCATCGCCTGGCACACAATGATTGCCTGGTACACAATGATCACTACATCACAAAACAAGAGATCAGAGTTTTGGTCCTGGCAGGGACCCCGTGGCCTCTTCTGTCATTGGTGAAATGATTGAGGCCCTGAAGAGGGATAGCCTGAGAATGAGGCAAGTATGATACTTCTTAAGATGTGTGCACATTTCTTATTTTACTCTTTAATGTAAAAATAATGGTTTTGGTCAAAGATAGACACTCCAGGAAGACTGGCCATGACTATCTAGTAGAATCCTATATTTTCTCCAGGCATGACCCAGACACATCTGCACGTATCCCAGGCATGTTGGACGCCTGTTTGAGAATGTGGGTCTAGAGGATCCTCTGAGGTCCTTCCAATGTCAGGTCAAAGTCAAGCCCTGGCTCTGGCATTAAGTGGAGGGAGCACATTCCAACTTCCCTCTATACATGGGTTCAGTTTACTCATCTCTAAGACGACAGAGGGGCCAGTCCCTGCCTGTGCTGCCTCCCCAGGGATGTAGGGAGGTTGGGTGGGGGCAGTTTGCACGGGGGTGCTTTGTGCTCTGGACCGAGTGGCATGAAGTGTCAGCTTGGCAGAAACAGCCCTCACGGATGCTGGCAGCCCCTCCACTCAGGGGACACTGGTGCTTTCTGAGATTAGCCCATCCTGAGTTCTGGCAGAGCTTTCCCGGAAAGCCGCCCCAAGGAGAGGCCAGGCTTCCTGAGAAGTGGGGTGGGCAGGGGACCTTCCAGTTCCTTCTTGGGCCCTTATATGGTCTCAATACTACCTGCAAGGCCAAGTGGGCCAGAGCCCAGGGCTGTGCTGAGTCTTCTGAGGACAGGCCTGAGCTCTTCCCAGCTCTTTCAGGAGCCACGACAAATGAGCAATGGAACTTTACCAGAGTCACTCTACCTGCCCAGCTTGGTGTTCCCAGCCCCATTTGAACCCAGACAGGCTCTGGTGAACTCAATACCCGGGAGGAGTTCTCCATCAAGAGTCCCAACTGAGATCCATGCTTGTCCTTTTGGATGGTGGGCTAATGTATCTTCTCAGCCCTCCCGTGTTGTTGTGCATCAAGCGTGTTCCTCCTTCCTCCATTCAGTTCCTTGACCTTGACCTGGAGGTACTGGATACTATGTTCTATCCAAGGGCTCACAGTCTAGGGGAGCACCATCGAATAGAATCTTCTGTGATGACGGGAATGTTATACATCTGCACTGACCTAACCGCACAATCGAAATGTGGCCAGTGAGACTAAGGACCTGAATTTTAAATTTCATTTATTTAATTATTTAAATTTAAAAATTTTTAAATTCGATCAAAAAATGGGCAGAAGATCTGAATAGACATTTTTCCAAAGAAGACATCCAGATGGCCAACAGGTACGTGAAAGGATGTTCAACACCACTGATCATCAGGGAAATGCAAATTAAAACACAATGAGATATCACCTCACACCTGTCACAATGACTAAAATAAAAAGGACACGAAATAACAGTGTTGGTGAGAATGTGGAGAAAAAGGGACCCTTGTGCACTACTGTTGGGAATGTAAATTGGTGAAGCCACCATGGAAAACAGTATGGAGGTTCCTCAAAAAATTAAAAATACAACTGCCATATGATCTAGCAATCCCACTTCTGGGTATTTATCTGAAGAAAATAAAAACATTATTTTGAAAAGATATGTGCACCCCCATGTTCATTGCAGCATTTTTTACAATAGCCAAGACTTGGAAACAACTTGAGTTTCCACCAATGGATGAATGAATAAAGAACACACACACACACACACACACACACACACACACACACACACACACAATGAAATACTACTCAGTCATAAAAAAGAAGGAAATCTTGCCATGTGCAATGACAGGGATAGAACTCGGGGGCAATATGCTAAGTGAAATAAGTCAGACAGAGAAAGACAAATACCTATGATCTCACTTATGTGTGGAACCTAAACAAAAACAGAAAACAACCAAGCTCATAGATACAGAGAACAGATTGGTGGTTGCCAGAGGTGAGGGGTGAGGGGTGGGCGAGATGGGCGAAGGGGGCCTGTTGTCCCGGCTGGGACCCCCAGCACAGTATTGGTGAAAGTGAACATTCTTGTCTTGTTCCTGCCCTTGGGGGGAACGTCTGTAAGCCTTGGTATGATGTTAGCTTGCTCTCCCTGTCTTTTCAAATCTCCTTAAGCTTATGTTTATTTTGTATTATCTTATCATACGTGGTAACAGAAAGCTCAAACAATAAGATACAAAGAAGAAAACAAAAACTCCCCTAAATCCCACCACCACCAGGACACTTGCAGGCCTTTTCTAGGCATTAGGCATATATATGTGTATGGAAGATACAGGTGCCTTTACGTAAATATGACCTGTTTTGTTACTGGGCTTTTTTTCTCCATGTTGTTTTGTGGTCATCGTTCCAGGCCTGGGACCAAAGATTTGCATCATCATCTGACAGCTATCATGTTCTCTTACTTGTAAAGCTCAGCTATCATTTACTTGAGCAACCCTCTCTGGATGAAGTTGCCTCTCTTCTTCCCCAGTATTATAAACAAGACTGATGAACATCCTCATTGTATCCTTCCCAACACTATATTGTAAGGTTTTTCCTTTTCTTTTGTTTTCTTTCAGTCTTTGTCACTAGAGATCTTGGGGTACGGAACTAACATGATCAGAGGGAGGGAGGCTTTAGAAAACAAACTCTGGGCATTCCCAACTTACTGTGTGACCTTAGGCAAATCTTTTTCCCTCTCTGGGCCTGGACTTCTTCATTTGTAAATTGAAGGGATTCACCTAAGTGCCTGGTTCCCAAACCTGGCTGTATACTGACATCACCTGGGAGTTTGAAAAACCACAGACACCTGAGTCTTATTCCTGGAGACTCCGATTTAATTAGTGTGGAGTAGAGCCTAGGGAGGATTTTTCATTTCCTTAAGACTTGTTCATTTGAAGATCCCTCCCGCTCGAGTTTTCTCGGAAAGATCTGTTCTTGGCGTCCAGCAGGGCCTGGGTTTGAATCCCAGCTCATTCACTCCTGGTTGTGTGACCCTTTCCCTTCTCCAGACTCCCAATTCCCCGTTCTAGGGGGAAGGCGAGCGTGGCTAAAATCCCCGCGCACCACGCAGGGTTTCTGCGCGTAGAGAGGATGAGCTCCTGCACAAAGGGGATGAGTGGTGACTACTGTTCTTTTCTTCATCAAAGAGCCAGCCTCTGGGCAACAAAGTGGAAATGGAGATTGTGAGCATGTTGGAAAAGAACGCAACGCTTCTCAAATTCGGCTACCACTTTACCCAGCAGGGGCCCCGGCTGCGGGCGTCCAACGCGATGATGAACAACAACGACCTTGGTGAGTATCCTGGGCTACCTGCCCACCTGCCTGTCATTTTCTCACCTGTCCTGCGGGGGGGAGGGGGGGAGGGGAAGGAGAGGGGAGCGCGGTGCGGTATGGCAGGGAATATTCCACTGATACCTTCTCCAAGGGAGTCCTCTTCTTGAGTCCGACTCCTGACTTTCACGTTGGTCACAATTCCCTGGTTTCTGTTTTGGCTCCTGGCTCGCCGCCTCCCCTGGGGCGCGCCGCGTCTGCGCGAGCTGAGGCTGAGCGCGCTCCTCTCCGCAAGCTCCGTGCGCGCAGGGCTGGGGCCCCATCGCGCCGGCCGCTCCCTCTTTCGCAGAGTGAAAGGAAATGTGGCAGGGCACAGGCTCACTGGGAGTCTTTTCCTTTTCTGAGCTCAGAGTCCTCTCCCCGGACTTTATGGGGTCTGGCTCTAGTCCCAGCCCCCAAAGCCACCGACCAGCACTACTCCCCAAACCCCACGCCCAGGACACTTCACAGGGCTTTCAAGGTGAAAGTTGAAAATGTTGACTTTATAGAAGGTTAAGCAGGTTGCATTAATTTCATCTCAGTTAAAGGCATAACTTATATTTTTTTCTAAAAAGGAAACGAAAGAAAATGTCACCATCTGTTTTTGTTGTTTTTTTTTTAATGAGTGTCAACAAAATAGGTATGCAAGTCAGCCGAATGAAAAGTGAGACTGATCATTGACTTACAGGTACCTATTGTTTTCAAGCTCTGTGAGTATTTAAGATGTGTATCTCTGCTGGCTGCTAAAAGGATTTGATACGGTGTCCAAAAAGGACTATGCTAAGGCTGTAGGGAAATAGGAGGAAAAAGAACAAGAAAAGAAGTAGGTCTAATATGTTAACATAATTGATCATTATATTTAGCTGTGAATTTTCTAGAACCAAGGCAAGAAGATGAACCAAGTTACAATACTCTTATTACAGAAGAGAAGGAAGCATAACAAGCTCAGAAAGAAAGGGGAAAAAAAAGGAAAGAAAGCTTCTTTCTGGGATTGAATTATGAAATAACTATGTTTTCTAAAGGACAGTGTCTTCAGTGAGCTTTTCATCAAATTCAAGCCTGTTCTACATGTGGGGTTTTTGGTTTTTTTTGTTTGTTTCTAATACTCAGTAAAATGCAAAGGGCTTAATACTAAAGCACATCTTAAAGTTCAGGTATGTCACTTTCTAGTGATGAATCGGAGGCTAGGTTATTACCTGGAAGGCCCAGAAGAATAGAGGGGAGTGTGTAGGTGTGTATGCCACAAAGCAGGTACTCACAGAACGTGTGCACAGATAACCACAGAGCTACACACACACACACTCACTTTAAATTGAGTTAATTCAACAAATATTTGTCCAAGTCCTGTAGGGCATTGAGTGTTGAAGATACAGGTTCCTGCTCTTGAGGATATCATAGTCCGGAAGTTATTCATTCATTGCTCACTCTAGGTGCCACTTTTTCTAGAGCTGCAGCTCTAGAAAAATCCATAAAACAAAGAAACAAAAATGCACCTAGTATCCTGGTTTATCTCACGTGCCCTTATTTGAAATAAGCACAAACACAAATAATTACAGATCACTATTATGGTATCACAGAGGTGATGGCTACACCAAGCTGTGGAGGAAGGCCAGCAATCTAAAGGCTTTTGGCTTGGCTGGGATCCGGCTTCAGAGCCAGTGGTCCAAAGCCCTGAGTTCCATTCTGATATGCCACATTTTCCCCTCCCAGTTTAGATTGAGCTTCTACTGTGCCCCTGGCTGCCTATCCCAGGGCTAACCCAGCTTTTGTCTTTTCAGCGGCAAAATGGCCTGCAGGCCTTTTCTAGGGACAGAGGTTCCAGATGACCAGAGGTCAGGGGTGCTGCAGTGGTGGAGGGGCACCAGAATTAGCTGTGGGCTGGATAACCTGGCCCTTGAGGACTCTCCCAGTCCTGAGAGTCTGTGACTCCAAAACCCAGGCTCGACTCCTATCCCCAGCAGCTTCTGAGGTTATGACGGCCGGGTCCTAGAGTGCCAGAGTGTAAGGGCCTTCAGACTCACCCCCCTCCCCAGTCCCTTTTGGGGAAACTGAAGCCTGGGAGGAACCGCCCTTCTAGGGAGTGGCTCAGCCAAGTCCCACCCATTGTTAGTTACAACAGCATTTTGGGAGCAACTTCGGTGTGCCCAGGAGTGCCAGGGGACATAAAGGGCAGCAGAAAGGCTAGTTCCTTGATTCCAGAGCCTTTACAACCTTTTAGGAGAGAAAAGACTCAAGGGTGTGCCTAAAAACAAGAACGCCTGCAAAGGGTGCCCAAACAATGTGAGGAAATGACTTGGGAGGACAGAGGCTGGTTAAGCAGAGCGTCCCTGCTGGGGGTGGGCCTTTAGCCAGCCTTGCAGGGAAGACAGAGATTGTGGGGGAGGTCAGGAGGTGTTCTTGGTGGGGGTACTAGCACAGGCCAAGGCAAGCGGGGAGGACCTGGTATTTCAGATAGGAGAGACAGAAGGATCCAGAAGGGTTGGAGGGACTATTATAGGGAGTTAGACCTAGAAGGAAAAATAGGAACTCACGGAGGAGGGAAGGGCATTCCAAGCAGAAGGTATAGCATAGGCAAAAGCAGGACCAGGAGTTTGGTGATGGAAGCAGGTAGGAGGTAAGACAGCAGTTTCCTGGACAGGACTGCCAGGTGATCGAAATGGGCCTCGGGGTTAGCCCAGGGGACTGTTCCCTTGGGGTCTCCCACCAAAGGAATTAGCAGAATCGCTTAAGTGATTACACACGACACTGAGTGCTGGTGGGTGATGTAGGATTTCTAGCTTTAAAGGCCAATTTGTGCCCATCTGCTAATTTTTGTAAAAGAAAAGCTTCTGATTCAGATAGTGCACCAGCTTCCTCCTGCAAAAGAGAAGTCCTTTCTTTCCAACACAGTATTTTCATCCCGCTCTCAGGGCTCCGATGAAGGCAGACAGGCTTCCGTGCTTTCCAGCTGAATATTTTTATCCCGAGAGCCTCCCACGGGCCGTCCCTAGCCATTGTTGGTGGTGGTTAGCAGGTTAGCAGCGTTCGCTGCTGCAGCCCCAGCCGCAGGGAGCACAGAGCGGACGGGCCGAACCTCTCCAGCCTGCGGACTCCCTCCAGCCTGCGCCCTGCAGGCTCCTGGCACGAAGCCGGCCTCAGGGGTGGGTTTTGCCTGCCTGCAGGGTGGGTGGGCTCTTCCTTGGGGGATATTCGATCCCCAAGGTCAGGGGTCGGCCCGTGCCTCTGCAGATGTGCAGTCTGCCGCGACCCACTCTGGCTGGCGTGTCTTCGGTCCTTCCCAACCTGTGCACTGAGCGGCTAGCGGCACCGTGGTGACGGGGAGGAGCCGTGGGTCCCCAGCTGTGTTTTCTCACAGCGATACCTCAGATGACTCCTACCTCCACACTATTTATAGCTGAGAGGCTAAGCATGGCTCTCGGGTCCTATAAATCTGCCCCTGAAGCTCTCTCCACGTAATGAAATCTGCATCGCCAACTCCAAGTTAAGACGGTTGTAGGTGTGGAGGTGGGGTGGGGAAGAGGGCGGCTGACATGTTTCGAAGCAGAAAACACCCCTTCCTGGGAAAGTCTCTCTCCTGTATTCTCAAGGAAGACTTTTCTAACAAGCACCCCAGACACCGTGCACCCCAAATCAATTTCCTCATCGTCCCCCAAAACCATGTCAGGAAAGGGTATTGCTTTCCTCATGGCCATCCAAGCCTGAAATCTGCCCCCACCCCAGCCATCCCCATGGTCCTGCCTCACGTCAAGCCCTCAGCACGTTGGCTTCCTGTCGTGCAACTCCCGTGCGCCGGCCGGCACCGCTCACAGAGTGCCCATCCCAAAGTCTGTCCTGTCACTTTGCTTAGTCCCCTTGCGGGGCTCTCACTGCTCTCAGGTGAGAGCCCTCAACATGGCTCCCACACCCCTCAGTAGTGAAAGCTCCTGCGTACATGGAGCTTCCTGTGTGCCAGGCAAGGCAGTGAACACCTCCTGTCTTACTTAAGTCACGTGAGGCTCCCAACAACCAGGTGAGTTAGATCCTATTATCACCCCCACTCTACAGGAAGTGGAGGTGCAGAGAAGTAGGTACGGTCACCTGTAGTCAGTGAGTGGAAGTGGGGTTTGAGCTGCAGTCTCACCTCGGAGCCTGCGCCCCCCGCGCGCCCCCCGGGGTGATGCCGTGCTGGACAAGACATCCTCTTAGCCCGTATTAGCACCAACCGGTCCCGGGAGCTTGAGTGCCAAAGTATCCCTGTAGGGGGCCCCTACTAACCCTCCCCTTCCCTTCTCAGTCTGCCCCTTTATCCCTCCGGATTCGCTGCACACGTTCCCTGCCGTCCTGACCACAGCATTCATTATGCCTGCTACTCCCATAGCTACCAGGGTACCTATAATATTTTATCAAACTCACTGTTGGTATCGCTTGGTGCCCTGTTAAGCTAGATCTTTATTTCTGATCCTTATGCTTGGCACATAAGAGCACTCAGTAAATGAACACATAAATGAATTTAAAATGCTTCCCAAAGACCTGATGGAGGTGTTCGAGCTTGGCAGGAAGTGGCGGAAGGAGCCTGAGCAGCGGGTAGAGGTTGGTCCGGATGACTCGAGATGCCTTCTGGCTCAGACAGTGAACAAGTCTGGCAGTTGCAGTGATGAGCGTTTTGCTTTAGGGGAAGTAAAAAGCAGACTGAATTGAAGGAAGATGTTAGGAGACTTGGCTTCTGCTTCCGATTCTGTCACTTATTCACTTGTGACTTGGGCCAACTTACTTCCCTCTCTTGGCCTCAATTTCCTTCGTCATGAAAATGGAGAAGAATAATACCTAAGCAAGTGCGTGCCTTGCCCTTGTCCCCATCCAGTCCCCGTCAGAGCCAGTGCTGGGGAGCCGCACCGCTCCTGCCCAGGGAAAACAAAGAGGGCATGGATGGGGCGGGGGTGGGGGGGACCTGGGATCCCTGTCTGTACCCTGAGCCATGGGCTGGGGACTCAGGTTCCCGTCCTGATTCTGCCGCTAGCTCTTAGGGGCTCTAGCTCCCTTTTGTTCTCCAGGGGAAAGGAGCTGATACCCTTGCGAGAATCAGCTGTGTAGGCCCTACGTGGACAGGCCCAGACTGTACTGAGGGACATGCTGGACTGACGCTCCAGATGAGCTACAACCCTGGTTCTGTCTAGTACCAGCTTTATTGCTTCAGACACGAAATGTAGCCTCTCTGCCCTACTTTGCTGCTCCCTAACATGGGAAAGATAACAACACTGACATTCCAGAATTGGTGGTGGGGCTTCGATGAGGTCTTGGGTGTAAAAGAGGTGGAATGAGGACTGCCCTGCGGGGCATGCTTGCATAAGCTAACGTGGTGATACTTAAGCGTCTGGCTCATGTAAACTCTCTGGTCATGTTGGGTGAAACTTTTCTGCTCTTTGGGTTTTGGTTTTTATTCCCTGACCTTTTCTCCCAAGCTGCTGGACATTCTGATGGCATCCAGGACCTGGGCTGCACGCAGTGTCTTCTCTCCAGGAAGACAGTCCACTGATTTGCATTCATTATTCTCTGACAGGGGCAGAGGGGTGGGAAGGAGCTCAGGGACAGGCTGAACTCCAGGCCCCAAACTGGGTGAGCTGTGTGCCCCGGCTCCCAGCCACAACCCGAGTACCACTCCTTCCTGGGTGGTTCTGCTCTACATGCTCAGTGTCCCGCACAAGCTGACTGGGTTCTTCTTGCAGCTTGTATGCAGTGATCCGGTGGCCGCAGGTCTACGGGCTCAGCTAGGGAACTGGAAGACCTAAGTCTAGACAGACTTCTTTCCTCTTCTGCAGTAATAATACCTATCTCTGCCACACCAGCGGCCTCCTTGACTGTCCCCTACCGGGTTCTTGGGACTTTTTTTTTTTAATTGAAGTATAGTTGACGTACAATGTTCTATTAGTTTCAGGTGCACAACATTGTGATTCAAGTTTATACATTACTCCGGGCTCATCATAAGTAGTCACCACACAGTTGTTACTGCAGTATTATTGGCTATATTCCTTATGCAGTACTTTTCATCTCCATGACTCATTTATCTTATAATTGGAAGTTTATACCTCTTGATCTCATTCACTTATTTTGTCCATCTCCCTTACCCCTGACAACCACCAGTTTGTTCTCTGTATTTATGAATCTGTTTATTTTTGTATGCTTATTCATTTGTTTTTAGATTCCTCATATAAGTGAAATAACATGGCTTTCGTCTTTTTGACCTTTCTCTTGTGGCTGATCTAGCTTGCTGTTTGGTCTTCATCTGCAGACACTGTAATTCATTTCAAAACACTTTTCCTTTATTACCACACAGGACCGCTCTTCCCCCCTTCCATCATCTGACAAGTAATGACTCCAGCCTGCAACCTCCTGGCTAGTGCTTTCCTCTTTATGGCACTTACCTACTTTGTTATGTGAACAGTAGTTGAGCTTCTGTTGTCTTGCCCCTGGGAAAATGTCAAGGTTAACACTAAGGGGACACAGATACTGCAGGGTAATCTTCAGGGTGGAAACTTTTTTTTTTTTTTTTTTTTTTACACAAGGCAGGAGGCAGGCCAGGAGCTCTGAGAAAGAGCTGTGGGAAATGATTCCAGCAGGTTAAGACCCTATACCTCATTAAGATCAACTGAACTTTAGCTCTTAATCTGAGCAGGAGGAAAGACCTTCAACTGCAGGGCCTCTGGTGGACAAAGTAAACACGGAGGTGGATAAAGTGGGTTTTATGCCTGTGTGGTGGGCAGCTTAGCAATAATTTATGAATGAGTCAACATGACCACAGACCCTCATCAGGGAACGCTGACCAGTGGGAGGGCCCTTACACAACTCACACAAAACCGTCCTTTCAAAACAACAGACTTCAGACCTTGCTAACCAAAAAGTTAGCGAGAAGCTTCACACAGCTTTCTCAGAGCCGCAGAGGTGGTTCCGGGTGCACAGGGTCAATTGGCTTATCTCTCCTCTCCATTCCTTTCCAGTGAGGAAGAGGAGGCTCGCAGACTTGACTGGGCCCATCATTCCCAAGGTCCGAAGTGGCGTCTAGTGTGTGGAGGGGACGACTGTGCCTTTGAACTGCACAAGTTCTACTGATAATCTGTGCTCTGCAGTGGAAACCAGAAGGCAAAATGCCAGCACAAAACCCTTTCATGGTTCAGTTCTTTATGCACTAAGGTTTTAGGTTAACTAGTGGTTGTAGTTGAAAATTTTATAAACTATGGTTAATGTGAAGTTTTTCTTTAGTCACAGAAGTTCAGTCTGGTTATTATTTAAAAACTAAGAAGATCCCAAACCGACAGATCTTACTGAAGATGTTCTAGCAGCAGGACTTAGCCCTGGGAGACCAGTTTCGGTGGCCTTGCTGCGTGGTGTTTCAGGGATACTTAGAATGTGTAACATAGGAACAAACAGCCCACTCTTCCGCATGGTGGGGAAGCATTATAAAATCCTTTATTATGAATTTGATCTTAGGTATTTAGCAAACAGATCCTCATTCTTTATTGGCCCTCCTTTAAATCTGAAAAACCTCAAGATTAAAGTTGCCAAATTGATTACTGGGTCAGGAACACAATTTTGCCCTTCAAGAAAGAGAGACTGAAGCCACAGAGCTCTGCCAGGAATCCAGGAACGTGAGATTCCTTTTGCTGGACACAAGGAAATGATGGAAAAGCCAACGGTGGAATTTCAAGTTTCAATAAACCATCCTTTCTTTACCAATCCCAGGCAACAAACATTTCCCTGACTGTTCTTTATGAACATCTGGGATCTATTTACAGTTTAATATTGGAATCGGAAAGAATTTTTTCCTTATTGAATGCCATCTGCAATGTGAAAACCTATAGCCAAATACTTGAAAATACCTTTCCACATTGCACAGTGGTCCAATGGCTTATGTGAGGTAAAACACTAGAGAGAAATTTCTAGTCCATCGCAGGTATGCTTACAGACTCCAACCATGTGTCACATCACTTATTAGACAAGTCACCACTGATCTCATGCCTGTAAATTAAGGCTCTGAAAGCCAACGGTGAAGAAAATCCAGGTATTAAAGAATTAGGAAACCCTGGCCAAACCATCCCAAGATGATTATTCTGAAAATGTAATAATGGTGTTTCTGCCAGATCCCTTTTTAACATCATGCGTATCTCTTGGGATCCAGCAAAAATGTTAAGCCACAATGCCCTTGTGCCTTTTAATATGCCACAGTGCCAGTTAAACTAGCATTTCTGTTGCTTGGGAGTTATTTTCATGAGTGATTCAGTAAATCTTATGATAAAGGACAGGCCAAAGAGCTGACGAGCACGGACTAAGCTGTGGAGCACTGAGCAGAGGCTTTTGACGAAAAAGGAAGTCTTGCACACTGAACTGTAATGATGTGGCCGGTACAGGGTAACCAGAGGTGGAGCCAGGGCCTCACCACTACAGAAGAGTGTCTACTAAGGCTGCAGATGGGCCCGGGAGTGGCACCACACTGTTGGGATGGCCGGCCCCACTAGGCTTCTCCTTGAAACACAACTGCAGCTGTATTCTGCATCACTGGAAACTGCAATATAATATTAAATCTGTTGGTCTGTGGATGGTTGTGTATGTGTTTCTTGTGGCTAGTGTGACCTGGACATGCACCTGACATGTTGGCCAGAGGCTGGGAAACTACTCCGGCAGTGCCGAATGACCTCACTCAAAATGTGGTTATATCCCGCGACGTTCATCTCCAAACTGCCCCAAACATCAGTGTCCTCAAGCTAATGTGAATCTTTCAAAGAGCATACTTAAAAGCTAAGAGTGTGGGTACTGGGGGAAGCAAAGACTTTTAGGGAGAGAGCACTCACAGAAACCAAATCAAAAATGAAGGTGGGCCACCTTTCAGACCACCTGTTCCATCAGGTGAGCAGGGTTTAGACCTGGGGATGTTGGGTTTAGACCAGGGGATGGCAATTTTTTCCTGTAAAGGGGCCAAATTGCAGATATTTTCGGCTTTGCAGGTCTCTGTTGTAACTACTTAATTCTGCCATAGATCATATGTAAATGAACAGGTGGGGCTATTCCAATAAAACTTTATTTACAAAAGCAGAAGGCGAATCACATGCCATGGTCTGCAGATCCTGACTGAGTTTCTCAGGCTGCCAGAGATGAGGGCAGGAGTGGATGTAGGTGATGGTAGGTAGCAGGAGAGGCCTGCTTCTGAGGAGTCACCCTCCAGGGCTATAGCTTTCATGCTTTTGCCACCAGGATCACCAGGTCTGCTGACAAGACAAATGACTACTACCAGCCTGCTGCATGGCACAGAGAGGGCATGACCTGGTCACCAGGCTCAAGGCTCTCTCCCCCAGCAGCGTTGGGATCCTACACAGCTCACCTTTTTCTGTGCTCTGGCATCTTCTGAGTCAAATATCTCAGGTAAGTGGTCAGCACCCAACTCCCTCTTCCCGGCCCCTCTGAAGTTCAGGTGGCCAATATCGTACCCAGTTTACGATGCTGGCATGGCCAGCACTCAAGTTCAAGTTTCTGTTGCTGCAGCTCTGACACTCTCCAATGTGTGGTCACTGTGAACTAGCTTTGTGAAGGCCTAGGGAAATCCTGCTGCTGCCGCTCACGTGAGCATGGCCTGTGCTCACCAACACCCGGCCTTGGCCTGGGGCTCACAGGGAGGCGCACCTGCTGCGGCAGTTCGCTGGGTATGCGTGGCCGTCGGGCTGTACACTCACATTCCTCTTTAAAGCTGCTCTGGGTGGGACTCAAAGCCAGCCTCCTCCCTTTGTCTTGACATGTGACACAACAGGCTGTGAATCCTTGTCGTTGGCAAGCAGGGCAGGCCAAGATGAGCTGGCGGCACTGGGGAGTGGAGCAGAGTTTGTACTGGTCCCATGGGGCTCCACAGTATGAACATTCTGGGGAAGAAAGAAAAGCCCTAGTTCCAAACACATACATGTGTACCATGAAGACAGGTACTTCTCCAGGTCCTAAATATAACTCTTGGCACATCAGCTAATATACCCCGTTGGGCCTGGGAAGGTTTAAGTTAGTAAGTCTCCTGTCCTCTAATAAAAACTGTTCCCTCACCCCCACTATTTGTGGGAGGTGGGACATCTGGGAATTGTCTTCCTGATTCCAACATTCAGTGACCCATTTTTTTCTTTTTCCTATTTAGAAAACAGGTAGTTTTGTTTCTTCATTCCAAAGCTGGCCAACTACCCCTTAGTTCAGTGGTCTTTTTCCTTTAGATCATTCCCTTTTTCATGGGAGACAACATACGTGAATACAAATGATCCCACACCTATATTCAGCTTCTGCAGTCCACGCCCCTCCTCCCCAAGCCTGAAGTTCTGCTGTTGCTAATGGACACCTCGCCACTCGATTCCTAAAAGATTCTCATTATCTATTTTCTCAGCCCATGTTTCCTGGCCGACTTCCTGTTAGCACTGACAACATCATTCTTCAAGTCTCCTTAATTAGTATTAGCTAAGCTACCTTTGGGCCTTCTCTCTCGTCTTCACACTCACATGCAAGTACCCGTCAAATCCTGCCAACATTTCCTCAGTAACATTTCTCAAATCCACTATTTCTAGTTATTTATAATTTATACTCCATCTAGCTCCCAAAACAGATTTCGAGTGGCTTTCAATAAGAGACACAAATATAACGCCATTAAAATTAATAAAAAGATCACGAAGAAAGGGGAGAAGGCAATCATACTTAAATCTTATTCACTTATCACCCTGGTAATTCAGTCTTAGTCCCTGATCACAGGAGTTCTAGAAAATTATAAGAGCCACTAGGGTTGTCTGCCTATGACCTTTCCTGTTTGAAACTATGGCATCCAGGGGCAAGAGCCACTTTTCTTAAAAGATTATTTCCATCCCCCTTTTACTGACCTCATCTGACACTTGAGGACTTAAAATTACAATCAAACCACAGGCCTCTTGTGCATACCCTCTTGTGGCCACCCCTGCCTCTTGGACTGCCCCAGCCACCACTCAAAAGTACCTAACCTACCACATGTGTCTATAGACCTCGAGGTTCTTAAAATACATAGCATTACAAAGGAAACCGATTATATGGAAATACAAAATATCAAAACATTTTTAAAAACCTGTGATATAGTTAAGACATTATATTAACACATTAAATAAATAAGACAGGGGTGGAGGGCTAATAACTACTACTTTGAGACAATGATGAACAGAAATGCTATTTGGAGAAGTCTGCAGCAACTATAATATATGAAAATATTTTGGTTTCTGTTGATGACAAAGTCACTGGTGCATCTAACATTACTGATTTGTTGCTTACATTAACAATCAAAGGAAGTGCGACATATAGCGTGGGGTGGTGAAAATAAAGATATAATTATTTTCCCATCCAAATTCACACAGAACTGCCAAATTCTACAACTCCTGGTTAAGACCTTTGTTTCAGCCTATTAGTTCAACTCCCAGCAAGGAGGCAGAGCAAGTGACATCATCCCCACTGTAAAAGACTTGCCTAACTAAATAGGGAGGCTGGGACCCAGGACAGGCCTCCTGGTTCCTGGTCCAGGGTTTTGTCTGTTCCACTGTTGCATCTCCAACTCTGCTGGGAAATGGTCCTACTACGTTACTTCTTTTCCCTGTTTTCTTCACATAACCAGTACTGGCCTGCCTTCCAGAATGGTTCATAGAGAGAACATGCCTGATCATGAGTTTAGGGTCCAGCCTGTGCTGACCTACCTGACACTATATCACTGTTGTAGGATAAGGCATAACGCTCATCAAAAACAAACAACTTCCCTTTGTAGAAACCATTGGGAAACTCCTCCAGGTACTTGTGGATGCCACCCTTGAGCTGGAACACTTCCTTGCACACTCCCTGTGTGAGGAAAAATAAGGAAATTTGAGGAGACAGGCAAAGACTGGTAAGAAGCTCCACAGACGAGTGGCAGGTGATGAGAGCAGTCAGGGCCTTCACTAGATCCTGGGAAGCCCAGCTATTTTTGCTGCCCCCTAAATATAGAAAAACACCTGTTGGAACATGTAATGTGAATTTGTTCTTCTCAGGATCAAGCATAAGGATTAGGAAAAGGGAGAGGTTAACTAAGCTTTCCCTTCTGTACTTGATGAGGCTCTAAGACTGTGAAGTGCTTTCCCACATCTTGAGATTTAAGAACTTCAGATTTTGTACTTATAAACTCTATGCTGGAACGATTCAAGGGCAAAATAAATCCCTGGCGGGCTGGGGGTGGGAGGGGGGTGCTGTGGGGGGTGGAAAGTTCAACACATGCTGTTGGTGGAGCCTTCTTTACCTCCAAAGCCCGCAGTGCCCCCAAGGGTGTTAACTCACCTTGGCTTTGAGGTAGGCTGAACCCCGCTCACAACGGATGCCCCCAGTGCAGTACATCAGTACCTTCTTCTCTCTGAAAAGTTCTAGATTTTTGTCAATGTAGCTAGGGAAGTAACTGAATTTCCTGATGTCTGGGGCTAAGCAGCCCTGGAATCGTCCCTACGATATAGGAGAAGCAGAAGGAAGATTATCAGAAAAATATACCTGGTAAGAACAAAGCATGTGTCGACCCCGCTCAGAGCCCCTTGGCAAGGGAGCACTCACTACTAGCTGCTGTTCTCATCCTGCACTCTAATCTTTCAACTTCAAGATCTGGAACTCAGAAACAAGGCTGGTGGGCTCTGGGTCATCTTCCCAGAGTCCTTAGGGGAACTGGAGAGGCGGCCCAAAGTCAACTTTATAGGATCCTCGACACACATCAAAGGTAGGCACATGGGAGCCAAGAAGTACATTATGTGCGAAGACGTCTTTAATTCCTCTTTTCTTAGACTTTTTCACCAGATCCTGAGTTCAAAGGCTTGGGTTTTCTCCGAAGCTGTTAGCAGTGGGGGGAGATCTAAGTGACTTGGCCACAGGTAGGCATACACGCATCACTTGGCAAACATGCCATGATGTGGGAAGGGGGAACCTACCATTTCACTGAACTCACTTCTGGTCCTTACTTACTATTTTGCTTTCATAGAAGTTTCTGCAATCCAGTAGGATAGTATCATTTTGTTCTTCATTTGCCTGAGACAAAAATTCTTCTACTTCTTTATGAAATTCACCTGGGGATAAATGGATCCCTAAAACCAAACCAAAAATTTACTTAAAACAAGACAAAAACAAAAACCAAAACCCAATCACAGCTAGCCCAGCCTGATGACTTAGATGTTGCTCTGTTTCCTTCCACCCAAAACTTTTTTCATAATTGTAATTATGTCTGAAAATAACACTATCTGATGACCATGATGAAATTATTTAGTGAGTCCAGATAATCCTCACTTTCCTTCCTCCAAAGAGAAGCACTATGGAGACCTGGAGGTTTAGAAATGATTAGTCAAAGAATTTTCCATTCTCATACTTGGTCTAACCCAGTGGTAAAAGCCAGACAGTTGGGATCTAAATTGCCATGTGGGTTTGCTGGTCCATTATACAGCCAGCGTTCTATTTTCATTGTATGTGGAAGAGCCTAGGCATGTATGTGCCTGACTACAGGCTTTTGACTATAACACAAGTTCAAGGCTAAGAACCTCGACAGGCAGCTTAGAGTATAAATTTGTGGAATAAAGTTGGACTGTTCTTTATAAATACCAAAGAGTAAGAAGAATGTGTCTAAGTCTGTGTGCCTGAGTGAAAGAGAAAGGGTGGCAGGGGCTGGCGGTAGGAGTGACACATGAGAGAGCAGGGCAGGGGGAGAGAAGGAGGGAAAAGCTAAGGCAGGCAGGAAAGAAAGGAGGGGAAGAAAGGAAGTAAAATCCAGGGGGACTGAAGGGAGAGCACCTCAGTCTGGTGGGGTCCCTGGCCTTCTCAACTCTCTAGAATAGAAGTATTCCTGTGTCTTTGGAGGTCCAGACATCCCAGTTGCTTGTGAAGTCGGCAGTAGGGAGTAACCACCGCTCATGGACAGGGGCTCTGGGGATGGCAGTCACCACTCGTGGTAGAGCCTGATGGCACCAAAGGAACCTCATTCTGCTCAGAGGTGAACCCCAACAACCACCTGAAGCTGCCAAGTACCCAGGTGGGGCTGGAGGCCCCAGAGCATGGTCAAAGAATCTGGATTCCTACCCGCCCAACCCAGAATTGTAAGGCGAATGTAATGAGGCCAGAATTGATTTGTTATTATCACCTAATGACACGGTCACCAAAACGGGGGGGGGGGGTTGCAAAGGGAGGTTCAAAACTGTGATGAGAAGCATGGAAATCTGCTAAGATTTATACCGACAGGGTGCTATGGGGAACCAAACCTGTCCCCGATGCTGCTCTCCTGGTCCTGTGAAGGCCTGACTGGGCAGGGACTCGTAGGGGTATGTTTACAAGAGGTGCCTTCAAACAACGTGGTCCAAATGAGAGCAGCCCAGCATCGCCTGGAGCCCACTCTCCCCTAACCTCCCAAGCAATGGCCCATACCACCAAGAAAGAGCTCTTCCGTCACGTTGCTGAGGGAGGGACGCTGTGCGGACACGCTCCTTTGGGCCCTTCTCTCCTCGTGCAGGGCTCTCTGTTCCTGGATCTCTGCATCCTACTCCCGTTTCCCTCTGGCTTAACCCCTAGCTCTTGTGCCAATAGCTACATACTGGGAAGTGAACAGAGACAACCAGACTTTTGTGCTTCCTGATGAAAGAGGACAATACTACCTATCAGACAGTCTTGGGGGGGAAAAAGAAGGAAAGAAAGAAAAAGGAAGTCAAATCTGAATCCAACCAAGTCTCTGGATCTGAGGTATCTAACAGAATGGCCACTAGCCACATGGGGATATCAGGCTCCTGAAATGTGGCCGGAGATGTGCCAGAATAAGGGTGACACAGATCCAGGATTTCAAGCATTTAGTAAGCAAAAAAAGGTAAACTATCTCATTAGTAGTTTTTTACATTGATTACTCATGGAAATATTTTGGCTACATTGCATTGAAGCATATTATTAAAATGAATTTCTCATTTCCTTTTACTTTTGAAATGTGACTAATAAAAAACATAAAATTACGTATGTGCCTCACGTTAGATTTCTATTAGCACTGCTCTAAATCTAACTACCAATCTATAGGAAATACAGGGGTCAGAGGAGATGCAATCAGCTTTAGCCGGACTGTGGGAAACTCTATAGACAAAATGACCTAGTTCCTTCAAAAAAAAAACTGAAAGGGGAGGGGGGGAAAGGGAGGCAAAGATATAGGTTAAAAGAGACTTAAAGAGACACAGGGATCCATCACAATGAGTGGACCTTACCTGAATCCTAATAAAAACTTAAAAAATTATGAGATCCCCATGGGTATGGATTTCTTCAAATACGCTAACACACAATTCTAGAAAACACCATGTTCCTCCTTTGCTGATCTAGCCAATTTTAAATACTGGCTAGATATTTGATGATAAAGGAATTACTATTAAAGATGTTTTATTTAGATGTAATAATGGCTTTACAGTTATTTTTTTTAATGTTTATCTTTTAAAGGTCTCTACTAAAATATTTACGAAGGTAATGACATGACATTGGAATTCCCTTCAAAATAATCCAGGATGGGGGAAGGGGACAGGGTATAGAAGAAAGCTGGCAATGAATGAGTAATTGCTGAAGCTGTATGACAGGTATATGTGAATTCACTGTATTATTTTCTGTACTTTTTTTAACGTTTGAAAATTTTCATAGTAAAAAGCAAAACAAAAACATAAAACCCACCAAACAAATGTCTTTCAACCATCTATGGTAACCATGGGGAAGAAGGGGAAGATTCTAGAACACTTGCAAGCAAACTGCTCTGGATTTGAAAGCCACTTGCCTCCTGTAGCAAAAAGCCTGTGTGTTATTCAGTTGATGAACCATTTACAAGTAATAATTACACTCTTCCCAGATTGCTATCTTTGGAACAAGAAAACAACTTCTTGCCAAAACATCAGGAAGAATAAGAGCATTCTAAGGGATGAGTCTTCAATTACCATAAAGCCAAAGAGAAGACCAGTTTAAGCACTGAATAACTGACAGGCTAGCTACCCCAGAGCTATTTTCTTATAAGTATAATTAACACACAATGTTAAATTACCTCCAAGTATACAATAATTCAACAATTCTGTACATTACTCAGTGCTTATCATGACAAGTGTGCTCTTAATCCCCTTCACCTACTGCACCCACCTTCCCTCCAGCAACCACCAGTTTGTTCTCTGTACCTAAGATTCTTTTTTGTCCCTTTTTTCTTTGTTTCTTAAATTCCATACCCCAAAGCTATTTTAAAGAGCGGATTGTTGATTACTGTCTGACTTCCACGTTTGTCTCTATATCAAGTTTTGTCCCTCTGCAGAAAAGCAAAATTTTTCTTCTAAAAGCAAGCATACCAGGCTTCTTGTAGGAGATCTTATTGGGGCTGATCCCCATGGGCACAATTTCTTCAAATACACCAACACGCAATTCTGGAAAACAGCAAGCCCCTCCTTTGCTGGTCTAGCCAATAGGAAGCAAAACAGAACACAGTCTTACTCTCCCATCTTCGGATATAAGAAGACAAGTGCCAAATACAAGAATTATACCTGTTCTGTAATAATATGATAGCTGAAGTCTTAAGAAACCTGAAAGTAAGAACTAATGTTTTTAATGGGAAAAGGGAGTTAGGGCCTAAAATGTTTCAGATAATTCAACACTAATAAATATTTATTGCACACCTACCATGTACAGAAATGTTAACTTGAAAAGGTGTTTCTACGACTATAAGCATTTAACTATAAAACTGAAACACCACTGAGTGATTTCATTATATATATAGCTTTTGCTTTGGAGCAATGACCTTTCTTTCCCTACCACCACCAGCACTAACACTAGGTAACGTATTCCCCACCTTTATCACCTACTATGCTAAAGCACAAGGTGACTCAAACAAAGGAGCTCAGCTGTGAGAGCAACAGCTTTATCCCCCATATGGTATGAAGCGCTGGTCTTGTAATTCCAGGTTTACTAAAAACAAAGTGATGCCCTGAAATAGCCAGGTGGTCCCTCAAGTGAGCAAACATATCTAAGTTTAGAGCTAGATTGTGCAAACTGTCATGTCTTTATTCTACAAGAAGGGAGACTGAAATCCAAGAGGGCATTAACTTGCCCAAGACCACATGGCGACTTCGTAAAGAACTGGAATGCGCATGCTCCTTTGACTGCACTGCCTCGCAGCCTACTGGGGGAAGGGTGTTTATCTGGCACTGCTTCTTTCTCCACACTGCTCTCCTCTTCAGGGCCTAGAGCAGGAAGAGGCACTGAGGCAGAAGCAAATGGCTCTAAATCCATTTTATTTTCAATTTCTCTTACCTTAAAATCATCCTCACACATATAATCCTTAAACAATGGGCAGGAAAGCATGACTTCCACATAGAGTCTGGTGGCCAGTTTGCTTCCACCAACTGTCCCATTGATTCCTTCTGTAGCAATTCGAACCTGGGACACAAGATGGTGAGAGAAAGGAAATGCAGCCTGTTCTTAGCTTAGTTTAAATCTTCCCGGGGCAGAACAGGCTTGTGTGTGTCCATGAGTTTGATGGGAAAAGCCGAGACACAATAAAAAGCGTTACCACATGAAGATACTTATAGCTTTCTAAAATGGCACTGCCCACCGTCCAGACAAGGTACTCAACAGATGTGCACTAGACCAGAGAATGGAATGAATGAAACTTCTGGAAAGCCCCATTTGCTGTCCAAAGACCAAAGAAATAAATTTCGAGCTTAACCTAAATCCAGGTCAGCAGATCTAGGATCGAGACTCAGCTTTGCCACTTACTTGCTGTGTGGCCCTGAGAAAATTAACTTACTTCTCTGAACCCCAATTTCTCACCTTGATAACACAGAGATAGGAGACAACCAACAATGAAGAGGACTGCTGAGGAGGTATTACCCAAGTCAGAGCACAGCTGAAAGCCGGAATGTATGTGAGTTCACCTCTGCACAGCGTTTGCGGGGAAGCACACGACTGCAAACCCACCCACTGGAATGCAAGTTCCATAGCGGTATGTGTCTCTGTTGTTCACTGCTGCATCACCAGTGCCTAGAACAGTGCCTGCCGGGTAGATACTCCATTCATATTTGTTGAACAAATAAATGTATATCCATTTTAGAGACTTTTTGGCTTATCAAACGCTGTAGTCTCTTTGAAATGCGTCAGTGGCTAGGGTACTTTAGAACCTGGGTTGAGGCCCCTGCCTTAAGAGGCAATGCTCAGGGGGGCCTGCAAAGTTACTTGTCTTGGCACTATAAAACCCTGTGGATGAGTTTACAGATGGATCACCTTTAGAAGGAGCTGAGCTCTCTAGAGCAAAGTGCTAGAGAGAAAGGACAACACTCTAGTATCATGGTACTCTATGGAAAGAGAGGTCCTGTATTGTTACTACCACTTATAAATACATATATCTACCAATGCATTAGAATTTGAAAAATGTAAAAGGCTGTCCTTTTTCAGGGCCCAGAGAAGATACTTTATTTGCTGCTCAGTTGATCCTTTAGGGCACGGATATAAATGGTATTCAAATGGTATTCATTTCATAAGCCAATGCCAACTCACTAGTAGTGGCTAGCCAGAGTTCCATGATGAGGATTCTGGATCACATTCAGGCTCCTTGAGAAAGTACTGCAATCTGATAAAGCCTGTTCTGGGCATGGGAGAGGAAAGTAGAAAGAATATGCCATCTCTGCTGTACAGACTACTATCCTACCAACCAATTTCTATTTTTTCAAGGGTCTACACAGAAAAATAGAGGTGAACCAAAGTGTCAGGAAATCTACACTAAAACTGTTTTTTGACTGTGGCAGATAAAGTACATACTTCTATGTAACTGTCTTCAGGATAGGCTAGCAGATTCTTTCCTATGTTATTTTAATCTCAAAACCCAAATAAAGGACAAGCACACCTAATCCCTATATCGCTGGGGGAGAGCAATCTCTAAACTCATACACTACTAGACTTTCAATCCCTAAGATTGTTCAAGACAAACCTTCAAAGTGGCTCCCTGGTGAGGAAGGCCTTATACCTCAGGGATGGAGAGCAATAGTTAGCATTTGTTGAGCACCTACTATGATAGAGGAGCTTTATATTATAATCCTGAAAGGTAGATATCATAATCTCCATTTGACAGAAAAGGAAACAGAAGCTCAGAGAAATCAAGTAGCTTGCCCAAGGGCACAGAGATGGCAGGTAGTAGATCTGGGATTCAAAGCCAGATATTACTCATTCCAAATCATGCAATTTCTCCCTTCCAGAGCCTTCAATGTGTCCCCTCAGGTTTCTTGAGGCAAAAAGGAACATGTACCAATAGGAATCAGAAACTTCTTTCTAGAATTTTCAAGTTCTCTTCTTTCTCTACCTAAATGCCAATATTCTGCCAAATCTCCCACCAGCAGAAAAGTACCTCAGTAAACTGGGCATGTATCACTGAAGCCCAAGGATTTAGACCAAGATGCAGGCAGGTGCTGCCACCTTGTGGGTAGGACCCTCATTGCTAATTCACCTCAGGCTGGGCTAAGAATAAAAATCTGTCCCCCAAACAAGGAAAGAGATTGATTTCATATTTTGTACATTCAGGTTCACTGTGAGAACATCCATCTTTCAGGGTGTTCTCTAAATAGAGGTGACAATAAATGTAATTCATTCCAGGGGCACCTGGGTGGCTCAGTCAGTTAAGTGTCGGACTCGATTTTGGCTCAGGTCTTGATCTCATGGTTGTGAGTTGGAGCCCCATGTCGGGCTCCACACCGGACGTGGAGCCTACTTTAAAAAGTTTTTTAAAAAGGTATTCATTCCACAAATGTTTACTACTTTTTTTTTTTTTTTTACTATGCGCCAGGAATTGTGTTAGGAGTTAAGGCTCTAGCAGTTAAAAAAAAAAAATTAAAAAAAGAGTTCTTGCCCTCTTAGAGCTTACAGACTAGGGAGGGTCACAGATATTAAGAAAAAAGTTACAAAATGACAAGAGCTATGAAAAATAACCACAAGATGCTATGCTAGAGCATACTGGGAAAAGTGAACTTAGACTAAAGGTCAAGAAAGTTCTCTTTGAGGAAGTATCATTGAAACTGAGAACTGAAGATTGAGTAGAAATTTTACAGGTGAAACTGAGTGGGTATGTGAGAGTTCCTTGAAGAGAATTTGCATGGAAAAAAAGCCCAAAGATACAAAAAAAAAAAAAAAAAACACACACAAAACCTTTGTGGGCTCCAAAAAACTGAAAGACTGTGCATGTTGCTGGAGTATGGGGAGTGAAGAATGACATCAGGTAGACAGAAGAGGCAGGAAGGGGCAAATCATGCAGGAACCTAAGGGTATGGGAAGGATCTGGGCTTCACTCTAAATGCAGTGACGGCCACTGAGAGATTCTGAGCAGCAGTGTTTAATTCACCTCTTAAGATGATTCCGTCTGCAGGGTAGAGAATGGGTTAAATGGCAGACAAGGACAGAACAAGATGGTTTAAAAGCTACTGAAGTGGACGAGAGAGTGGTCTCAGGTGGTGGAAGGGGACGGGGAGTGAATGGAGGCAAGGGATATTGTAGAGGGTAGAAAGGGCAGGACGTGATAATGAACTGAATGAGGTAAAGGAAGCTTTTGGCACCATCTTTTAGGAAACATGGGTGTGGAAAACATCACTGATCAAACGACTGCCTCGGGGACTTAAAACATCTGTGGAAAAGAATAGGCTTAAGATAGTACAGTGCCCATTCCCCAAGGGGACCTCAGAATGAACCTAGTTCATTTCCTTTTAAGTTTACAAAACTATATCATCTCTCGTTCTGTTTTTACATATATATGTTTGTATGCAGATACGTATATGCATATATAAATCTATGTCTGTGTGTGTGTGTGTGTGTGTGTGTATGTAATCATCAAGAATGCTTTAGAAAAGGAGCGCCTGGGTGGCTCAGTTAGTTAAGTATCCAACTCTTGATTTCTGCTCAGGTCATGATCTCAGGGTTGTGAGATGGAGCCCCCCTAACTCGCTCTCCCCCGCCCCCGTCCCCACCTTTTTGTAGAGAGAGAAAGTGAGCTCCTGCACGGGGGCGGGGTAGAGGGAGAGGGAAAGAGAGAATCTTAAGTACATCCCACACTTAGCGCAGAGCCCATCATTGGGCTCAATTTCACAACCCTGAGATCACAACCTGAGCCAAAATCAAGAGTCGGACACTTAACCGACTGAGCCACCCAGGTGCCTCACCTCCCTTTAAAAAAAAAGAAAAAAAGAATGTTTTAGGAAAATAAAAACCATCCACAGTCTTATCATGCAGACATAATCATGATTAACATTTTGCTATCTACTACCTTCCATCTTTACACACAAACACTTGTGGTTTTGTTACGAACAAAATATATTCAGTCCTTTATTCAACACTCCCTGAATAGTTATTGTCTGCTATGTGCCAAGCCCTGTTCTAGCACTAAGAATACATCAATTAATTAAGACAAAGTTCCTGTCCTCACCAAGCTTTTATTAGGGAGACAGATTGTAACAAATTAAACAAATATTATACTTTCAGATGTTAACAAATTCATTGATACTCTCCGAGCAGAAGGAGGTGATAAGATTTAGAGAGAGGACCACTTTGGATCAGAGTTCTGAGGAGATAAGATGTATGCAGGCAGAGATCTGAAGTGAGGGATGAGCCAAGCAAAGATCTAGGGGGAAAGCATTCTAAAGAGAAGGAAAAGCAAATGTTAACACCACCAACTGGTAAAAGACCCTGGCATGTTCTAGGAAAATTAAGAAGCAACTTGGAATCATACTGTATGTATAGTTCTGTGAATTTTTTTCCAGCTAACATATCAAGAACATTTCCTAATGCCAGGGGTCAGCAAACTGCATCTGCTTCTGCATACAGTTTTATGGGGACACAGCCATACCTATTCTTATACCTATTGTTTATGGTTGTTTTCATGTTACAATGGCAAGGCTGAGTAGGTTTTGTTTGTTTAGGAAACATATAATTTATTAGATGGACTTAAAAATCAACAAAATCAGGGGTGCCTGGGTGGCTTAGTCCGTTAAGTGTCCGACCCTTGGTTTCAGCTCAGGTCATGACCCCGGGGTTATGAGATTGAGCCCCACGTCAGGCTCCGTGCTCAGTGTGGAGTCTACTTGGGGTTCTCTCTCCCTTTCCCTTTGCCCCTCCCTCCACTCACACTCTCTCTCTCTAAATAAATGAAGTCTTAAAAGAATCAACAAAATCGATTTTAGACACTTCTTGAATACAGACTATAGGAATTTTCTACCAAAGAACAGCATATCTAGCAGTCAAGATCATAAAGTTTTACACTTTTTGTTTTTAAACAATATACAACGGCTAGACAATTGATAAGAAACATTGCATAATTAACCCAACTGTATCTTGTTATAATTTCTTCACAATTCCACAATTTTAGGGTTTAATAGAAGCAGGAGTGAGTAGTTTTTGTGCAAAGCCTAAAATACTCACTATTTTGCTCTGTAAGAAAGTTTGCTGACTCTTAGTCCATTAAATACTGTCATAAAAGGCAATGCTAATAACTGTTTGGTAGTCTACTTAAAAGCCTTGTAGGATTTCTCGGACTTCTAAGAACCTAACAGTGAATCCTTTTTGTCTCCAGCACAGCCTCTGTAATCCAAACTGGAGACAAGAGGAGTCCCACGAAGGATGGGGTGTGAGAGGTGTTACCTTGCCCGTGAGGGACAGGTGTTGACACAGAGCTGTCTGCCAGGCACACACCCAGTGGGGGTCCTCCAGGTCACGGTAGCAGTAATAAAGTAGCACCTCTCCTCCATCACTGCCCTGGCTGCTAGAAGAAGAAAACCACAGGGAAAAGCATCTGAGTCACTGGCATAAAGAAGCCACAATTCACAAAGTATACCCAGGCGATGTCAGAGGGAAGGCCGAGATGGAGCTGAACTTTGTTCTGAAATAAGAAGCAACTCCTGTCAGTATTTGCTCTGAAGAAGACATTATCTGCACCCAACTTACTTTACAAAAGGTGAGTTTACTCTGATTTCCTCATTTCATCATCATATAAGGTTTCACTTCCATTTTTTTCATGTAATCCTCTTAACCATGAAAAGGATTATTATTATCCCCACTTTAGAGCTGAGTAAACCAAGGCCAATTCCTCCCAGGTGAGTCAGCTACAGAGTGACAGTCAAGACTCAGACAACAGTCTTCTGAACCTAGAATCCATACTCTTTCTGCTGCACTGTGCTGTCTTATACTTACTAGTCCTGGGACCTGGGCAGGTCTCTTATCATCTCTTAGACTGATTTCCTCATCTGTATGACCAGAGAAGTGAAATAAACTGCATTTCCCACTTATGCTCTGAAGCTACTCTATGAAATTACATGTTGGCGAAACCCTGCAGACAGTATCTCCCTCGTTAAGAATCTCAGTGAAAGCCCCTTATCTATTGAAGGCTCTGAAAAGTCCTCCAATAAAGGACATTTTAAGCCAGTGCTTCCCAACCTTACTTGTCTTTAGCAGCTCTTTTCAATACCTGTTAGCATCCTTCAGAACTGGTGTTGCATAGAACTTATTTTAGAGAATGCTCTGGTAGATGATAATTAAGGTCCCATCCAACTCTGGAATCTGACACTCTCATCAATATCCTCATCATATTGCAGGGAAGACTCTCCTCTGAAACTGTGTCTATTTTAGAACCTATTTTCCTTTCTCTGAACTGCTGTAACAAATTATGATCTGCACCACACAATTTAACTGATCATTAGGTAGCCTGCCTCATATCATCTGCTAATTGTTTCATGTATCCTTTGTTTCTCTCACTAGAAAGCAAATTCCTTAAGGCACAGGGCTGTACAGAGACAAAAAGGCCATGTTTGTGCAGCATCTTGTAGTTCAGCAATGCTCTTACCATCCCCATTTTATATAATTCATATAGTAACACTGTGTGGTAAGCAGGGCAGGCATCATTATTCCTACTTTAGAGGTGAGGAAATAAAGGTACCAAGAGTTTGAGTGACTAGCTCAATTCTGAATCCAAGTTCAATTCTCCAACTTGCTCCTTTTTCTTGGTAAACAACGGGAATATATAACAATATATATAATTTGGTGAGTTTTTCAAAGGCAGGGGAAACTGAATACTAATGACAAAAGTATATCAAATTTGGACATTTTCTATTGACCAAATAGTTCAGAAATTGCTTAAAACCAGAAATTTGTCCTCTAGAATCCTGTCACATAATTTGGTGAGTTTTTCAAAGACAGGATCTAAACTTCTAATCCTATGCCCCAGTTCTAAAAGTTAACATCCTTTCTAAAACATACTCAACTCAGAGAACATTTGGTAACAAAAACCGTTTTTTAAGCTCTAATGTTATTCAGGGTAGAGGGATCATTAACATTTCTGAGCCTTCCAATTTCTCTCTGAAAAATAATACAATGTTCTGTTCATTACCTCTCCCTAGAGAAGATTAGATGTAGCCTTCCACGGAACGTAGTGAACGCTGCAGCTGCGTGGGTACGTGCTACTGCTTCTGGGATACACAGTATGTGGTTACTGGCCTCACTTAGGCCCATAGAGAAATTCTGTGCCTTAAAGATCTTGCCATTTTCCTGGCTAGGTAGTGGTGTCTCACTGTGACTGGAAAAACTTTTAAAATTAAATCAAAGTACAGAATGAAATTCTTACCTTATCAGCTCATCAGGGCTAAAGCAGCTTATATCAGGGAGCCAAGCAGACACTTCACGATTATAGGTAAAGTACTCTTTTAGAGGGTTCCTACTGTCTTCAGACTTAAGGCTCTTTGAGGTGTTCGGTGTCACAGCCAGCTGCTTTAACACAGAAGCAGTCTGGTGGCAAATCTCATCAGCATGTTGTATTGCCACATGTCTGTGGATGCTGATCCGGTCTCTGAAGAGCTGTTGACAGCATTTCCACCATTTTTCTTTACATTCAAAAGGACGTGCTGGAACTTCTTTGGTTTTGACGAAAAGGGCAAATGCCTGCAATTACATTTCAAATATGCCACCATTAACCTTAATTTTAAAGTTGGCAGAAGTCTTGGTGAATCCCTTATATTATCTTTCCACATGGGTTTCTAGTTTTATGTCCTATTTTTCTACAGAAGAACTTCCTGAGAGTAACAGTTTTCTTCGTAAACTTTTTACCTCAATCTAAAATTTGTTAGGGATTGGTCTTAAGGAAAGGCTTGAATTTCAGACAACTATTAGTAAAACATTACAAACAACACTATCAGTCATTTCTTAAAAGGAAATGGTCAAGGAAATTATGGAGCATACTTAATATGGAATATTGAGGAGCTAGTTTTAAGTCATGTGGGAAAATATTTATGATATAATGTTAAATGAAAACAATGGATCAAATTTGCTTATATGACGTAATCTCAACTACATTAAAAAGTGCACTGAAAAAGACTGGAAAGAAATATAGCAAGATGTTTTGACTTGTTTCCTGGAAAACAATTTTATTGCTTTTATGAAAATGATTTATACTCATTGTTTAAAAAAATTAAACAGAAAACTATGGATGTACCATAATTCTCTTAACCAATTCCTAACTAATGGCCATTTTTTTGTTTCCAATATTTGCAATTATAAGCAATGTTGAATGAGCATTCCATGCATACATCTTTCTATACCTCTTTAACCATCTACTTTAAATAAACATCTAGAATAAAACTTTTGGGGCGAAGAAACATGAAACTTAAAATTGTGATAAACACTGACTTCCAGAAAAATCGTACCCGTTTATATGCTCACCAACAAGGTGACATTTTATCCACATCATCAAGTTTTATCAGCATTTAATTTTTATTGTCAATATTTTTAGTGTTGACCTGAATACAAGGCAAAAGAGATATATTGTTTTTATCTGCATGTCTTTGATTGTAAGGCTGAATATTTTTTCATATCAATTCCTTGTTCTTGTATCTGTTGCCTATTTCTCTACTGTGGCATTTATTTTCTTCCTGATTTGTAAGTGGTTTTAGTGACCTTTTGTTGATCATAGTTATCACAAATTTGTTTCCCAGTTGGTCATGTTTTTCAACTTTGTGGTATTTTTGATGTACAAATAGAGGCTGAATGGGATCTATGATTATCAGCCTCTCAACAATTGTTCCTTTCTGGTCTAATGGGGAGGGAGGTATTTATATATACCTCTGTGTGTGTGTGTGTGTGTGTGTGTGTGTGTGTGTGTGTGTGTGTGTTCTAACTTCTTTAATGCATCTGGAGACTACTGTAAAGCATCCAAACATAGGCACTCTAAGCCCTGGTAACATATGAAGCACCACTGTGGGACCATCCTCTAGCACACAACTGTATCTGGACTGTCCCAGACTGAAGCAGCAGGAAATTACACTGGAGAGCATTTTTTAGACTTTCTTGACGTTAATCCTTCCAAATGGGAAAAAAGTTAAAAAGAGAGAGAGAGCATGTACGTCAACGTAAGTGCTTCTTCATGTTAAACTTCGATTTTCGAATCTTACCTGGTCTTTTAAGGCCTCGTGACCAAGGCACTGAGGGCCCAGCAGCAGTTAGGGCCCACGTGGAATCTGTTCAAGGAAAGACAGACCAGGGCCAGGATGGCAGCTCGGAGGTGGGGGAGGCATACAAGGGGAAGGCAGGCCCTGGTAGGGAGGCAGCTTGGCAGGGCAGGTACACCGAGTACATACAGGAGAATAAGCAAGTAAGAAAAGACACTGGGGCCAAGAGGACCAGGCCAAGTCTCATCAAATAGGGAAGTTACGAATACGGGGAAGGGAGAGTTAGGACAAACTCTTGTGAGGCTGGAATGGAACTGAAAGCACTGATGATGTGCTCGTGGTGTGGTTACTATTGAGATGGTAGTAAATACAGAAGTATATGCACAGTACATACAAACATTTGTGTATTCATCTATGTATCTCCCTATGCCAGAGGTCCTGGGAGAGGCAACACTTAGTGGCAGTGAGCTTCCCGAGCCTCCAGGTTTTGCTTTTTGACAGTCCTCTGCTAGAAGGAACCAGAGCTCCTTGAAGAAATGTCTGATTCCAAGGACAGGTCAGGAAAAATACAAGATAAGCCTGGAATACCTTGTTGAGTCAGAAAGTGAGGAAATGCTCAAAGAGTGATGGGAGCAAGTCAAAAGGATATAGATACTAGCTTGAAAGGGCTCCCAGCCAAATCTGAGATGATGTGAGCATCAAAATAAATAACAACATAATGGACTATAACTCCACAAATAAAATGTAATGTGAGTCCACACAGAAAGAAATAAATTGGGAGAAGAGAAAGTTCTTCCTTAGAGCAGAATGCCAAACACTAAGTCTAGAAGGAACACAGAAATTAGAAAATCAAGAAAATCACCCTTTGGCAACCATCACAGTATCAACTAAGCAAAGAAACATCAAAGAATCTAAAACTAGTAGATGAAAGTTGGATGAGGAATAAGATAATTACACCGTCTCAAAGCATTCCCCCCCCCAAATACTGAGTAATTAAAAGGGAAAAAAATAATAATTTTATAGCAGAAAAATCCGACAGACACTCCCTTAATCAAGTAACCAAAGTTAACATTCCCAGTAATGGGACAAATTGCTACTATGAACCACCTGATAGATTGTAGCCACGTGAACACAGCATCTCTTGTGGGATTCTCTTGTTGATAAAAGCACTAATCTGAATCTTAACTGTAAGGAAACATGAGTGAAAATCAAGCAAAGGGATATTCTACAAAGTAACTCATGAAATCTTCAAAGATGTCATGGTCATGATTTCAAAGGAGAAAAAATGAGAGTGCTCCAGACTGAAGAAGATATAAGACGTGACAACTCAATGTAACATGTGACCCTAGAGTGGATCTATAAGAGCCATTTGGGACACTTGATGAAATATGAATGGAGCCTATGTGCAAAGGGGATATGAGGGTCCTCTATACAATTCTGGCAACTTTTCTCCAAGTCTGAAATTATTGCAAAATAATATTTGAAAAAACCTTTCTGTACCCTTTGGGTTTCATTTTCAAGGACATCAGTGTGAGATGAGAGCAGAGGGGTGGTGGGTAAGAAGTTATAAGCAGAGACATCTATTCTTCATTGACATGAAGCCAACAAAAGCTAACTGCAGAAGGACAGCAGACTGGAGGTAAGAAAACTAAGTCTCAGTTGCATGTCCTCAGGTCATTTTCCTTCCTATGAGCTTCAAGAGGACAAGGTTTGAGTCAATGATCTCTGAAAAAAGGATAAATGGCATAGAAGAGCAGCATATCATTATGACCTCCCATTATAATCCAATCCCAACTGTCCTCAGTAAGCTTGCACAACCATTCTGGGCTGTTCTAGCCTTCTCCTAAACCAAGAGAACCCAGCCAACTAGATCAGATCAGGAGTCTTACATGGCCACTACCCCTCTGCCTGTCTGTTCTCCTTATGACAAGGTCTCCTGGGTTCCTGTGATTCTAACCCTGGATGGGAAAAGGAACCCAGCCCACCTGTCTAGGATCTGTCCTCAAGTACTCAACCATAAGTGTTGCATAGCTACACCTTGCCCATGATTCTTCTTTGCCCGGCACTGACTTAAGATCATTGGATCATGACCCTGACTAGAACTTACCTTGAACATGGCAGCAGCCTCCTGTCTCACTAACCCTCTACTCCCTGGAGGAAAACCCTGATGATCGATGAGCTACTAATAGATGTATCTGAGTTAACTATACATACACAATCCTGAAACATCAAGTGCAATACAGCAATTTTACCTTTTTCTTGGCAAACGAGTATTTCTTCTTTGTACTGACATCTAACTCTGCTTTGAGTCCGCTACTGGGATTGATAAGCCTTGTGTCTTTTAAATCTAGGTCTGAAAATCTTAAAACACAGGCCTCCAGGTCATCTCCTTGGTCTGGTGAAGTGAAAGAAGGCATCTGGTTTGGTTGCAGTAGTGGGACAGGTTCCTTTCAGGGATCTATCTCCTAGGAAGCAAGGGAGAAACAACAATGTCAGTCTTTGCTACTTGAAATAAATTTGAAACAAATCAATCAGGCAAATGAGCATGGGCCCAGCAGCCCAAGCCATCATAAAGCAGTGAAAGAAACAGAAAAAGTCTCTGTTTTCTTGGAGTTTATATTCCAGTGGGGAAAGAAAGAAAGTAAATAAATGAATATATTGATAAAATTTTAAAAAGTCAGATAGGAAAAAGGGCCACGAAGACAAAAAGCAGGGTAGGGAGTCAGGAGTGACGGAGGGGCTCTTAAAAACAGAAAGTAGGTAAAGTCTTTCTGAGGCGGTAGCATTTGAGCAGAAACCTCAATTAGGGGTTAGCCCTGCAAACATTTAAGGTAAATGATACCAGAAAAGCACCAGGTACAACCAAAATCAACCAAGCTGTGTGCTAGTACCTTCAGTTATAAACACTTTGTTCTTTTTTGTCCTTTAATTTTAGAGCTGTTCAAATTCCATTCCTTAGATGACATAACAACCAAGAAAGCCCCATTTTAATAAACAGAACAAATATAAAATAATCACGAGTATGGCCAAATCTTGTCAAAATGGACATATTACCAACCCCATTCGAGCCACCATCATTTTTTTTTTATTTGAGACAGAGAGAGAGAAAGCCCGTGCACAAGAGGGGAGGTGGGTCAGAGAGAGAGGGAGAAGCAGGCTCTCCTCCAAGCAGGGAGCCCACGAGGCAGGGCCCGATCCCAGGACCCCAAACAGACGCTCAACCAACTGAGCCACGCAGGCGCCCCAAGCCACCATCGTTTCTTGACTGAATTATTGCAATAGCCTAACTGCCCTCCTCCCCAGAGAGTCCAAAGACTTCTCAACATACTCTGATGAAGTCCAAACTCCTTCCAGAGCCCCTCCCACCACCACCTCTCCTCTCTTCTACTACTGTCCCTTTGATCACTCTTCTGATTGCACTATGTCTGTTCATTCCTGAATGTTATCACTGGCACCAAGAAAGCAAGGGTTTTCCTTTGTTCACCTCTGCATTCTTAGCACTGCCTGGTGTACAGGAGATGCTAAATGTCAATAAGTACAATAGTTGTTGAATGAAATAAACAACCATTGGGTAGCCAGGAAAGGCTTCACTAAGGACTTGATGTTTGACCTGAGACCTAAATGACAAGGAGCCATCCATGCAGATTTAGGAACAGAGGCAAAGGAAACGGTACAAATTCCTCAAGTGGGAAGAAGCTTGCCTTTTAGAGAAACAGGAAAAAAGAACGGATGCAGGACAGTGATGAGAGAGCACAGCCCTGTAGGTCAGGGTATGGAGTTTGCAATGCAAAATAACTGGAGTGTTGTAAACAAAGGCGTAACGTGGTCTGATTCTGAATTTATCTTGAAAGTAGAGCTGGCAAGATTTAGACAGACTTAAGAAGTGAAGGAAAAGGAGGACCCAAGAATGACTCCTACCTACACTTTTGGATGAAGCAATCAGATGGATGGTGTCATTCACTGAAATGGGTATGACTGACAGAGGAATAGGTTAGGACAGGAGAGTGAAACAAGAGTTCCAGTTAGACGTGTGGAATTTCAGTGACCACGGACGAGGCTGTCAGAGAAGCAGGTGTGGTGCTCATCAGAGACGTCAGGGCAGGGCATGTTCATATCCATGTAAACGGGGACCCAATACTGAAAACATTACTAAAGCAATCACCTGTTCCTTCCCAAACAACAACTGAGAAGGGTGAAGGGTAGGATGACGACCCGAGAGTAACCCCGTGGCAGGAGGCTCACGTTCAGGCAGGTCTTTCAGTCCCAGGGGCCACAAGCGCGGCGCCGCCCCCCCC
>NW_027397086.1:29925565-30037939 GCF_003265705.2 Callorhinus ursinus | reverse complement strand
CCCCCCCCCCCCCCCCCCCCCCCCCCGCCGCGCGCCGGGCCAATCGCTCCGCCCAGCTCTCCCGACGAGGCAAAGGCTCGGAAGTGGGAGTAAGATGAGCACGCACCAGCCAGTCCTGGTCCTTTCTTAGATCTTTCTTCATCGAGCCCTCTCCGCCTAGCAATCGTCCCTGCTCCCAGGCCCAAGAACCTCCACCGGTCCCGGGCCTGGAGTTCACGGAGGAAGGAACACTGGAGACGTCACCTCGCCCCGGAAGTCTTCGAAAGGGCCGCCGGGAAATACTGCGAGCCCCAGGGAGGGTCTGAAGTTGAGGCGGGGACTCCGGTGTGCGTGGTGGACCTGCAGCCGCCGGATTTGACTTGTGGCCGGCGGCCTCCGGCTGGCTGAAGAGGCGGTGCTTTCCGCGTGTCCCCGGAAGGACTTAGAGCGAAAGGCGGGAGAAGAAAGCCGCTGAGAGGCTGAGGAAGCCCGAGGGGGCGGTTGCGTGCAGACCGGACGCCCTCGGCCTGGTGAGCTTCCAGACGCCGGCTCTCGGGCACCAGGGCCCGCCAAGCCCACCCGGCCGCCTCTCCTGCCTGCGCTTCCGCACCCGTCGCGAGCGAGTGCGCCTGCGCGCCGGCCACTGCGCGCGTCTCGTAGCTGTCCTCGCACCGGCCGGCGGCCCGACAGTTCGTGCCGCGCTTTCCGCCCGGTCTCGCTCTGCTCGGCAGCGCCCCGGCGTGCGGCATGTCGCGGCGGCGGCACAGCGACGAGAACGACGGTGAGTGCTTTCGGCCCGACCGCCGAGGCCGCGCCCAGGCGGGGGCCGAGGTCTCAGGGACTCGAGGAAAGGGATGGGAAGCCCTGCCCCCCCCCACACACACCGGCGGCGTTCGGGGAACCAGGCAGTCAGAGCGAGAGTGTGGCCGGGCGACTTCTAAAAAGCCCCCGCTTTCCCCCGCCCCAACTCCTTTAGTCGTCGGCCTGGTGGACCTCTGGTCTCTAAGGACTCTTCAGGATTTGGTCCTTAGTACTGCCGAGTAGGGAAGTACACCTGGGTCTGTGCGGGCCACCTCTTAGGCACAGTGACAGGTACCCACTAGTCCCAGTGTCTTGTTTTGACCCTCCGACTGCACCTGAAAAGGGTTCTCAGAAGGGAAGAAACAAAGCAGTGAGCGGAAGATCTGATGAATCGCAGTCTGAGCTCTGCTCCACCCGTCATCCGTTGATTTGCCTTCTTTCATGCTGCAAGGAAAGAAATGTTATCCACACTCACGAGGTCACTAATAAACAGGTGCACCTTGTTACGTTAGATTTCGAACTAGCTGCAAGTGTATTTCCCTCATGAAGGGAAGAGTGCTGGAAAACTAACGGGAGACCTCTTAGAGATTGAGATCAGGGGTTTTCTATTTCATTTGTATGGTTTGCGCTCCAGGGGATCATGGTGTTGCCACCATAGAAACCAAGGATAATTTTGCTAGTTAAAAACAGGAAAAGATGAACAAACAATGAATCATGGAACACTACACCAAAACAAATGATGTAATATATGGTGATTAACCTAACAATAAAAAATTAAAAAAAAAACAGGAAAAGATGCTTAATTACAGAAATCCATCCAAAACATACATCCACCAAAAAAGGAAGAAACTGAGTAATTCTGTTATTCTATTCTACCATATTGTTCTTTAAAAGGAGTGTGGTGTAGTGGTTAAGAGGCTAGACTTTGGAATCAGAGGGTTTCAGTTCAAAGCTAGACTCTACCATTACTTCATGATCTTGCCCGGATTCTGTCACCTCTGTAAACCTTAGTATGTAATGTAGAAGTGTAATGATACAAACCTCTTCTCAGTTTTGTGAGGTTTAAGTGAGTTAATACATGTAACAAATATCTCAGGATGATACTTATCATCTGTTAATGCTTAAGAGCTAACAAACATTGGCAGATGTCAACGATGGAAGAAAAATTTTTAATTTTCTTCACTAACATTTTCTTGTCCTTGAATTTTGGGGCATTTGGGAGTGGGAGCAGAATCACATGTCTTTAGTTTTAAACAATGAAACATCAGATCTCTGCTAGGGAGTGGCTTGAAAGGATGGATCTTCTAGTTCATCTTATCCGATACCTAAGGAGTCAGAGTTTTAGTGTAATAAGCATGGAGACATAGCCAGCAGTGCCCAAACACTGGTGAAAGCAAGTCCAGGGTTCTCTGCCCAAGTATTACCATGCTGCATGCCTAGGTTTGTTGGTTTTTTTTTTTTTAAAGATTTTATTTATTTATTTATTAGAGAGAGAATGAGAGCACGAGAGGGAAGAGGGTCAGAGGGAGAAGCAGACTCCCTGCTGAGCAGGGAGCCCAATGTGGGACTCGATCCCGGGACTCCAGGATCATGACCCGAGCCGAAGGCAGTCGCTTAACCAACTGAGCCACCCAGGTGCCCGGATGCCTAGGTTTTTGTTTTTGTTTTTAAACACATGAGGTTTTTTGTATAACGGACATACAGGGCACAGAAAACACGGTTTTCATATGCTTTGACTTGGATTAATCAAAAACTAATATGCTTGAAGTGATTGCTTGGGGTTTAGGGAACTTGAGTCTTTTAAACTTTTAAAGTTCTTCCCATTTTCTTGCTTTTCTCATTCTTTCTTTTCTCCACTCTTCTCCCTTCTAGGGCACCCTTAAAGGGAGAGAAAATGTTTCCAGAGGGCAACCTGGAGAATTGAATGTGAATATGTAGAAAACAATTTTTGTTTTTGCAGTTGTAATGGTGGCATAATTTTCTTGGGAGTTAGTTTCTTTTAATACCACCTGGTCAGTAAATCACGGTCCATTTGGGTCTTGATGCAGGAACCTTAGAATAAATAAGACAAAAAGTAGAATGAGTTAAAGTTTACTTTGTTGAATAATTTAGTAGTAGAGGGGCAGTTTATAGTTCTCTTGAATACTGTACCAAATCTGGAACTTCTATAAATTGCCACAATTTGGGTAACAATCAGCTGGGGTTTGCCCTAAATAGTGATCTGAATATTTTAGTTAAGCATCTACTGATTTTTTTAAGATCTGAAATATTAGACGCTTAAATGTTATAGAAGGCTATTTTAAAATAGTCTAAATTCTAATAGCTGTAATTAAGTTGATGTATCGGAGCATTTCTGGATTATTGTCAGCTCTTATCAGTCACCGGCTGTCATGACTTTCCATATGCTTGACAAGATATCATTTATTCAACAAATATTTAACAGTGCCAGGCACTGTCCTAACTACTGGCAGTACAGTAATAGTGGACAATATAAAAGTCAAGCCTCCCTTTTACAGACAGAACACAATCAAATAAAATACAGTGTATCAAATGGTGGTAAGTGCTATGGAGAAAAATAAAACTGGGTAAAGGGGGTAGAGACTATTGGTGAGGTGGAGAATGGCATCTGATCAAAGACTTGCAGGAAGTAAGGAAGCAAACCAGGTGGCTGTGTGGAGAAAAGCAATGGTCTAAGACAAGGGAACCACGAGTGCAAAGGACTTAAGGCTGGAGCATTCCTGTCCTGTTCACAGAAATCAAGAAGGCCAGTGTCCCTGGAGCAGAGGGGGCTGGAGGAGGTTGTAGGAACTAAGATCAGAGAGGTAGCAGAGGATCAACTCATAGAGGGCAGTTTTAAAATTGTATCTCTTTGTTCAGACTAGAGTGTCCAGGATCCAGGGAAATAAGTTAGGAGGCTACCAATCTAGTTCAGCTGGAGTGGAGTTCAATTTATAGAGAAGAAAAGGGAAATCCTAAGTGGGAAATTATCATGTGTGGATACTGGTCCAATGCTAAATCTAACTCATTTCTTAGAATCCCTTTAAGAATGTCTCTGTAGGGGCGCCTGGGTGGCTTAGTCGTTAAACGTCTGCCTTTGGCTCAGGTCATAATCCCAGCGTCCTGGGATGGAGCCCCGCATCGGGCTCCCTGCTCAGCAGGAGGCCTGCTTCTCCCTCTCCCACTCCCCCTGCTTGTGTTCCCTCTCTCGCTGTGTCTCTCTCTGTCAAATAAATAAAATCTTAAAAAAGAAAAAAGAATGTAGCTTTTCAGTTATTATGGGATATACATATAATAGCTGTTCAGTACATTGCTTATTTTGTTCTTCTAAGAATTTATATTATCCAGGGGCACCTGGGTGGCTCAGTCGTTAAGCGTCTGCCTTCGGCTCAGGTCATGATCCCAGAGCCCCATGTCAGGGTCTCTGCTCAGCAGGAAGCCTGCTTCTCCCTCTCCTGCTCCCCCTGCTTATGTTTCCTCTCTCCCTGTCTCTCTCTCTGTGTCAAATAAATAAAATCTTTTAAAAATTTTTAAAAAAAGAATCTATATTATCCACAACCTTTGCCAAAAACCCATATTAACCCCCTTTTAAGCTACTTAGAATCAGGTCCTTATCTTTTAGACTGTGACTACTTTTTTAACTATACAAAAAATGATTAGAAGTGAAGGAATTTGTTCCTCCAAGGAAGAATATAGTTTGTTTCAGGCGTGATAGTCACCTCTGCTTTAAATCTTCAAGATCAAGGTACTTTACTTTTCCCTTTTTCCTGGTTGGTTTTGCTACTTTACTTCCTTTTTATAGGGTTGGTCTTTGTTTTCCAGTTTGTGTTTTTTATAATAATTAAGGGTATAAGATGTAGTACAGTATATACGTATAAAGTCAGGATCGCCTTACAGGGAAAAATTACTGGTGTATGAAGATCCTTTCAAATGGTTTTTGTTTTTAAGATTTATTTATTTGAGAGAGAGCGCGTGCATACAAGCAAGGGGAAGGGCAGAGGAAGAGACGGAATCTCAAGCAGACGCCATGCCCAGTGCGGAGCCTGATGTGGAGGCTTTACCTTCTGACCCTGAGATCGTGACCCGAGCAGAAACTAACAATTAGATGTTCAACCCTCTGAGCCACCCAGGCGCCCCACAAAAATGGGTTTAAATAAAGACCTGTTTGTTTCTCTCTCCTATACTAGCCAAGGGTATCAGAATGAAGTGGCAATATGTAACTTGAATCTATACTGTAAAATTTCTACATAGTTACATTTAATATAAAATCTGTTCTTGCTTTGGGAGCTATCATAGATAGGTTTTCTGAAGGGTATATGAAAACAGGGGCACCTGGGTGGCTCAGTCGTTAAGCGTCTGCCTTCAGCTCAGGTCATGGTCCCTGGGTCCTGGGACCAAGCCCCGCATTGGGCTCCCTGCTCAGCAGGAAACCTGCTTCTCCCTCTCCCACTCCCCCTGCTTGTGTTCCCTCTCTTACTATGTGTCTATCTGTCAAATAAAATCTTAAAAAAAAAGTGTATGAAAACATTCAGCTAATTCCCAAAATTTTATTCTTAATGAAGGTGCTTTATTCTGCATACTCAGGTTCTCTTCTGAGTTCAATATCCTGCTACTGTCATGAGTTCAGATGTGTCTATAATTTTACCACCCTTCCTTCATATTCTCTCAAATATCAGGTGAGAGTGGGGCATATCTTCTTAATACTTTCTGCCTCCTCCCATTCTCCAAACAAAACTTGTGCTTTCTTACAATCAGAATGGGAAGAGAGAAAATAGGAATTGCGGTTCAGGGAGGACTGTGTCCTTGTATTTTCTAGGTTTTCTTCTGAAATCTTACCTTCTTTCCTACAGCATCATTTTCTCCTTTTCTAGGTTACAAGAGGGTCTGGGAGGGTTGCTTTAAACACTGGGGTATGATTCCAAATGGATTTGGGAACAAGCCAGCTGGAGAGTTAACTTAGGAAGGATGTGGAGGGTGGGATGTGAGATAAAGGGCTGGCGGAGTAGATGGGCCAGAAAGAAGGGAGTGGTAGTTGAAGTTTAAAAAACAATAATAAAAAATAAAAAACTGCTCTCATTCAGCTAGTTTTTCACCATCTTCATTTTCCCAACCTTACCAGAATCCGGTTCTGTAGAACATTAGTATATTCTGCTTTCTAGACAGAGTTGCTCAGCATCAGCACTATTGACATTTCAGGCTAGATTATTCTTTGTTGTTGGGAGTTGTCCTATGCAATGTAATATGTTTAGCAGAATCCATGGCCTCTACCCACTGGATGCCAGTAGCACTCCCCCATTTGTGACAACTAAAAATGTCTCCAGAGATTGCCACGTGGCCCCTAGTGGGGGCAAAACCTCACCCAGTTAAGAACCACTGCTCCAGGAGAAAGCTATTTTAACATCCTGGCTGATAGCTTATATAAATATTGCATTGAATATGCGGGTTTTTTCAATGAATAAATCCTGGAAATAGAAGACCTTTGTATCAGAGTTGGCTGTTTGGGTGGTGGAACCTTTATAGATCCTGTGATATAGGTTTGAAGCATACTTGAGAATCAAGGTCACCGATTTCACTGTGTCGTACGTGTCCACTTTACATGGGCTGGTATCTCCAGGGATACATCTCAGCTCTATCCCACTGCATGTGTGTTATGTTTTTTTTAAGGCAATATCCTCTCAAAACTATATTCATCTGGGGCTCCTGGGTGGCTCAGTCGTTAAGCGTCTGCCTTCCACTCAGGTTGAGCCCCGCCTTCCCTGCCCCGTGGGAAGCCTGCTTCTCCCTCCCCCATTCCCCCTGCTTGTTCCCTCTCTCGCTGTGTCTCTCTCTGTCAAATAAATAAATAAAATCTTTAAAAAAAAAAACTATTCATTTATTATTTAAGCCAGATCATGATGATAACAAGGTGTCAGGGGGTCAAAGTGTGGCCTTTTATAGTACTTCCATCTTGTGCTATCTGCATAGTAATAGATTGGTTTTATTCAGCTTAAGTTCAGGTGGTACTTGAAGATCATTTCAGTCATTGAAGAGACTTTTAATACCCAAGCTTAGAATAGCGGAGTGCTGTTTTAGGAGAATTACTATATATTTCAAGCCAGATGTTACAGTGGCAAGTAAGTGATTATGAATTCTATAAAAATGGCTCAGTTTCTTTGGCTATACAAAGTCTGGAAAAGATTGAAGTTATATTTAACTTACTCCTGGGTAATCCTATATCCAACTGCAGATTTTCATTATTAATGCAGATGCCTAGAACTGTTACAGACTATTGCTTCCTTGTCCACATGCTGTCCTAATAATCTAATTGGTGGAAGTCGAAATTGAATTACATTGGGAGACTAGCCAACATTGTGTTTATCAACAGCATCATGTTCCATACTTAACACTATTAATTTAAAATTTTTAAGCTGTAGGTTATTCCACAAAAGAATATAAGGTGTGTGTATTAAGATTTTAAACAAAATGGTAAGAGGTAATATAAGAGTCTGAACAATAATAGACAGTCCAGCCTAAGATTGATTGGTAGTTTGTTCAGCTTGAGTTCTTCGGCAACCAAAAGGACAGGTAGATGATTGGTAATGATTTCAGTGTGGTAGTTTTATTTAAGATTCTTTGAATGGTATGGTTTTTGAACATAATAGACTAGTGGTTGAAGTAGGAAATCATAAAACATACTTTCCCTCCACCAGTTATTTGATAAAGTGCTCAGGATGTTTCTTTGAGTATATGTCTGCTGATTGTGATTCCCATTGCTTGGGATAAACTATACCCTAATGCTGCATAGTCTATAGAACAAAAGCTACTAATGGAAGAGTTGAAAGTGCAGACACTTGTGAAACTAGTGAGGAATCCTAATGTTTTATGCTCCCTTTTCCATCTTCTGAAGTTTCCCTCCTTTTTTTTTTTTTTTTGCGCCTAGTCAAGTCTTTCCAAAGCGTTCATCTTGGTTTTGTACCCATATTTCATCAGTTTAATGATAATTTTCATTATTAGAATAATGAGTACTACTGGCACTAAGAGGCTTTAGGACCAAGCAACTGAAGGTGAGTGAAGAGTTCAGTCTAAAGAACGGGAGCAGCAGCACAGGAGTGTTCCGGAGAATATTCTGACTACCAGTGGTGAGGGTGCTGTAAGCAGCATTCCTGTGTATCCCCGGAAGTGGACAGGGCTGCTGCACTGCACAGCTCCGTGGGGCACTAGTCACACCAAACTGAACATAACGCATGCCTCTTGGAGTTACTCTAGTGTCCCTGGGTATGGAGGCCTTTGGTGAATCTAGCTAGCCCAGTCAGGGAGGTGGTAGGTCAGTTAAGAGCTTCTCCTGTGTAAAAAGTAGGGATTCTGGTAGGAAAGAGAAAATAGTATTTAAAAAGCTAAGTAAAATTTGTGACGCTGGTTTCATCATGTAATGTTAATTTTTTTACATTGTTGAAACAGGGGGACAGCCTCACAAAAGGAGAAAGACTTCTGACGCCAATGAAACTGAAGATCATTTGGAATCGTTAATATGCAAAGTAGGAGAAAAGGTATGTGCCAAATAGGCACAAACTGTGATGGGCTTAGGGTTTTAGTTGACTGTGCTTGATTCATTTCTGCAGCTGAAACTTGGTGATCTAAGTTTTAGGTGGAACTTGTATTGCCATGCATCTGTATCCCAAAGTAAATTCATTTTAAACCCTTGGGATGCAGATAATTGAGAGTTAAATGTTTTTAGTAATCTTCATAGAACATGAATATGAGTCTTAGACCTCAAGGAATAATTCTCTCTATTTATAAATGAAGAACCAAACAAGTCCTGGATACCTGAGGTAATTTGCTCAGAGTCCTGTTTTAAGTGAATCAGATACAGAGACACAAGAGAACCGATGATGTCCTCCCATTTCTAATTCTTATTCTGCTGCCTTAGACTGCTTGCTTTTAAAATTTCATTCATTCTCTTTTTATGGATTTCTAAAGAACAATAACTACCTGATTTGATTTATACTAAACCTGTCATAGTGCCTTATGCATATAAGGCTTTAACTTTTTTTATGACCACATAGAAAATTTTAACTCACTAATTGCTGAGTACTTAACAGATATTTAATATGCTCTCCTCTACAGAGTGCCTGCTCTCTGGAGAGCAACCTAGAAGGCTTGGCAGGTGTTTTAGAAGCTGATCTTCCTAACTACAAGAGCAAGATCTTAAGGCTTCTTTGTACAGTGTATGTATGCAAAAGATTTATGAATCCAGGTGATAATGTATTATCTACTCTTAAATGCTTTGAGAATGTTCAAAAGATATGTTTACGTTCCATATTTCATTAGCTTTTCTTCTAATGGGAAATTTATACAAACGAAATGACTTTTGGTGAACTCTTTTTTTTCTTAGAGATAAATGGGACTAAAATTGAGCATTTTCCTTACATTTTGTTTTCTTGGAACCTTAGAATCATTTCAGTTGACTTTTTAAGTGAGAAAGTAGACACTTTTCACATTCAGAGATTTTTAAGTATGTGCATTTAAATATATATAATACATAGAGTTTAATGTGTGTTTTAAACCAGTAGTACCAAATTTGGGAACTGGTCACTTGAGTAATAGTCCTTCTCAGAAGACTGAAGAAACTTTTGAAGCTATTACTAGGCATAATCTTTCTTGGAGTTAGGTTAGCTAGAACAAATATCATTATTTAATCCATGAGTATATTAAAGTGGGAAAAGTCTCATATGAAATCATGAAACAGTCTCTCCCAATGGTGGAACTAACAATCCAGGCTTTCTCATCTGTCAGATGGACATTGATCACTGAATCGTATGCTTTGCAAAGAAATGGTTACAACTTTTGGATAAAAGGGGTCTTTGTACTGTACATGAAATTATAAGTTATGAGGTATTTTAAAATTTCAAATATGAAGTTGAATTTTAAGTTATTTCAGATATTTTAATTAAATAATGTTAATGCTTACAGTTCATTTTTGAAATTTAAAAATGTATGCACAAATCATAGCAATCAGTGGATTTCATTTTAACCTCTCAAAGTACAAATAATTTGGGTTCCAGTTTTTTGTTTTTTTTTTTTTTTAAAGATTTTATTTATTTGACAGAGACATAGCGAGAGAGGGAACACAAGCAGGGGGAGTGGGAGAGGGAGAAGCAGGCTTCCCGCTAAGCAGGGAACCTGATGCGGGGCTCAATCCCAGGACCCTGGGATCATGACCTGAGCCGAAGGCAGACGCTTAATGACTGAGCACCCAGGTGCCCCTTGGGTTCCAGTTTTTTAAAGAAATCCAGTTCATTTCAGAAAGACCTGTCCTTAGACTAAGAAATGACTAAGAAAAATTATTTTGCTGTAGTGATCTATAAGGTGCCTTCTGTTTTGAAAGCATTTATTAGAATAGAGGCGACTTATGCTGAAACTGTGATGGAAACCATGGCTTTGTGGATGGAGAGAGGGTGGTTACTCTCAGGGCACGTATTTTTTTTTTTAAACCTAAATTGTCCCTACCACTCTGCTAGGCACCTTGGGAAAACACAGAATGTGTAAGAGAGTCTGACTGATCATGAGCTTCTGTTTGCTTTCCTTTCTGAGAGAATTTCTAAAGGCTACCTACATTAGGAAGCAATATTTGCTTTTTCCAAAGGTTTATTACTGTAATCCTCGTCCCTGCTTTTCAAATAACCTTAGTGAAAATTAACACACCTAGGGTAAGCAAACTGGGATGTAAAGAAATCTTACTATGTCCAAGTACCATGTTGACATTCAGCAATTTAACTGATAGTAACTTAGTTGGAAGTGGTTTTAGTTCCGAATTTTTTCTGAGCAGCTAAAATAGTGTTTCTTAAAGTGGAATTCTGATCCTGTGACATTTGGTTAGCTAAGTTTAGAAATGGTAAATGTTCCTTCTCCCCCTTAATGATTCTACATTAAAGAAACTTGTTTCACCTGGTGTTCCCCAGATGTTTTTCCATGGAAACATTTTCTGTAGAACTGCTCTTAGAGTTCACTAAACACATTGGAAGAAAAACTGGTCTAGCATTAGTTATATTATTTCAGTTTGATAACTTTATAATTAAAGTGTTTTATTTTCTTAATTCTTGGGTTAACTAGAATTAAAATGAAAAATTGCAGGGGTCATGTCTGCAACTCTTCTCAACATTTATGTCTTTTCTGAAGTAGTTTTAAAAATACAGCACAAAGTATGGGGCACCTGGGTGGCTCAGTTGGTTAAGCATCTGCCTTCAGATCAGGTCATGATCCTAGGGTCCGGGATTGAGCCCTACATGGGGCTCCCTGCTCAGCGGGGAGTCTGCTTCTCCCTCTCCCTCCGCCTCTTCCCCTGCTGTGTTCTCTCTCTCTCTCAAATAAATAAAACCCTTAAAAAAAATTTTTTTTTTAAATATAGCTCAAAGTAATCCTGTTCCAAAGCTAGTAAAATGATAAAAGATTTATATAATATAGAATTGAGCAATGTAACATAATACTGTTATTTTGGGGTTTTCTTGTACTGGGTTCTCAAATCAGTGCACGCCTGTTACCTGAGAAGTTGACAATTTATACAACATTAGTTGGACTACTGAATGCCAGGAATTACAACTTTGGTGGAGAGTTTGTAGAAGCTATGATTCGACAACTTAAAGAATCATTGAAAGCAAACAATTATAATGAAGCTGTATATTTGGTAAGTTACTTTTTTGGTGTATTTTGACTTAGTGTTGGGATGGAGGGAAGAAGTGAGCTACAACCAAGGAATTTATCCATTCTTCTGAAATATAGTTCCCCACTCACCATAGTAGCTGCTCTTCTGAAACCATTCTCACTAAAGGTACCACAGAGCTCACCCGGTGGCTTCATTTCACTCTAAATCCTAGTTGCCTTTCCTGTAGCTTATGATGCTTTACACTCCTTTTTTGTCTGTGGGTTTCTGCAACACCACTGTTTCAGGACCTCCTGCTGCTACCACCTCCCTTCTATTCCTCTGTCTCCTTTTACTGGCTCATCTTCCTAATACCCCTTACATTTTGTGTTTCCCAGGATTCTAGCCTCACTTCACTTTAAACACTCCCCTGAAGCATTCTCATTCTCTCTCATTACGTTATAAGCTATCTTTATTTGGATGACATGACCCCCTTCCTGACAAGTCGGTAATCTGAATGTCCTGTTTCAGCCTTTCTCCTGAGCTCCAGACCTGTGTTCCAGATACTACCTAGTTAGCCCTAAGATAGCTTGCCTGGAAGTCCCTAAAAGTAATGCATCATTCTGTCTTCTCCCCAAACTGCACACAGGGTCTGCTGTCTACTGCATAACCCATCTAGGGACCTGAGCGTTAATGTTTGTCTTCCCTTTGCCCCCTCATCCTGTAAGCAGTCCCCAAGTCCAGTCACTTCTGCCCCCTAAATTGCTCTCTGGTCTGTCCCTTTTCTTTTGTCTCTAGGGCCTCTGGCATAGTTCAGACCTTCTCATGCTTTTTTATTTTTTTTAAACTCTATGCCCAACATGGGGCTTGAATTCATGACTCCCAAGATCCAGAGTCTCATGCCCTAACCAACTAAGCCAGCCAGGCGCTTCCTTCCTCCTCATCTCTTAAAACGGCCTCTTAACTGATCCTTTTGCATCCAGATTCTCTGCCTTTCACTGTATCTTCTACTGTGGCACCAGACTGGTCTTTCTGTAACTCACTTTGCTCATTTGGTTATAGACCACAAACCTCAGTTCTTTCCCATTCTCTAGAGTGGAGGGTCTTAAAATCCTGTGCTAAAGATGATTCACTGGGTGAGCTGAAGTAAATATTTATCTTAAATGAAAATAGAATTAATAAGCCTTGCTAATATGTAATACATAGATTGACAGTGGGCCAGTGTATATTACATATATTTATTTAAGATGATATTTGTGTTTATTTATATCACATATAGTTGGAGGCATGTGATCAAATTGTTTTGCTGAATATATTACCAAAAAAGTTAGACACCAATCAGGCTGTAAGATTAAGTCCAGACTCCATACTGACCTTTCATGATTGCCCCAATCTGTTTCTCTATCCTTGCCTCCCATCTACTCTCCAGCTGTATCACAATTACTTGCAGATCCCTGAACACATCTTTGTGAACCCTTCTGCCTAGAATAGTCTTGTTGCTCTCCACTTGAGGCATACTTCACTCATCCTTTATGACCTAGTCCAGGTGTTACCTCCTTTATGGTGCTTTCCCCTACCCCCTTTATCACTGTTCTTAGAGCACTTTTTATTTACTTTGTAGTATAGGAGTCATCCCTTTGGGTTGAGATTATGCTTCTCCTACTAGACTGTGAGCTCCCACACAACAGGGACTTGAATAGTGCTTAGCAGTGCCACACAAAGGACATCCAACAGATACCTGTTCAGAAATTTCCATTTCTGTAGTCCAGTGAAAATTTTTTCATAGAGAATGGAAAAGAAGATGATAGGTTGAAGTAGCTCTATGGAATGGGAACCTGCAAGTGCAGATTCCTGTCCTTGATACGGTTTCTGTCACAACTACTCAGCTCTGCTGTTGTAGAATAATATATAAATGAGTGAGCATGCTGTGTTCCAATACATGTTTATTTGTGGACACTGAAATTTAATTTCATATGATTTGTATAAATCATAAAATACTCTTGGATTTTTTTCAAGCATTTAACTATCCAGAACCACTCTTAGTTCACAGGCTATGCAAAAGAAAAACAGGCAGCAGGCTAGATTCGGCCTTGAGGGTAGTTTTTCAGATCTGTGGTTTCAGTCATTACAAGATTGCCTGTTGTGTGATTATATTACATTTAGATTTAATAGAAATTGTTTTCCCTCACAGGTCCGTTTTTTATCTGATCTTGTGAATTGTCATGTCATTGCTGCCCCATCCATGGTTGCTATGTTTGAAAATTTTGTAAGTGTAACTCAGGAAGAAGATGTACCTCAGGTAAGAAAACCTCTTGTGCTGAATCTTGTCCATGCAGTACTAGGAATTTTTCACTTGGCGACCTTTTAGTAAAACCAAAAGATAACAGTAGATCATCACACTATAAATTCTTAATATCTACAAGCTAAGTCAACTGCCATAGTGGTGGGTTCTCTTGATATCTGTATGTTAATTCAAATGATTCTGTCTAATAAAATTAAAACTAATATCAGGTAGAAATTAAATGCTCTGATAGAGTCAGGTGTCTTACTTAAGCTTCCTTAGGATTTCATTCAAAAATAAATACAGTATGAATGAAAATTAACAAGCGCATATTTTAAATTTGCCTTTTTAAAAATTCTTCAGGTGCGGCGAGATTGGTATGTTTATGCATTTCTGTCGTCTTTGCCCTGGGTTGGAAAGGAGTTGTATGAAAAGAAAGATGCCGAGATGGACCGCATCTTTGCCAACACTGAAAGCTATCTTAAGTAAGGACACAGCTCATAGTTCTTACTGATATGATAAATGTGTTGTATTTTATCTGTTAGTAATGCCATTTCACTTTCATTTCTCAAAGATAAGCTGTGGAGTTTCCTATGGCTTCCTCCAAGTAACTTCATTCCCTTTCTGTTATAATTTATTGAGACCTCAGAGTAATCAAACGTTTGCTTACTTTGCTGATGCAAAGGAGTTGGTAACATAGCTCCTTTTAAGCTGCTTTGGTACATATTTGCGAAGTCATAAAATATCTTCTATCCTCACACAGTGGTTTTCAAATCATAGTGTGCATAGAATCACCCATGGTACTTAAATGTGCTCCAACCCCAACCTGCAGACCTACTGAACCACAGTATTTGAGAGAGAGGTTTAGCATATACAATGTATTTATCTCATGTAAGTTAATCCCAGACCAAGTCTTTAAAACATTGACACTCAACTTCCACCCAGCCCACACTTCTTGAGTAAATGACACATTTCAATTAAAATAGTCTCATATCCTCCTATTACCCATTTCTTCCAAGTAGGCATAAAAACTTGGTTTGTCTTATTAGGTATACTGATAGTAGGGCTTGTTCATAAATTTAGCGGTTAATCAGCAGTGTGGTAATGGTTTTGTGTCCCCGTATGTTCTTTCAGAATAATTTTAAGTTTCATATTCTATCCATTAATAGGTAACTTATTTGGATATTGTTAATCAGTTACAAATAAAGCTACAAAAAATCTAAAGAAAGATCTTCTTTGTTCTTAAGCTACTTTTAAATGATAAATCTCTTTAATGTTTTTATGTTTTTGAAAGTCGTACTGGTTCTTTTTAAAATGTAGATGTTTGCAAAAGAATAAAACTAAAAGAATATGAATATCCTAGCATTTGAGTGTATGTCCTTCCCCTTTTTTATACAAATAGTAGTCCGGTATACATACTGTTCTTCACTTGTTTGTTTTTTTTTTTCCACTTAATATAACTTGGATTTATTGCATAAAAGTATATAGATCTGCCTCATTCTTCTTTAACAGCTGTACAGTATTCCACTCTTTTAACATACCATAATTTCTTTAACAAGTCCTTTGTTGGTAGACGTTTAGGTTATTTCCAGTCTTTTGGTGTTATATTATAAACAATGCTTCATTGAATATCCTTATGTATGTATATGTCTTTGTGTACATGTGCAGATATATCTGTGAAGGGTGGAAGTTTTTAGAAATGGCATTGCTGGGTTGAAGTGTCTTAACGATTTTAATTTTGATAGACTTAGTCAAATCGCCTTCCAAAGAGATGATACTCTTCCAAATCTCCTCTAAAGAGATGGTATCAATTAGCCCCTCTGCCAGCAGTGTTTGAAATTGCATATTTGCGTATATTTCAGCAATATAATACATTATCAAAATTTTTGATATCTGCCAATCTGATAGGTAAAAATGTTATTTTACTGCTTTAATTTGCATTTTATTAATTATGAAGCAACTAAACATCTTTTCATGTTGTTAAAAACCTAAGTGTAGATTTTCATTTTTATGTTTAGAAGACGCCAAAAGACACATGTGCCCATGTTACAAGTATGGACTGCTGAGAAACCACATCCGCAAGAAGAGGTAAAGCGGTTCTGTCACATGATACAAGCACAGGCAGCTCTTGAGTAGATTCTTGTCTCTGACATAGTCAGATTCCATTTATCTACATTAGCTGGTTTTCCACATTTCATATCAGGGGTCCAGCTCCTCATAGCTCTAGGTGTATAGTGGATTTTTTTTTAAGATTTTGTTTATTTATTTGAGAGAGCACGTGCATGAGCAGGGGCAGGGGTTGGGGAGCTTGGGCAGAGGGAGAGGGAGAGAGAATCTAGGCGACTCGGTGCTGAGCATGGAGCCCAACATGGGGCTTGATCCCACAACCCCAAGATCATGACCTGAGCAAGAGTCAGACACTTCAACCGACGGAGCTACCTGGGCGCTCCAGCATATAGTCGATTTTTAATAAGTGTTAGAATGTAACCAAAGCATTCCCTGTTCTGTGGGATTCCAGATACAGTTATTTTTTATTTAAGTGCCCAATTTGAAAAAGTAAACGGTAATAGCTTACAGACAGGTAGACTTTATAAAGTAATTAAAAACAAAAACTTAGCACTATTCCTTTGTACTGTATTTAATTGCAAACTCGCTTACTTTTGTATCCTGTATTTTATAAGGTAATAGTTTTTGGTTTATGTAGTTTAACTCTTATGACCTCCAAATATACATATTAATTACTAAAAATTAATCTGTCTTTAGTATTTAGATTGCCTGTGGGCCCAGATTCAGAAATTGAAAAAGGATCGCTGGCAGGAGCGGCACATCCTAAGACCTTATCTTGCCTTTGACAGCATCCTATGTGAAGCACTGCAACACAATCTGCCTCCTTTTACACCACCTCCTCACACAGAAGATTCCGTGTACCCGATGCCACGGGTCATCTTCAGAATGTTTGATTACACAGATGATCCCGAGGTATGTGACCAACTACAAGTTCCTATCAGAGGGCTTATATTGCATTGTGCTTGTGGCTTAATCTTGTTTGAATTATGCCTGTGATACATTTTAATTCCTAGTGGTTTATTATCTGAGAGGACCAACAGCAGTGAAGTTAACAGTTTAATTTAGTGAATGGTATCACCTCATTATGCAAGAAATTCTATTTAGCATGTGTAAGTAGATTGAGAGTACAGTGTGCAATAGGTTCAGCAGCCAGACTGGTTTAAGTTTTAATCCTGGTTTAGTCAGATCCTCGCTGTGTGATCTTGCATGAGTTACTTCCTCTCTACCTTAGTTTCATAATGGAATAATAATAATAGTATATTCTAATAAAGATTTAATGAGGATTGAATTACTAAAACATAAAATGCATAGAACAGTATGTGACACATAAGTGCCCCATAATTTTAGCTATTATTAATAAGACTTTTTTAAGAAAAATACCTAGGTTTTTAAAATTTTTGTTTTGGTTTTTTTAAGATTTTATCTATTTATTTGAGAGAGAGCACAAGCCGGGGGAGTAGAGGGAGAGGGAAAAGCAACCTCCCCACTGAGCAGGGAGCCCGGCACCAGGCTTGATCCCGGGACCCTGGGATCACCACCTGAGCCAAAGGCAGACGCTTAACCAACTAAGCCATCCAGGCGCCTCAAAAAATACCCAGTTTTTGAGATTATCCATTTCTCTCTAACCCTCACAGCTTGTCTTATTATTCATACTATATAATTGTTTTTTTTAAATATTATAAAATATTTTTAGGGGCCCTGGGTGGCTCAGTCGGTTAAGTATCCAACTTGATTTCAGCTCAGGTCGTGATCTCGGTCCTGGGATGGAGCCCCCTGTCAGGTTCTGTGCTAAGCGTGGAGTTGGCTTGGGATTCTCTCTCCCTCTCCCTCTGCCCCTCCCCTCCACACACACACTCTCTCTCTCTCTCAAATAAATAAATCTTTAAAAAAATATTTTAAAATATTTTTAATTTAAAAACCTCAAAGATGAGTATAGGCTGACTCTAGTTTTTAAATATGCATATTCTTTATTATGAAGCCAAGTTGTTAACAGCCATTATACTTTACTAATTAAGAAAATGTATGATTTTGAAATTAACCTTTGGTATAAAAATTCACATTTTCACTCTGCTTTATTTTATATCTTTGCATTTGAATGACTGTCTTAACTTGAACAGCCCAGCAGCAAGCATGGTGATGACTGGATCGGTTCTGGCTAAAGTACCATAACCATTGCATAGTACATTCTAGTCAGCAGAGAGCAGGGCTTTTCAGCCTTGGCACAGTTGACATTTGGAGCTGGAGAATTCTTTGTGGTGGGGGGCTGTCCTGTGATTGTAGGATGCTTAGCAGCACCTCTGGCCTCTACCAACAGCATCCAGAGGGGAAATGTCAGGTGTAACAACCACAACTATCTCCAGAGATGCCAGGTGACCCCTGAGGGCAAAACTGTCCCATTTTGAGAACCACTAGCATGAGCACCAGTATTACCACCTGAGATCAAACTTGAGTTTTCTTTCTCCTGTCTTCTCTTTTCTGTCCTACCTTAAATTGCTTTTGGCCAGTGAAAATTTAGTGTATGTATAATCTGTCTCAGAATAAAACATTGTCAGATAATCAGTTACATGTACAGAATTATCAGCTTGCTACCCACTTTGCTGTATTGCATATATAGTGAAATGCTTTCAGTCAACATTATGTAATGGTCTCATTAGGGATATCTAATTGGAAATCTAATGTACATGTAAGATGGCTAGAATCTTTGTAGTTAGGCATTTGTTTGTATAAGAGGAACTAGAATAGGACCTTAAAATGTGTTTCTCTTAATTGATGTTGCTTGTATATTTGTACTTAATTTATAAGAAAACTTATACTTAATTGGTGTTGCCTCTCTAATGTGCCCATTTTCCTTTGCCAGAAGAGCATAAACATATAAAATATTTGCTTCCCTAAAAATGAAAAGGATTTGGTTCTTTTATTTTGGTCTTTGGGGAAAAAAAAGTTTATTTGAAAAAATTAAAAATTAATAGAGATTAAAAGTCTACAATAGTGAATAAGTAAATAAAAATAAACTCTTTGAACCTGTTTGCTATATGCATATGCTTAAAAAAATGCAGGTTTTTTAACCATTTTTTTTAAATAGTATGGCTGTCTTTTTTTTTTCAGATTTTATTTATTTGAGAGAAAGTACAAGTGGGGGGGGAGGGCAGAGGGAGAGGGAGAAGCAGGCTCCCCACTGAGCAGGGAGCCCGACAGGGGGCTCTATCCCAGGACCCAGAAATTATGACCTGAGCCCAAGACAGATGCTTAACCGACTGAGCCACCCAGGCGCCCCAAGTATGGCTGTCTTTCAGTGCATATATGACTTTTTATGTCTATACAGTGTTTGGAGTAAAAATTTCTCCTCTCTCCATATTTATTACGGAAGTTAATCCACTCTCGTGGTTTAAAAAAATCAAACCATATAGAACTAATGATATAAACTCTTTGGTTTGAGATGGATGGTGATAGTATAGTGTCAGGGGTACTAGAAAAAATGCTGCCACTGCCACCCTAATTGTATTGTCGATAGAAGGGAGTATGACGGGGACAGGAGTTTTCACACTTCTGAACTTTTATCCTCAGCCCCCAGTATGGTGTCTGGAACGTAATAAGCTCTCAAATATTTGTTAAATAAATGAAAGACAGTATCTTTCTCTGGATTTGTAGTATATACATTGGGTTTTCTTTCCAGGGTCCTGTAATGCCAGGGAGTCATTCAGTTGAAAGATTTGTCATAGAAGAGAATCTTCACTGTATCATTAAGTCCCACTGGAAGGAAAGGAAGACTTGGTAAGATTCTTTTCACGATAACTTTTTGAGTGGAGAAAAAGTAGCAATTTTGATTTGGTAAGAGCAAAATGTATGTTAGGAGTGTAAGAAAATCTTCCTCTCTTCCTGATGCCCTGTCTTGCTAAGTAAGACCAGTCTCTAAAGACCCTTCTTTGCTTTTTCAAGGCCCTTCACACTCAAATAGTATCTCTCTGGCTGCTTCATAATACTATAGTGTTTTATAATAATGTGCATATGATGTTGGCTTTTTTGTGTGGTTATTTGCCATATGGTATGGACAAACTAACTTGAATGACTGTTTTTGCTATGAATGTTACGGGAATAAAAGAATATTAATAGTTTCCTAACAATTATATATCAAGCTTTGGAAAAGTTTATTTTTAGTATTTCCTTAAGCCTTGGAGAGTTTTGGTTTAGATTTTAAGGTGGAAAGGAATATAGTATTTGGGGAGTGGTCTACTCTATTAAACATTTTTAAAGTTAGTAGATCTGAATATGCTTTCTTAGTATTATTACTTTTATTCCTTTTGATCTTTTAAGGAATTTTGGATGCATTAAAGGGTTTCTTTGTGGTAAACAAAGTAATTTGTGCTATAGTTAATTAAGTGAAGTACCTGAAATCTAGAGCATTTCAGAAAAGATTTCTTTCCCTTGAATCCAAATGCACTGCTTTTGGAGCTGCTTATTTGATTTAGGTATCTTTGTATACTTATTAAACTTCAGTTACATTTTTTATAGTGCTGCACAGCTGGTGAGCTATCCAGGGAAGAACAAGATCCCCTTGAACTACCACATAGTTGAGGTATGCATTCCACATGGAGCATGTTTCTAAGTTTCAGAATCTTTCTGCTGATTTTAAAGCGTAATAGACTCTTGGCTTTTTTTTTTTTCCCCTTGCAACTTGTCAGGTACTGAAAATTAATACAGGAGCAAGGAAATTGCTGTCAGTTTTGGTGCTCTGTCAGCCATGTTAGTAAAGAGAAAAGAGGAGGTTGAGACCAGTAGCCAAATGGAATATTGTGTTGCCCATAAATTATTTATATAGTATGTCTTCATTCATGGATAGTGTAAGTTACCTCCAGTCTATCAGCACATTGTCCACTTACCAGATATGTAATTGGCTTGAATACTTTAAAATATTGTATTACTGGGGCACCTGGGTGGCTCAGTTACACGTCTGCCTTTGGCTCAGGTCATGATCCCAGGGTCCTACAATTGAGTCCCTCGTGGGGCTCCCTGCTCAGCGGGGAGCCTGCTTCTCCCTCTCCCTCTGCCGCTCCCCCTGCTTGTGCTCTCTCTCGTCAAAGAAATAAAATCTTTTTTAAAAATAAATAAATAAAATATTGTATTACTTCAGGCAAATAACCTATTCTTAACTGTGTTTATCTGGCTTTTTATTGCTAGCATACTCATACTAGTATATTCCCTGTAACACAAGGTAGGGAGAAGTATGAATATTCCTTGAAATCAAAAAAGCCCATTGTTTTTGGAAGTAGGAAGAAAAGATGATGCGTTTGACCCCATATTAAGTCATGCGGAGGGGTGATAGTAGTAGTAAAGTTGAACACCTTGTAGAGATTTATGTTCTAAAAAACTTTTCACTTGACACATACATGAGTCAGATTGTTGATTGCATTATTCCTTTATGTTAAAATACTCATGAAAGTGAGCACTGTTATGATGTATTACAGATTCACTTTTTATTCATACTGCATTTGTGTGCTTTCTTAAAAATAGTGCATTTGTCCTGTCTTTATAAAACTTGAGAGTCATGTTTAGACTATGAACCTGACTCATTGACACGTCTGTTGAAATGCAAAATGTAAGTCATATTTTCAAATCTGAAATATGTGTAAAAATTCAGACTGAAGTACAGAGGGGGGCGCCTGGGTGGCTCAGATGGTTAAGCGTCTGCCTTCGGCTCAGGTCATGATCCCAGGGTGCTGGGATCGAGCCCCACATGGGGCTCCCTCACCCTCCTACTGTTCCCCCAGCTTGTGCTCTCTTGCTCTCTCTGTCAAATAAATAAATAAAATCTTAAAAAAAAAAAAAAAAAGAATGAAGTACAGAGGGATGGGAGATGGGAGTGAGACGAAAGAATGCAGACCAGGCTTTAGAATTCTAGATAGGTGGTCCATGAATTATATAGGGAGGGTGGAAACAAGTTTCTGAACAACAATCATGTCAGAGAAATCTTGGACTACCAAAGAGATGGCCAGGCACCATCTCTTCTTAAGTAGTTTTTAAGTAGCAGCCTGGAATGACTTGACTGTCTTCTGTTCCTATCCTCAGAATCTAGTGAGGGTTTTTACTACTAGGAATGAAACCCTGATGGATCACCTGCCTGAATCAACTCTGATATTTCCAAAGTTGGAATTTAATTGTACAGTTCTTTGGCAGTATCAAATAAGCATTAATTTTTGCATATTCTTATTTGAGTTATAGAAGGATGAAATTTTCATTACAGTATTCAATTACAGATCTCCATGTTTTAAAGAGCATAATTTTAAAGATTAAAAAGGAATTTTTTTTAATTATGAATGCCATGGAGTTAGAGTTTACGTTTAGAATGTTGAGGTCTTTCTGATAAAAGTACAGATACCTGTTGAATTGAGTTCTGACTCATGAATTCTTTTGTAGGTGATCTTTGCAGAGCTGTTTCAGCTTCCAGCACCGCCGCACATTGATGTGATGTACACAACACTGCTCATCGAGCTGTGCAAACTTCAGCCTGGCTCTCTACCCCAAGTTGTATCCTTCCCTTTGCTTTTAAACTTAATCTCTTTGGCCTGGCTTTAAAAGACTATTAAATATTTCTTACTGGGTTTAAATCACTTCATGGAAAGTTTGGCCATTTCTTCAGAAGTTAAACATACATGTAAACATACGTTAAACACAATCCAGCCATTCCACTCTTAGGTATTTACCTAACAGAAATGAAAGCACATTTCCCTACAGAGATTTGGGCATTAATGTTCATAGAAACTTTATAATAACCCCAAATGAGGCAATCCAAATACCCATCAATGTATGAATGAATATACAAATTTGTCATATCTATACAATGGAATACTACTCAGGAATAAAAAGGAACGAATTTTGGGGGCAGGCAGCAACTTAAATGAATTGCAAAATAAGTATGCTGAATAAAAGTTTGCCAAACAAGTAAGAATTTATACTATATGATTTCATTTACACAAAATTCTAGAAAATGCAAAGTAATCCAGTGACAACAGACCAATATTTATATTTGCTTGCAGACCCAGGGGAGGAGAGGGAGAAAGGATTCTGAAGGAGCATGGGGAAAGTTTAGAGTAGAGGTGATGTGTAAATATTCACTGTGTTTATTTCACGGGTGTATGCAGGTCATTACCGTACATTATTGTACGTCATCGGTAACTCAAAGCTGTTTTAAAAATCAATTATATGAAAAGATGCTCAGCATTATTAGTCATTATACAGACTTCTAAGAAATGTTATTTTTTTATCACAACTTATTTTGAAGGAGGTTGGAGAGTAGTTTTCCTTATCCTCAAATTCACAGCTTGCACAGGCAACTGAAATGTTGTACATGCGTTTGGACACAATGAACACTACATGTGTAGACAGGTACAGTAATTGCCTTATTTCTATACTGATGGCTAGCAGCTTCTACTCCCTGTACTGTATAAAAGAATTTGATCAGTAAAACATTTGCCTTTTTAGAATTTCTAAGTTGATTTTTCTTTCTTGCCTTCCCAGAATAATCCTCTGTATAATAATAAAACTCATAATGTAACCTTACTTTCTAGTACAACTTTCAATATGAAATGATGGCCATGCTGAGGTTTTCTTTAATTTCGTTCATTGTTTACTTGTTTGGTGCTTTGGTATAATTATACTTTTTCCTTTGTAGTTGGGTATGTAAGCTTTTAAAATAGGCTTTATACTAACTATCCCCTATGCAGAAGCAGAGTCTAATACTGTATACTTATTATGTATTATGTATGTATTTTTGTTTATAGATAGTATCTGCTTCTAAAATAATTAGCTTCTGCATAACTACAGCTTGAAGACTCAGTTTATACCAAAGACCATATTGGATTGTTAGAGGTGTGGTAATTGCATGCCCACTGTCTTCTTTGGGGGGAGGCCTGTATACCGCCTTTATCAGCTGGTATTCTTTCTTACCTCTGTCAGTTTCCCAATTCAGATTGGGAGAGGTAGTGAACATTTCTCCAGTTACCATGATCTTTCATGTCCATATCTGAACATTATCAGTAAGCACTATTCTATGTCAAACCTGTTATCCTGAGTAATTTCAGTGATTGCAATTACAGATCTGTGAGGGACATGCTTTAAGAAAGCGTCTTCTGATTTTTCTCCCAGTCTAATTAATAAAACTAGGAGTTGTGTTGGACATCACATTTATGCCATTTGAAATTCAGGAATATATATTGGGCTCTTACAAATTTCATAGCATTATACTGTATACTAAGGTGATTTCTATCTAGTTAGATGTATTTTTAGGGGAAAAGAGATGTGTATTTTGTCTGTGGTGAAAAGGGTATAGTGTGATGAGAGACTACACTTTGGCTTTGCCACTTATAAAATGTTTTATCTGCAATTCCTTTAATCTTTTCTTTTGCCTCTGTTACATTGTCAGTGAAATGGGGGAAGATAGTACATTACTTGAAAATTATTGTGAGATTTCATCTATATATGTATAAGTGTGTGTGTATACATGTACAGACACGCACGTATGTATATATAGTGCCTGGCACAAAACAGGCACTCAAATCATATCTGTTATTCATTTAAAAAGGATAGTTCTATTACAAGGAGTGAAATAGGGGACTGTTATTTTGGGGAGAAGACGAATTATAAGATATGCAGAGAAAAGGGTAAGTGACAGCAGAAGATACAGCTTTGGTAGGGGGATATGATTTTCATTTAACTCTATAAAGTAGGGTTTTATTTGTCTGACAGATTATATAAGTTCCTGTTACAAACTGCAACCATTCATTCTTTTCTATCTCCCCCCACCACCTGCCCACTTCTCTCTATAGGTTTATTAATTGGTTTTCCCATCATCTAAGTAACTTCCAGTTCCGCTGGAGCTGGGAAGATTGGTAAGTGGTCGTACGTTTTATCTTTCCTTTCTCTGCTGTCTCTCATAATAAAGAAAACTTAATATTTAAAGCTATAACATAAAAACAATCTTCTACACGGTCTGAAATACTTTTGGTATACATATGTGTGTGTGTGTGTGTGTGTGTGTGTGTGTGTGTGTAAATGAAATAATTTAGGTACAGGGAAACTCATTGTAGCTAAGTACACTTTAGGTATAAGTGCAGATTATGTGTAAGAACTTATAAAACTACTATTTTCTCATTAGGTCAGATTGTCTTACTCAAGATCCTGAAAGTCCCAAACCAAAGTTTGTAAGGGAAGTTCTGGAAAAATGTATGAGGTAAGTTAGTTCTGTGTGTTTTCTCCTTAGCTTAGTTCTCCTAATTTCTATGGGGGGGATTGTTCTCTTCTTTGTATGTGTGATGTATGTCCTGCATATCATTTTTTACATCCAAGTACCTGCCTCTCTTCCCTTTCAGTTTTTAGCCAAGATATAGACTTAAAAAAGGAAGCAGCCATGCCATCTGGATTCTGTGGGAATTAGGCCAATGTTTTTTTGTCAGATGTACTTTGAAATAATTTCACATTTCAGGAAAGTTGCCAAAATAGTGCAAAGAACTGTGTATCCTGTTCATTTAGATTCCCTAGTTATTAACACTTCACCACACTTGTTCAGATGTTCACTTTTTTCCCTCTGTATGTATACACCCAATCACATTGGTCTTTTCCTAAACCCTCTGAAAACAAGCTGCAGATGTGATGGCCCATTGTCCTTTAACAGTCCACTGTATCTTTCCTCAAAGCAAAGACACTCCTGAGTGGCCAGCATGCAGCCCTCCAGATTAGGAAACTGGCTGTGGTGCAGGAGTATGGCCACCCAGCCCGCAGATGAAACCTTGCCAGCTGGCATGATCACGTCTTTTCCTTTTCTGGGCCAGTCCTATCCAGGAGCACAAGGGTAGCATTTAGGTGTCATTCTCTTCCCATTCCTCACTTGACCAGTTACTCTTTGCTGTCTTTCGTGTTTTAAAGAATCTAGGCCTTTCTTTCTTGAGTCGCCCCCAGGTGTACTCCTAACCAGACTCAGGACTTAACGTGGTTGATTGTCTTCCTCGTGCATCGCGTCAGGAGGCCCAGGAGCCCTGCCCCTGGAAATGTTAACCTTGGTCACCTGGTCATGTCCATGTCTGCTAGGCTTCTCCACCTTAAATTCACCACTTTACCCTTTGTAATTGATTAATATTTTGTGGGAGATATCCTGAGATTATACTCCTATCCTATTCTGCATCAAACGTCTACTGACAACTGCTACTTTTATCTGCCACCACTATGATGATTGCCAAGTAATGATTCTCTTTTTTCATTTTTTCCCTGCATTTATTAGTTGGCATTCTGTAAGAAAGCACTAGCTATCCTTTTTAGCCCATTTATTTATTTATTCCTGTGTTTATGTATCAGTAGGGACTAATGGATTTCTGTTTCCTTCAGTGAGTTATCTCTTGCTGTCATTATTAATTTTGATGCCTAAATTGTCCCTGATTTGTTTATTGGGGAGTCCCTTGTGCCTCCTGTGTCCTTTTTTTTCCCTCTCTTAACATCCCCCTGCATTCATTAAGCATTTCCTTATTTTTGGCATAAGCTGTCCCAGGCTCAACTTGTGTTTCCTTGCCCCTTTCCTGGAATCATCTATTCACAGAGCCCAGGTTTCTTTTCTTTTTTTTCTTTTGTTTTCAAGATTGTATTTATTTATTTGAGAGGGAGCACGTGTGCATGCTTGCATGCGTGCAGAAGCACGCACAAGAAAGGGGGAGGGGCAGCGGGAGAAGGAGAAGCAGACTCCCCACTGAGCAGGGAGCCCGGCGTGGGGCTCGATCCCAGGACCCTGCGATCATGACCTGAGGCAAAATCAAGAGTCTGACCCTCAACCGACTGAGCCACCCAGGCGCCCCTCACAGAGCCCAAGTTCCTAATAGTGGAGTATGATATTTAGGGACCAAGATCTGGACACGTGATGTGCTCATTACTCTTGGGATGGACAAAGATAGTGTATACATTTATGCACACAGACACACATATGTAACTTTTCATATCCACCTAGGTGTGTGTATCCCTCTAACTCTACCTCATTTTTTTCTAGCCTGCCCCTTGCCATGATTTCTAAATACCTTTGCAGGCAGTAGGAAACTTGGCTCCCATTAGCCTTGATATACATTTATTTGCTACGGTATAATCAGTCCCCCCATCACGGAGTCTCCTCTGCCCCACCCTACCCCAGTACCACTCCACATCCTTGGTCACCAGGCTTGTAGACCCACCGGCCCACACCTCACTGTGAACCAGTAAGTTTTGAAGAAGGCCTGAGTTTCAGTATGCTGTCATAGACAAAAGCTTAAAGGACTTGTTTCCCCTTTGGCTTCTGGGCTGTCAGCTGAGTCCAGGGTGTTAGAGATGGGACTTTCCTGGTACGTTAGAGGTACCAAAGAGGGGAACTGATGAACAGTATTTTCTGAGGCTCTTATTTGTATTGTAGGTTGTCTTATCATCAGCGTATATTAGATATTGTTCCTCCTACCTTCTCAGCTCTATGTCCTGCAAACCCAACCTGCATTTACAAGTACGGAGATGAAAGTAGCAGTAAGTAACACAATATAGTTCATTCCATTGTCTTTTAAAAGTACCAACACGAGTATTCCCTGAAGTCAGTTATTTAAGGTGGAGAAAGTGAACTTTTTCTTTTCTTGGGTTTATATTTTGTGTTTGAAAGGTGATCTATACTAGTCACTATTATTTTGTTTGCCCTGTCATCATTTTGAAGATTCATGATTTACTTAGTTATTACTGGTTTGTAATTTTTTTCTTAATATTGTTTATAATGTTATACCCATGACATTATTTTAAATATGCTGCTAAGTATAGCAAGTTGAATGTAGAGCCAGAACTTATTAAAATGAGAGTGTATTTGTCATGGCGGTAGAGATTATCTGAATTATCATGTGATACCAGTTCAGGTGTGGGAACACAGGTGCACATAGACTGTATTTTGACCAGCAATATGCCTCTAGGAGTAAATTCTTAAATACGGCTTTCTCACTTTTTGGTTACCTCATGTCTGAGATTACGCTGTGAATCAGAGGGCCCATACTGTGATACGCCATTTTGTGCTTTATGTTTAAGGAAGGTAAGGTGTTGTACGTTGGTGATCACTGGTAGAGAGTTAGGTGCAGAGGTTTTCCACATTAGTCTTTGCAGATGGCACTGCACATGGCTCCTCCATGGGCCCCCCCTTCATGGTGTGTGGCAGTTCTTACATCTTGAAACTCACTCATCTCCCTTGCCTTCTCCTGCGCCCCTGGTTCTCCACCTCCATCTCACACTACACCTGTTTTCCTTGAAGTAAACTCACTTGGTCCCAATGCCGAGTACATTTGCTATGTCACTATGTCACTTAATCCTTGAGACAACTCAGAGAATTAATGTGTTTATTAGACCAATTTTACAATGAGGAATATCTTCAAAGAGGTGAAGCCAGAGTGAGATGGCTTCCAAGTGGTAGAGCCCCGACTCACGTCCAGCCTTACTAACCAAGCAGCCTCACTCTTCCCGCTGCGCTTTCCTGCAAGGGCAAAGCTTGGTGTGGCAGCACTCGGATGTGCTGAGTCTGGAGCTCTGCCTTATCCTGGCCCAGAGAACCATCAAGTCGTCGTCGATAGCAACAATTCAGACTTTCGTTGAACGTTGTTTTCTTTATTCCCATAGAAGCAGCTGAGCCTAACAGTTGTCCCTACTATGTTATTTGTCACTTCTTCCCAAGTAGACTCCTGCTCCAGCCAGGCCACTTCCTTTTTTATTTATTCCGGGCTCATGGTTCTTGGTTTTGCCTTTATTTGTGCCATTAACCTCGGTCTGGAAAGCCCTTTTTCTCACCAGTTCCTGTTCTATCTCCAGGGTCTGGCCCAAGTGCCTCTTCTGTAAATACTAACGTTTAGCAAGCCAGTTTTGTGTTGCTCTGGCTACTTTGTTTGTGACTATCTTGGTTCCCCCACTACAACGTAGACCCTTTAGTGACAGGATTCTCTTTTTCTTCACTTATTTTCTCTTCTACTTTAAAGGAAAAGCACACAGCGCATGTGACCTGTTGTAATTGACTTCATTCAAAATGCTTAGCGACTCCTATTCTATGTCAGGATTGTCTTTTTATTTGTTACCCCCTTGCCTTACATTAAAAGATTTGCAGTTGCTCTGGTGATGCCATACAGTATACATTAGTGCAAATTTTATATACTAAGGACTCAACAGATAATAACTAATAGTAAATACATGGGGTCACAGCATATGAGCATCTGGCTTACACAGATTCAAGTGTATGGCCTAAGCAAAAGACAAAAGCAAATCTATCAAATTGGCAGCCCTTGCCCTGTTCAAACTCAAACTTCACCATCCTAGGGAAAAGGAGGAAGAAGGGGCACTGACCAAAATGAAAGAAATACATTGAGTCTCAGCTTTTTAGCTTAATAAAAGCCTAGGGATTTGAGGACTGTCAAAGGACAGTCATAGAAGTTTAAGTTTCTTGGTTATTTATTCACAAGAACAATCTTAAAACTTAAACTTGATCTACCCTCTTCCCCATTCTGTGCTTAGATTCTCTTCCTGGACATTCAGTTGCCCTCTGTTTAGCTGTTGCCTTTAAAAGTAAAGCAACCAATGATGAAATCTTCAGCATTCTGAAAGATGTACCAAATCCTAACCAGGATGATGATGACGGTAAGGGAATTAAGTACTTCTTCAGTGGAACTATGTATAGGCCAGGTTAAAGCATAAATATAAAGCATAATGTGAGTTCCTCTTAAGTCTCAACGGATGCTCCTAACCAGTGGCCTGTTCAGTGTGTCAGTGGTTCCTAAAACCCAGCTACTTTCTCCCTTATGTAAAAAGAGATCCTCACCTCCCTGTGACATAGCTTACATTCACTAAACACAAAGTAAAATAATGCTGTTACCGTTGAGAGATTTTTAAACATTCCCTGTTTTCACTTTAGAGAGGTTCCTGACTGGGAGGACTTAGTGAATTATAAAGTTGGATTTTTCACCAATTTTTAAACTATTATAATAATAATGTTTAATACATACTGAGTATGTACCATGTAATTCCAACCAAAATCCCTAGGTTTTTCTCTGGACGAGAGTGGGAAAATAGGCAAAATGATTTGTAAGTTTATCTGATCAGTAAATGAACAAGACAAAAAATGATGAGAGGGACTTGTCTTATCACATATTAAAAGATAGCTTGAAAACTACAGTAACTAAAGCAGTGTGACACTGGCACCAAAAGAGACATGATTTATAAAACAGATGAAAAGTCTGTGACAACTGGGTGATATTTCGGGGGAAAATTTTTTTGTTAGATCTGTACATAAGGACACATGCATAGTAAATTATTTAAAATAAAACATGAATGGCCCTTGGGTTATTTACTACTAGGATTTTGTTTGGATTTTTCTAAGAAATTTGTATTACGATAGAAAATATATTTAGAAAGCATATGTTGAAATGATGGTTGTAAATTTGGACATTGTCAGACATTTTAAGACTTAGACTTAACTGTTAAGTATTTACTGAGTTATTTTATTAATGTATTATTTTGCCACCATACAGAGAGATATGAACAAGGAAGTTTATGTGGTATTTGTAAAAGAAATGGATCATATAAAAGAATTAGGGAAACAATCCCCAAAAAACTAAGAATTAAGATTATGCTTAGTTTTATATTTTGAGTATTTGAAATCAGCAGTGGTCTTTTATTGTTTCATTAGTATTCAAAGAGATGACTGACATGTCTGACTTGCTTGGATGTGAGCATGCCATCCATCTAGCTCCAGGTGATGGACCAAGGAATTGCTATACTTATATTTTCTAGCTGTCTTACTGTGGAATATTTTTCAGATGAAGGATTCAGCTTTAACCCTTTGAAAATAGAGGTCTTCGTACAGACTCTGCTACACTTGGCAGCCAAATCATTCAGCCACTCCTTTAGTGCTCTTGCAAAGTAAGTGCAACAAGAACATGTACTCTGTTTTGAGGGTTTGGCACATTGCTTGGTGTATACCAGTGATACAGTAATTTTTAGCTAAAATTGTTGAACATGAAGATCTTAATAGTATTGTCCTATATTTTAATACAGTGGTTCTGGTTTGTAGTAGCTAACACCCTATTTGGCTCCTGTCAGTCCATATGGACCGTTTGCCTATATACATGGCAGGTACATTTTTTCATGTGTACTTTTAGAGAAACTAGTGAGAAACCTGGGTCCATAGGACAATCATATTATATAGTCAAGAAGCTCTCACCCTGTCTAAACATCTTCCTAAAGGAAGGTAAGCAGAAATGAGAGCCAGCTACATTTTGGGGCGTCACCCAAAGGTTGACACCTATAGACAGAGCTTTCTACCACCTCAGACAATGCAGAAGAAGAAAGAGCATATAGATACTCCTGCAGCGGAGCAGAGAAACCAGGTCTCTAATGCAGGGTTCCCACGGAAAGTGCAGTCAGGCTACTACTTCACCTGCGTTCAGAGACCACGCCTTAGCCCTCACCTGTTCTTAGGTAGACAGAAAACTGTGGTCCTAGGCTGATAGTGGTATATTGAAAATCTCTTTTAAGATTTTGTCACAAATTTCATACAGACCATGAATTTTATATCCTTAATGGTTAACATTCAGTTATTTTGCATTTATGTATTACACTGTAAATGGAGTAGCATCAAAAAGGCCTTGAGAAACTTAAAATCCTTAATGAATAAGTTTATCTGTGGTATTTTTACCCCCACTGTCAAAAGGTTTCATGAAGTCTTCAAAACCCTGGCTGAGAGTGATGAAGGAAAGTTACATGTTCTAAGAGTTATGTTTGAGGTCTGGAGGAACCATCCACAGGTAAAAATTTTAATTAGACATGCTGAGGCTCTGTATAGGTATAAAAATAAGGCAATTAATGCCATTGTTTTAAAACACGAAATTTGAGTCTGTCTATAGAATGGTTTTAAATTCTGTAGTTTTTTTAATGCTGTAGAAGTCTTGGTATTTGATTCATTCATTAAAGAGCAGGTGTTATGATCAACACATTTTAAATTTGTAGTAAGAATACTTGTTGCTTGGAAGAGTCTACCACTTGGGTTAGGAAATAGTTATCAAGTCTTCCCAATTTCTACAAACCAGCTTTGAGGCTTTCTCAAACCTCAGTTACTGTTTTCATACTATATGTTTTAAAGAGGCATGAAAGTAATTGTGAATATATTAACACTTTTTTTTATAATGAAACATTCTTAGATTTTTTAATTTAAGGATTCAGCGGAGTTTGTATGTTTTTGTATTCTCCAATATTTTCAAAAAATTTTAGGTGTTACCACTAACAGTTTTTCTTTTCGCTTCATCTTTACTGGCATTATAGTTCTCTTACTTTCTTATAGTAAGTACCAGAGCCAAACAGAGTGTGGAATAAATCTTAAGACCTAATGATTAAATTAATCCATTCCATAACCACTGAAAATGAATTTCAGACTTTGTATTTTGGTTTTGTAGCTGTGGGATTTTTGTGGCTTCCATGTAAGTGTGATTTACCCTAACAGTTCTTTTCTCATTGTAGATGATTGCTGTACTGGTAGATAAGATGATCCGTACACAGATTGTTGACTGTGCTGCAGTGGCAAATTGGATCTTCTCTTCAGAACTGTCTCGAGACTTTACTAGGTAAGTGTGGATTAATTTACAAAGTTTGTATTCTCTAAGAATCTGTTTATATTTGGTCTCATGCATGAGCTCCAAATTCTGGTTCAGACATCGTTAATATACCAATGGTCTGATCTGGTAGAACTGGACTTGGCAAAAGATTCCTGGGCAATGCAAATACACAGCCAGGCAGTTTTGCAGCGCCTCTTAAGGACACACATGTAAACTGAATCAGGACCCAGCCAGAGAAGTAGAATTGCTGATAAAGGATCCAGACTTGGGAGAGAAGATCAGGCTGTATGTCAGGGTCTGAACTAGACAATGGGACGCAGGGAAGAGTCCAGCTCAACTGGGGACCTGGAATGCATAGCAGGAGTTAGGAGAAACCAAAGTCACAGTAGATTAAGTATACATCATGGAGGGATTGAGGAAAAGTTTGGTGGACATCTGAGTGCCCATGGGGAAGGGAGGTGTCTCACGTCAGTCACGAGAAACCTAGATTGAATGCAGGAGATTCATTCTAGACCCATTTCCCCTACAGGAAAAGACTTTTCATTAAGCTTGGTTCTTACTCATGAAGTGAGTCCACAGGTTTTTTAACTGATTGGGACTGGAACAGTAGGAGTTGATTCAAAACAGGCAATAAAGGAATATTGCTTATAAGGATATAAAAATCCATCACAGCCTTTATCCTCTTCATTGTATTTGGTATTGCAGAGGACACTGGTCTGAAATGAACTGAATCCTTAGGGTGGAAGGGTATGATCTAAAGTTATATCAGCCAGATTGGCGTTCATAAATGAAGGCAACGACATTTCGCAGATTTGCAAACTCTCAGAAAATTGGCCACTGAGGTTATTTGGTAGCCATTATCCTGAGTGACTTAATGTTTGCAACTCATTTCAGCCTCACCTCCACACTATAGAGTGGGTTACATTATCTGTATTTTACAAAACAGGAAAGTGTTGCAGAGTGCTTAAGTAGCTTGTCCAAAGTCACAACTAAGTACAGAGTCAGAATTCAAACACAGGCATTCTTGAACGGATAAAGGGCTCAAAAGCTCCATCTGTTCTTGAACCCCAAGCTCAAGTATTCCTAACTCTGCAAAGCCTTCCCTGACCACCCATTCCGGAGCTGAAGTATTCTGCTCTTATGCCCTGTCCACTAATGCTCTAGACTTTAAGTTTGATGACTCAGCTGTTTTATTATCTTCCACTGAAACTGCCATCATCCAAGTCAAAATGTATAGAGGGAAGTCCTCTTCTGCACTGTATCTTGGGGTTAGGAAGAACTAACTAGTTTGTAGATGGACATAGTTAAGACGCTGCTTCAAAAAATAAACCATTTATGCAACAAACTTTTTAAAGCACCTACAAGGTGATCCTGCTTGAGCAATTTGCTGATAAAGAAGCAGACATATATTTATCTCATTCTAAAAGCCCAGCAGTTGATAGCTATTGTGAACTAGTAAGTTCCTTAAATGTTCCAGAGAAATGGCTGAATGTAAGCTATAGTTAAGTAGCATAAAGGATGTGAAATGAGCCTCAGATTCGGTTTCCATTTTGAGACAACTCCAATACAAAATGTTTAAATTTAAAAGATAGGGGCACCTGGGTGGCTCAGATGGTTAAGCGTCTGCCTTTGGCTCAGGTCATGTGGGATCGAGCCCCGCATCAGGGTCCCTGCTCAGCGGGAAGCCTGCTTCTCCCGCTCCCTCTCCCAGTCTCCCTGCTTGTGTTCCCTCTCTTGCTGTGTCTTTCTCTGTCAAATAAATAAAATCTTTAAAAATAAATAAAATTTAGAAGAGAGAAAATGTATTTTTGTTCCTAATGTACATATTTTTTTTCTGGTTTGCCATTTCACTTCATTGAGTTATATACACATACCTTTTATGCATGTCTAGAAGGGGATGGAAATAAAAATGACAAGGACCCAGTACTGCCTTCCAGGAAGCTCACCTGAGTCTAATAGGTAGAGACAGATGTTTGCACAATTTATAATACAAAAAGAATTTTAAGTGTTGGAAAAATAGGACTAATTCTGCCTACTGAACAGCGGAAGACCTTCAGCATGAGTAGGTTATAAAAGTTGAGAGATCTTATTTTCTGTAAGTGTACTTGAACATACAGTAACTAAATGCTGTGTTACTTTAAGATTATTTGTTTGGGAAATCTTGCACTCCACAATTCGTAAGATGAACAAACACGTTCTCAAAATCCAGAAAGAGCTGGAAGAAGCGAAAGAAAAACTCGCAAGGCAACACAAACGGGTAAGTGTTAATGTTGATTCGTAAATGGTCAAAGAAAGTATGCCAGAAACTCTTAAAAATATTCAGAGTTCATTACCTTGATAGGAACTTCTTTTTTCTGAGGCCAAATTATGCAGACTGTTGTATAAGTAGAGGGAGAGGAAGGACCTGGGGGTGTGTTGCTCCCTGCTGCTACACTGTGTGATGAACCTGGAAAGAAGCCACAAACCAGGCTTTTCCGTAGTTCTCTCTGGATCCACTTCATGTTTGCTCTTCCCAAAAGGGAAAGCAGAGAAGGAAAGAGGACACTTGTATTTCTCTAATAACAGTTTCTGGTGCACGAGGGGGGACAGGGAGAAGACTGTGTACCACTTTCCCCATACTGTGGGGAGGGATGGGCAGTCCTTCCCTGGTTTACAGAATACTTCTCCTGTCACTGAGTATGGTTAGCCATTTTGGGGGGAAGCAGTGAGCTGCATTCCACAATTTTACATAATAGTACTCCTAGTATTCTTCGGGACAGGATTTTCCAGTGTTGTGCATATTTGCCAGAGTAGGTGGAAACAAATTTAATGACTTACATGAACCTACAGCAGGTTCAAGTGCTAGTCTCCATACAGACATACATACATATGGTATATAAACACACATTTACAAACTTTAAAATACTGCAAGGTAAATGGTGTCATCCCCATTTTATACATGTCCAAATTGAGGCTCAGAGAACTTAAATAACTTGCTCAAGCTTACATGGTTAAGTGACAGAGCTTAGGATCTGACCCAGGCCTGTCAGATTCCAGAGACTTTCCTTCATGCCATACCATTCTCTAGATAGGTGGTGTCCAACACAGTAACTGCTAGCCGCATATTACTGTAAGTGAATTAAAATGAAATACAATTTAGAATTCAGTTCTTTAGTCACACGAATCCCATTTCAAGTGCTCAACAGTCATGTGTGGCTAGTGGCTACCGTGATGGGCAGCACAGAGTGATACAACATTTCCCTCATCACAGAAGGGTCTACCAGGCAGTAGTATTTAGAACCTAGCCTTAGTGTGCTGTTAGGAAAAAACCGGCATCTACCCAGTTGCCTCCAACAGAATAAGGCAGACCCCATAACAGGTGCTACGTTAGAGATAAAAGCAGAATTCTGTAAAAACAGAGAGGGGGTTCTGATAATTTTGCATCAAGGGTAGAAGGCGGCCATCACAGATGGGGCCTTAACAACAGTGTGTTATCTTAGCCAAAAGGCTCCTGAGAATCTAACCCTGTACTTCCCTAAGCAGTGGTTCGGTGTTCACCAGTTCAGGGTTCACAGCAAACGCATAAACATAATGATGGTAAATAACAAGAATCTACTGTACATTTTCCGTGGAGCTCAAAGCTGCTTTCATTTTGAATGGAGGAAAAATGTGACACACACTTCCTCCCTGAATGGACTATCTCATAAAAGGTGTTAACTCACTTCTGCTGGGAATGCAGACATCCCCACCCACTGTTACCCAAGACAGGTGCCACAACATTTCCCCGGCCTGGATAAGTGCCCACAGGGCTGGTGGGGGTATGTGTGCACGGAGGGTGGCGGACTACTTCCACCTTAGAATACAAGTCTCCAAGCGGCATTTGACCAGACACAGGAACATCCTACCCCTTACTTGATGGGGTTTAATACACTGGCATTCTAATGGCATTTTCCTTTTGTTCTGTGCGTCCTGCAGCGAAGTGACGATGATGACAGAAGCAGTGACAGGAAAGATGGGGCTCTGGAGGAGCAGATAGAAAGATTGCAAGAAAAAGTGGAATCTGCTCAGAGTGAACAGAAGAACCTCTTCCTTGTCATATTCCAGGTATCTTGGCTTGGGACACTGATAGGTAAAAAAAAAGTTTGGAAAATGGGATTTTTAATCATAATACATAATCATCCATAAAAATTTAAAAGACAAAAATTTACAAAGGAAGTAAAAGTTTTCTACTTGGAGGTAACCTATGTCTGTGGTGTTTACTTAGTGTTCTTACAGGACCGTCGCTCCGGGCTTTAACAGAATGTGTGAGGGTACTTTTAAGTACCTCTCTCATATTTAGTTACTCCCAATTGTTGATCATTTATTTTCCCTTCTGATGAAATAGATGATCATTTTATACATGCATTTCTGATTATGTCCTTAAAAATAGATGCTGAGAAAAATGACAAGCATAGTAATCTAGATATTAAAGGTGTTCATGTACTGAAAAAAGGATGTACTAACATTAGCACTGGTCTGCCTTTCTAGACTGACAGTATTTATTAACTTAGGAAAGTTGGTAATACATACCACAAAGACCAAGTGCAACAGGAAAGCCTTTGAGGTCTCTTGGTCGAAAATGTGATTGTTTTCTGAAGTATAAGAATTCTCCCTGTAACACTGCTTTAACTTTGTACCCCCTTTCCAGCGTTTTATCATGATCTTGACCGAGCACTTAGTACGATGTGAGACTGATGGGACCAGCGTATTAACCCCATGGTATAAGAACTGTATAGAGAGGCTCCAGCAGATCTTCTTACAGGTTTGTGGGAAACTGCTTAGATAATAAACATCACTATTCTCAGGCACAAGGATTTTGCATTTTAAAAAAGGGTCAGATTTGTCAGGTTTTGTAGTACCTATAAGGCCCTTTTTATGTCCGTTTGCTCCTACTGTGGCTTATCAGCATATTTAGGCTTAAACGATTCCTCTACCATCCAGATTCCTAATTGCTGTTCGCTAGGCCTACAGGGGCCTCAGTATGTGCAAGTCATACAGGCACACATAGAAGAGATTGGCATTTTCTGTCACGTTTCGCCCCCGCCGCATAGCCTCAACAGGTCGGATTTTCAGTGAGACAGATGAGCTGTTTATTTTTAACAGACAAAATGAAGTTTGGGTTTCTTATTTTGTGGAGTAGTTACTAGAGAATTAGCCAGTCATCTGTTATCTCTTTGTAAAAGAAAATAATTTTAAATGCTCTAACCGGTAAAACGAAAAAGGGAAAGTAGTGCCAAGTATCTTTACTCATGTCTCAGCAACCATAGTTTTCATCCGCTTTCCTGGGTGGTTTTTCATCTTGGGCCAGTCCCTGTCTGGGCTACTTTTGTCTTGGTCCATAGGGACCCAGCCGCCCCGCCTGCAGCCGCCACCGCTCTCAAGCATGAATTACGTTTACATTCAAATCCAGTTCTGGCCAGTTGGTTTCTAAGTTATTGCACATCCTACCTGCTTTATTTCCGACTACATTTTCTTAACGTTAAGGCTTTTCAGGAGCCCATTCTTCCTCTCAAGCATAACCACTTTTTTCCTCCTACCCCTTCCCACCATTCCACAACGTGGGCAGGCTGCTGAGGGAAGTGTTCCGCAAGATTGCTCAAGTGGTCTTTTTCCTGACCTAAGCCTCCCCTTTTCTGTGTCCACAGCATCACCAAATAATCCAGCAGTACATGGTGACCCTGGAGAACCTGCTCTTCACTGCTGAGTTAGATCCTCATATCCTGGCTGTGTTCCAGCAGTTCTGTGCCCTACAGGCCTGAGGGTCCTTTTATTCCCCCGTCAAGATTTTTTAAAAATAGCTCAAAATAATTTGTCTTATTTTTTTGATGGTTTGAATGCTTGCTTTCTTGTAGCATCCTTTCACTTACTAAAGGGGGAGGGGGAGGAGGACAGTGAAGAATAAAGCATTGATTACCTTTAATTGCCCGCACAGAGCAGAAATTCCCGACTGACAATGTGACGATGACCATAGGATGTGTTATATATGTGACAGATACAACTTTTCTGGCATTTTTTCCTCCTTAAGGCACAAAAGTGATTTGAGGTATGTGAACACTAGAGGTCCAGCTTACAAAGTAGTATATAGAACCAGTGGGTTTACTATCAAGTAGCATAGCTTCTCCCAGCTCATGGATAACCTAATATGGCTGAAATAAAACTAAAAATGTTTTTTAAACTTTGGTATTTCATGATTTATCATCTCAGTCTACTTGAAAATCAGTGGTTTCTTATTGAACGTCTACTTCCCTCATTTGGAATTCTCTCTCCAAAGTATCTTAATATTTTAAGACATTACTTATTAATGTTATTCAGAGTAGCACTACCCAAATTCTTTACAGTTATATTCTAATTTAAACCACAATCTCTGAGGGTGAAACAGAGCCAGCCAGCGTTCTGAAGTCTTCCCCCAGTGCTGTCCATTGTGTGGCAGCTGTGGGAAACTGAGAGCGATCTAGTCATCTCCTCTAGTCTCAGAGACAGATTTGTCCAAGGCCCACTAGTGAGGTACATGGTAAAGTGGAACTAGAAGTACCTAGATTGGCTAAAACTGTACTTGGAATTAGATATAGGTTTGGGTTTTGTTTCTACAGAACTTGGTGCAAGTAATTACTAATTCTTGAGCTTGTTTCCTGTACAGTATTAAAGCTTAACTGAGGTAAGCATGCACATAAAATAAGCATAAAGGATTATCTGACATTGCAAACTGTAAGCATTTTAAGACTTCACTAAACCTTAGGAAAAATTTTTATCAACAACCCCACAACTGCTAAGTAGTATTCCTGTGCCTGTGTACAACACAGGTATTTTTAACTTACTACATCATAAATTTAGAATGCATTAATATTTTTCATATTGTTACCCAGTCTCTTTTGTTTACCCTGCATTTAGTGGCTACAGAATATAGTCTACTCAAGAGATAGGAATTCCTAGGATTTTTAAATACCATACCATTTAAAACAATTATTCACAGAATTAAGGGTGCAGGGCAAGTTACTAGCAGGAAAGGGACTAACGCCCAGGTTCTTGTCTAAATATTCTTTTGGTTATGCTATTCCTCCTTCCCACAAACAGCAGTCAGTTAGACATGGCTCCTGTCCTCAGGAAGCCAAAACGATAACCATTTAAGGCTCTGGTAACTGACCCTATACTGCCCTGTAGCCCTCCCTATCCCAGTGTACTGCAGTTTGACTGGTTATACCTGCTTGATCCCAAGTCTAGAGGAATTTTTCTCTTGGATCCTCTCTTCATGTGTAATATTGCCTGATGTGACCCTCCTCTGTACAGTTTGGCAGCTAAGTTTATAAAAAAAAAAAAAAAAAAAACCTAGAAGTTGAATTTCAAAAAGTATTAAGAGCAAAAACATTCAGTAGCTGCTTTCCCCCCTAAAGCAGCTAATACAAAAGAATGGCATGTCACTACCGTATCTGCAAAAAAATCAACGTTAAATATTCTATCAATGCCATTTAACCTTTCCTTTGTCAAAGTGAACGAACATATGCTTTGTTTTCCTTGATTCTAAATCTCCCTTCCGGGAATAATTCAGGCAGTGGTTCATATGAAAATAAGTTTGCTTGCTCTTCCTGGAAAGTATTTAGTAATTTGTTGTATAATTTACTAATCTGTAATTATGCCTGAAAATGAGGAAAGAACTTGCCAACCTGGGTAGAATACATTGGGCTGTCAGTGTTCTCTGGATACTGGGGTCATCTTCAAGTGATGAAAGACTGAAGAGAAGCATACGTGAAACTAGACAAATCTAGAACTATACTGTCCTGATTAGAATACGTGCTCATGAACAAGTGGCTACTCTGTGCCACATGCCAGATTCACCCTATTTAATCCTCCCAACCATCCTCTGAGAGATGATTGTGCCCACCCAGCAGATAAAAAGAGGCCCATGGAGTAACCTGCCCAAGGCCCACAGCTAAAAAGTGGAATTTGAACCTAGGGCCATGGGGCGCAACGGCTCTTTATGGCCCACGCAGTTAATATCGTTGTCAGCTGCCTAGACCCCTTGTTACTCTGTTGACATCAAGCTGGAAGCTTTTCTGGGGTCCCAGGAAGGTCTTGCTACCCGTTCTGAATAAATTTTTACTAAATCAGTAATTAGCATGGCACGTTAAAAAAAAATCAACACTTGACTAATATACTAAACATTTCTATGTTGAATTCTTAGAGAACAATTAGTAATTACAGTCTCAAGTCTATTTGAGTTGGACTAGTTTGGACTTGCCTTTCTTCAAGCATAATCTCCAGGACAGCTGATCTACAAAGGAAGATGAAAACATATAAACTTCCTATTCTCTTTGTAGCAACCGGACTAAAAAAGCCATGTCAAAGAACAACTTGAAAATACCCAGTTTATCTTAACTTGAACAGGTTTTGTTTAAAAAAAAAAAAAAAAAAAATGCACAGACCCTGTAGTCAAGCACAAATCCTCCTACTAGCTCCAACTACCTTGTGATCTTTCTGGCAAGATGGGCAAAACTGACTAGCTAAACTTGATCCAGATGCCTGGGGTGATGTCGGGTTGTAGGTTATCACATCCTTTAAAAGTGCTAAGTAAACACAGAAGTTCTCCTCCCTCCCAGGATTAAATGAGAATACCTGTAAGCCATTTCGCATCACACCTGCCTGATCCATCGTAAGTGCTCTGTAAAATGTTAACAAGTTAGGATAAACTTAGTACCTTTTTTGATCAATAAGACAATATGGCTGTTTTTCCACTTTAATCCATATTTGAAAAGGGCTATCTAGACACGGACCTTAGGGCCTATGGTAGTAAACTGTAAGGATACAGAAAACATGATCAGACTGCCACGACTCAATTCCTGCTGTCCAGTCAGGCCTTGTCCAACAGCAGCTCTCCACTCCCTCACGTGGAGACAGCATCTAGAAGACCCGGCGAGCCTCCGGGGTGCAGGATCTACTACTGTCCCTTGTTTGCTGGGAGAAGAATCTGCTTCAGCTGCTTCTGCCCTTACTAAAAGCTCTTCCTCCTATTCCAATCTAGGGTTTGGTTTGGTTTATTTCTCAGTTTTAGCTCTAACCTAACTTTTGAACCTATTCCACCCCTCAGCTCCCATCCCTGTTGTAGAGAAAAGCAATCCCAGACCCAGTATTTTGCCCACAACCAGACCTGCTGGACTCTAACTGAAACTTGCTCTTAAGCCGTAACATACACATTTCTTCCTGAAGCATTATTTACACGAGTGTTCATTCATCTGTGAATACTTGACACTTAACTAGTCACATCTTCTCATATGTCAGCTCATGGCCACACACAGTACAAGTCTTCCGATACATGTCATCCTCCAGGTTTTCTTCTGGTCCATACTCATGTTGATGAGCAACTGTTTCCCTTCTCCACACGCTGCTTCTTACTGCTCGCCGTAATTCTAAGAAATAAGGAAAAGCCAGCCTTTCAGTGATGCTATTCAGCTGAATCCCAGAATCCATCAAGCTTGCTTGTGTGTGTGTAAACCAAATATGGTTTACATTAATTTTATAACAAATCAAAATTGATTCTAGAACCTTGGCCAGCTTGGCCTATAAAATTACTCATTGGAGCTGCGTGAAATGGGATACACAGAAATGGGGTAAGTGGGTTAAGAGGGACAGTAAAACAAAAAAATTCAGAAGATGAGTAAAAGAGGAGTTTAAAAAATGGGATTTGTTCAAGCAGCTGAGAAAAATGGTGCCACAGCAGGAAAGGGGAGTCAGCCAGGATAACTCAGGACGAGATGCATTTCAAAGTTCTGTACATTAGAGGCCACTTCTGTAAGAGGCAGGCCAAGCTTTGCTTGCAAGAGAACTAGAAAGCCAAGAAGTCGGCTACTATGCTGGGGTTTCATCTTAGAGAAACTGCTTGTGCACCTGACCTGAAGTCTGTTCAGTTCCTTATCTTACAAAATGAAAGCAATATTTTAGGAGAGGGATTGCCAATTATTGCAAAGCACAATCTAAATCTAAGAATCAAAAGCAAGTAAGAGCTGAAAAGAACCACAGTTTTTATTTTATTACTTTATTTTGCAGGTAGGAAAATGGAACAAAAATAGCTTGTGACCGCAGGTCAGTTATTCCAGAGTTTAGAACTTTTTCCACTGTATCATGTTAAAATGTCATTTAAAAAAAAAAAACTGTTGGATGCTTTGAAAAGCAACTAAGCCAATCACATTTTAAAAGTTCACACTGCATTACCTGAAGAAACCAAATGCTTAGTATTAACTGGAAATTAATGAGCTAATAACTTCTCCGTTTCCAGTTTGATGAATCAAAAACTAATTTTTTTTTTCTGACCAGTGATCCATCAAGCCCAGCTCTGACAGCACACTACCTAAGGAAGAGTATGTTACATAATCTCAACCATAAAAATCACTGTACACCAAGTGATCACACATTTTCTTTAATCCTCTTTAGATTTGTAAGTAGTATCAAAATACTTGAATCTTTGTATTTCAGCCTTTATTGTATCTTAAGGATATGCAGATGTAGCACTATGTATCAGGCACTGTTCTAAGCACTTTATAAACACATTTTATCCTCACAACCCTTTAAGTACAACTACCATCCCACTTTTTTTTTTTTAAGTTTTTTTTTTTTTTTTAAAGATTTTTTTTGACAGAGAGAGAGACAGCAAGAGAAGGAACACAGGCAGGGGGAGTGGGAGAGGGAGAAGGCTTCCCGTGGAGCACGGAGCCCGATGCGGGGCTCCATCCCAGGACCCTGGGATCATGACCTGAGCCGAAGGCAGACGCTTCAGGACTGAGCCACCCAGGTGCCCCTACCATCCCACTTTTAACAGATGAGAAAACCAAGGCCCAAAGAAGTTACATACGTTGTGCCTAAGATAAAACTGCTAGTTGATGCCAACGGCATGGTCTATCTCAGGTTCCTGTTAACCACAAAGGCTTGTGCTGCCTTTTCCCACCTGCAGTATGAGAAGCACTGGGTGTCAGACCACTATTTTCAGGCTTCAATGCATGCACCTCTAGACAGTTTCCAAACTAGGGGGAAAATCGTGTTCATCCAAACAATAATCTTTATTCCTATATTCTGTCACATTCTGAAGGCAGCAATTTTTTCTAGACATACGTGGAATGTCCTACTCTATTTTAACCTTAGGGTATTTTCTAAATAAAAAATGAAGTCACGTGCTGACTAGCACAAATGCCTCAGGGTTTCGGTCAATGACAAGAAGAGGTCTCCTGTTTGAGTTCCAATACCTCCCTTCCGAATTTGTTCTGATATAAAGTACACTAGCCACTTTTCCTTTACTACTCCACTGAGAAAATGCTCTCAAAATCTGACTGCATCCCGGTCACTGCTAAGCTAACCTCTAACTTGAGCATTATGTGAACTCAGGAAAAGAGAGAAGAAAACTATTTGCTTAACACTAGAATACTGACAACAAAATCTAGTTTACTAGCCATAATTGAATATAAGGTGTTTACTGACTTTATGGCTTTTTCTTCCCAACCTTCAGCTAGTTTATCAAGAATAAGGACAAAGTCATATCTTTTAGTATTTACTAGACACTCCTGGAAAAACTTGTGCTAGAAAATAAGGAAGTACTAAAATAGTGGTATGCTTATCATTTTCTTGCCTTCTTTCCCTTCCTGAACAATCTAGTCCTAAAGCCAGTAAGTGGAGCAAGTAAAGCAGGCATCTGTGGTAGGATGGAGGGAGCCCAAGAAAAGGAAGGAGCATCTCCCTGTGGTGGAGGCTGCTAGCAACAGTGATGGGAAATTACATACAGAGGCGTCAAGTAACTACATTAAGGATAATGTGAATCAGATTTCTCACTGTCAGAGAAGGGAGTTACGAGAGTGAACCCTAAAATCCTGGATTAGAATTGGGTATATGAGTGTGAACTCAAGGTATTAATTTATAACATATGGGGCAGACATAAAAATACATATACATGTTATTGTGCTAAAAAGCAAGTCCTCAACAACGAAGACATGGCAAAAGGACAGAGGAGCTAGCTTAAAGAAGATTCCTTTTAGCTCAAATCTCAATCTGAACACCAAAATCAGGACAGAAATGAACCAAAAGCCATGGAGAACAGGGATTCATGAATCCATACCAATAATAAATGGCAGAAAGGATGCTGCAGAATGCAGACTTCTAACTGACTAAACATGGAGAGAGCACTGAAAAAAACCATTTTTGCAAAAAGTACACTAAAGACTGGTTCAGGCAAGAACCATCTGTGACTGAGTGCTAAATCGGGGGAAGTGTTTAAGAGAAACAGGATATTTGGTTGGCTATAACTTTTTTTTTTTTTTTTGCCTATGAAATAAAAAGTTTTAACATCATCGTTGAAGGCAGACGGACGTAGGTCTCCAGATACAATGCCCTAAGAAACAGGTCATTTATGTACCATCTCCAGCCTGAAATGCGTAACGTGAATCTAACCATTGGGAAGCCTCTGAAAAGCCCCAAATGAAAAACATTTCTAAAAAAGCAAGATGGGGAGGGGAACAGACTTCTTCAAAAATGTCAATGTCAAAAGAGAGAGAGGCTCTGGAAATATTCCAGAATGAAGAAATTTAGAAAAACTTGGTACTTCAAGCTAATGCCTGATCCTAGACTGGATCCTGAGCTATAATGAAAAACCACACAGGACGTCATTGGGCAAACTAACAGAACTAGACTCTGGGTGATAGAGGAGATAAAAATCTCACGACTACACTCTGGTCCTGCACAAGGAGACTGCTATTCCCGGGAAGCATGTGCTGCAGCGCTGGGGGAGAGTGACATGCGCAACCTCCTCTCCACGTGCAGAATACAAATGACACAGATGGCATCACGCTAACAGATCACTGTGGAGAGAGGATACAACCCGTGTCCTTTATACTAATCTCTGCAATCTTACTGAACTTTTTTAACTGATTTCCAAATAAAAACTTGAAAAGTCAGGAGTTAGCTTGAAGGGGCCAAATTAGAGACCATTTGAGCCTCAGAATGAGTAAGAGGAATGGACTATAACACTGATTTGAGAAGAATCCATGAATCCAACTAATACTAAAAAAATTCTTCCCAAAGGAAGCCAAATAATTACAGAAATAACAGAAATAGAAAATCACCATTTATATCCAGCCTAGTAACAACAGACTGGGGCAAGAATCATGCCATGTGCTAAAACCCAGGCGTGAGACTTAAGGAAGGAGATGCTCACACAGTACCCAAGTCCAGCCCACAGATTTCCTCCTAATTACAAAGGGGAAAGGGCCCCTGGACAACGGGCAAATCTAGCAGACACCGTGCCAACCACACTAGCAAACGGAGGATCCCTTTCTTAGCTGACAGCATGTGTCTCCTAACGTGACACACGCGGACACATCACCAGGGAAGGACTCCTACCAAGATGCCCACTATATAATTGTGCGAAAATAAGCTGCTAATAAACCTAAATGAGGACATTCTGCAAAACAGGTGGCAGTCTCCAAAAACGTCAATAGTCCTAAAAACAAAACAAAACTGGCTGGGGACCTGAAAGAGGGCAGATATGCATCAACCTTGACTGGCCCTTGGATCCAACAACCAAAAAGCTGTGAAGGACATCAAAACGACTGAATGTCTAAGACATACTAGACAACATTATTAATTTTACTGAGTATGACACTGTTTTTCCAGTTACACAGAATGTCACTGTTTACAGGAGATAACATCCTGAAATATTAAGAATCACAATGTTCTCAAGCAGCTCTTAAATGGGTCAACAAAGTGTGTGTGTGTGTAAACAAGTGTGGCAAAATGTCAACATCTGGTGAAATGAATTTTTTAAATAAAGATTAATACATCTTTTACATTACTTCATTTAAGCAACTTAAAACTTTGGAAAGTAGAGGTCACCACCTACTGCTGAGTGAGAAGAGGAAGGCAGAAAGGGCAGAGCCTTGAAGGGTGGCAGAGCCTCGCCGCTAGCCCTGGCGACAGGAGGAGGGGCCATGCCAGGCAGCACTGAAAGCCTAGCTGAGCTGGAGAACAAAACAGCAGGTTACCGGGTTACAATCTCCTAGTCCTGCAGGCCTAGAATTTCACAGCACAGAAAGCAGTGGACTACCTCTCTGGAAATTTATAAAAATGTTCACGGTAACCAGTCTTCCTATGGATATCTTCAGATAGATACTCTTTTTACCCAAAGAAGTCTTCCCTTAAATCCTTGTTTCAATGAAAAATTTGGTTTATGCCACTCTGAAACTTGTATTTTATTTGCCCTAATATCCTACTTTTGTAAAAGTTTGTATTCAAAGAAGCCCAATGCTATTTAGGAGGTAAACTCAAGAGAACTAGCTGAGGGAGACAAAATATTTCTGAGTACTTGATGGAAGCGCAGGAAGTTGCATAGGGGGCTTCTTGTTAACTAGAGGAAAAGTCACAAGGAAATATCAACATGAAGCTTTGATCTTATCTTGTCCTCCAAACACTGAAGCAGAGGAACATGGAATTGTGTCCTTCAAACTCTTGAGAGAAGCCCAAAAACGGTCATAAATAGAACCACAGGCCAGAATATAAAATGTCCGCACACTTAGTAGGAGCCCCCAAGTGGGCTTTTCTTACCCACCTCTTTTGAGGGGAAGAGTACATAGTAACAATGAAGAATAATTTTCCATTTTTTAGAAGGCTTACCTCTGTCAGTACTAAGTAAGAGAACACAGAGTATAACTTTAAAGAAAAGCCTCATCTCCACCTTATTTGTGGAGAGGCAGGCAAGCCCAAAACGTTCTGTGTATTTGCACCAAAGGAGAGTTCTCATCCAGTATCAAAGGCGACACGTAGTGCATTTGCTGAAATCCAGTTAAACTGAGCAGCAGTGATGCCCTCGTTTCTACTTCTGCCTTCTTGGATCTAAGAGATCTATAACAATTTGAATTTGCTGACAATTCTTGTCTTTTACTTTGCCTATATTTATCAATACCTTATACTATTTATACTTAAATTTCTTCGTGGTAAAACCAATTCTTTCCCAAACTGCTAAGTAGATCACATTCTCAAAGCAGGTAAATAATCTCTTACCTTTCCATAAAGAAGTAAGCTTTGTGTCAGCTTCTTTATGGATCAAAATCAGAAGACCAAGAGGAACCAGGTTCCAATTTCTTTTCAACTAAAAAACTTTTAGACTTGCTTTTATTCCTCTCTGTTCTGAGCAAACTGCACGGTAAGCTCCTCGTTTCTAATCTCTACATTGTCTACTCCACTCTCAGCCCTTTGTGGCCTAGTCAGGAGAACTGGAACATGTTCACCGACCTCTGAAGTAAGCCAATGAGAAGGAGCCATAATTAAACAGAGTACCACACCAATCTCTGCACAGGAAAACTCAAGACAATGGAGTAATGCTTTTAAGAGCATGCTCAGGTTTTCATATGCAAAGGAAACTGGAAAACACTCTTAGATTTGGAGAGACTAGGAAAACATACCACTCAGAAAAATTTCCTCAAAAAGACAGGCTTCATCCCAACAAGAATGGAACTGAATTAAAGAAACCAATCTTAAGGGTCCATGAAAAAATTCAGGGCAAATTCAAACTCTTCAACGAAGAGGGAAATCCACAGTTTATCTGGTGATTAATAGCAATTTAATACAGTAAAAAAAAAAAAAAAAAGCCAATTATATTTGAGTTTATGTTTCTATAAAATACCTATAAAAATTATATAAATCTTAGAAGAACTGTTCTCTGCATACTAATATTTGATCTATAGGATCAAATTTTTATAATTTGATTTTTATAGAAAAAAGTGTAAAACAGATGCTATAATCTTTTGCTGTTATAGTCAAATTATAGTAACTTAGCCACCTTTAGATGACATCTTGACCAAACTACAGAGACAGTATCTAAATAAAAATTACAGACAGCCCCCCCCTTTTTAAAGTATTTCATCACTTTGGGCGCCTCGGTGGCTCAGTTGGTTAAGCAACTGCCTTCAGCTCAGGTCATGATCCTGGAGATCGAGTCCCGCATTGGGCTCCCTGCTCGGCAGGGAGTCTGCTTCTCCCTCTGACCCTCCCCCCCATCATGTGCTTTCTCTCTCTCTCATTCTCTCTCAAATAAATAAAATCTTTTAAAAAAATAAAAATAAATAAAAGTATTTCATCACTTTGCAGGTCTAAGTTTCTAATTCCTTTATCCATATACTATAGTCTGCACCAAAATACCCAAAACACCATCAGGAAAGTGGCTTCGAGGGGCAGCAGAGAGGGAAGAGTAGAGGCGATTCAGGTAGCTGGAGTTACCAACAAGCCCAGGCTGGTCTGTAATGAGTCTGTAACTCTGCCTTTCTCTCTCAGGCCCAGTAAGAAGCTTCTGTTACTTTCCCCCTCCAGGCTCTCCTTGATGCTGGAAGAAGGAAGGGCTGGGGTAAAATGTGAGGTGGAACATAATCTAATAAAAGATTAAAGGAAAGGACCAAATTGAAAGAAGTCTTTCCAAAGCCTCTCAGTTGGTCCTTGCTGGTGTTTCCAGTGACCTGGTACAGCAGTGGCTCATGTGGGGAAGATTCTTCAGTGAAATGCTTCTACATGGCACAGTTTGCCACAGGAAACCTAACCAAGCCAGAGAAGTGTGCTTACCCCCCAATCCAGGAGCTGATCTCTTAAGTCACTATAATTTATATAAAGACATATATAAGGATGTTTATGAGGTTTTGATAAACTTCGTAAGTGTCCAACAGTGCTTCTATTTTTATAAGAAATATTTTTAAAGAGTCTGTGTGTAGAAAAGAACTAGAAAAACAGACATTAAAACATCACTATTGATGGTCTCTGGGCGGGAGACTACTACAAGTTCTTTGCAGTTTCCCAACTTTTTTGCACTGCACACAAATCAATCTTGTACTGAGAAGGAAAAAAGATCCTCACAAGAAGAAACAAGGCAGGCTAACAATCAATTTTTGTTACTGTTGTATTATTTAACACATCCGAGCTATCTTCCAAAATCTCTTCTAAATGCTAAACACAAAAGCAAATTTATTAATTATGGCTAAGACACTCATTTTAAATGGATGTATACAAACCCTGTAAACACATAAAACACATGCTACCCGGACGCACCATACACCACACCAGGACTCTACACCCGCTGCAGGAAGCACATTTATGCCCACCGTGCTGGACTCTAGGGATTCAGTGGTCCAGCGCAGAGTGCTCCCACTGCTCCAACAGCAGCCCACACTCACCATCACGGTACTGACCACACTCCAACAGGAGTTGGACCAGCTCTGACTCCAGCACGGATGCTAGCACAGTGCCTGGTGACACTACTGGATGCGCTGATGGACAGACTTATGCACAGATGGACACACAGACACAGAGGGACAAAGGAATGGAGAGACCGATGTATGGACAGAGGAATGAACATACCGATGCAGACTTTTGGTTAGGAAAGCCTGCTTCCGGTCTCACCTCGCTAATGGCTACTGATGTAACAAGTCACTCTATCTTTCTAGGTCCTTTATTCACATAGAAGGAAAATGATTAGACTTGCTGACATGAGAAGGCTCCTTCTAGCTACTAAATTAGAGGACTAACACTTAGGCATGATTTTTTCATCTTAAGCAATTAGAGAGGTTTGCTGGTGGATATCCTTTTTATAACCCTGTTAGTCATATTTAAGACTGAACTGATGACAAATCCTTGACCGAGGATATATCCCTGATCTACCATTGTTCCTATATAAACACATAATTCACTTTAGGAGGAGGATTTCCGCACTTTTTAGAACCGCCGTACTCTGAGGTTTGCACCGAGAGCCTCAAACACCAACCTACAGAGGGCAAACTTTCAGTCTTTTCTTGCTTCAACCTATGAAAAAAACATTCCAATCTACTGGTGACAGATCTTTAAACAAGAACAACTTACCTAAGGTCTTTTTGCAAGTCAATAAACAGTCCTTCATGAGATCAATGTAGCCACTTACTTTTTTTTTAAGATTTTATTTTTAAGTAATCTCTACACCCAATGTAGGACTTGGACTCACAACCCTGAGATCAAGAGTCTTTCGCTCTACCCACAGAACCAGCCAGGCACCCCTCCACTTACCTTTTACTTTCTTATCAAACTTCTTCTGTTTCATTTTCTCTCGGTTTTCCTGTCGAGCTTCCTTTGCTTCTTCTAATGCTTCCTGACTACCCCAAACTTCAAGAGACCTCTTCACAATCTACAACACAGAATCCAGATTTCAGTTGTTAAGTATTATAAAGTCATAATGATTAAATCCATGGACACCAAAACATGATCTCATTCAAGGGCAATTTTATAAGTATTTGAAATTTTGAAGAGATTTTAAATAGTGCTAAGAAACAACCCTAATGACACCTCTATCTAAACCTGTGGAACCTCAGCCTAAATGCAGGCTTGGTTAGACTGTAAGTACAAGAGGTGTCCTCTGACTGTAACTGCTTCTCTGTGACTGTTTTCACACGAATCCACCGAAGTACCAGTAGTCAGTGGGTCTGATGAGTTTTGTCACACTCGCCAAAACAATCTGCAGACCAATTAGCCACAGTCCATCTGAATATGAGACCATCTCCAAAAACCTCTCACCACAGAGAATCAGTCACTACTGCCCTTTCCCTCCTTGGTCCATTACTAACTTTGGATCTTTACAATGTCAACTTTTTTTTTTTTTTAAACTCTAGTACCTGAATGACCTAAAGTCTTTATTCTAGTTTAAAAACTTTACATTATAATATCTTTACTCTTTATAACATTTATTTACACTTAGGAGACTAACACACTAAGAATTATGCTCAGGATCTCTCTCACAATATGTTAAGGGAACCAAAATATCAGTCAAGGTAGCCAAACTCAAATTTCTTCCTGACATGATCAAGTGATATCTGGCATTTCCTAAATTCTCAAACATCACATTTTCCACACTTTAACACCCTGAAATGCTGCAGCACCAGCCACCTGCTCACTGGTGCTTTAACAGCTGAGTCAAAAAGTGGTTCAGAAGAATTGGACTCAATGCAAAGAAGTTTAGGAATACCTTAATAAATCTGTTGTAGTTGCATTTCTTATGTATGTATGCACAAGCGTGATATATAACAAAAAAATAAACTAATAAATCTAATGGCACTATTTCAGTAAGTATAAAATAAAAGCTTCAAGTGATAAGAAAGCATTGGGTTGGCGTTTTTTCATTTTAATGATACATAAAATAATGGTGAATCTTCTAATTAATGGTGTCTTAGGTTTAATAAAATTCAATAAGTGACTGGCTTTACAATGTAGTTTCTTAATTTTATTTGAAGCTACGAGAATTTTCTAGTATTTTCCAGTCAACCTACTCTAAACCAATGCCTCCCAACATTTTTTTACATAATGGCACAAAAATAGAACGTGTGTACTATTCCGGGATAGATACAGGAGGCTCTGACTCAAGGCACCCACACTAAGTGGGTAACTATCTCTGCACACCACTACAACACGTGAGGTTGAGAAGACCCACTCTGAGACACAGCAGAGTTACATGGACACGACACTGTTCCAGATGAGCATTTCCCAAGTGGAGTTAGATTTTAGGCATCTGTGAAATTCCTGAAACTTTCTAGGATTTTCATTTGGAGGGTGGGCGGGTAGGGTAATGGGGCCCAACTCTTAATCCCAACTTAGTTCCCAAATTGTACTAGTAACATTACCTAATAGTAATATATTTGCCCCAAAGTGCCACACCAAAAAGTAAAACCAGATGTTATTAAATGTCATTACATACGACTATGACTCATATACAAAACAGAAGGAAAAGGATCTTTTTAGCTCTGTAAGCAAAACTAAACTAATTATACCTAGTTTACAGTTAAAACTTCACCCAACCAAGGACTTAAAATGACCAAGTATAATGTATCAGAGACCTGTAATTTTAAGTAGAGTTTCATATCACCCCATTGTGAATGATGAGGATTCTTCTTCACAATAAATTTAAGAGCTGGTTCTCTTTTTTCTAAATCACAGTCTTTCAGAAGGTATTCTTGTTTGGCTTCTGTTTTAGTTATGAGCTTGTGTTTATCATCAGCATCTCTAAAAATAAATTAAGTCCAGTACTATGTTAGTTATTTTAAATAAACTACGTTTTCAAATAGTCCAACAACCTAGGGGCATGCTTGCCAAAACATTATTTTAAAACAATTTTTCCTGTGGCGCCTGGGTGGCTCAGTCAGTTAAGCGTCTGCCTTTGGTTCGGGTCATGATCCTGAGGTCCTGGGATTGAGCCCCGCATCAGGCTCCCTGCTTAGCAGGGAGCCTGCTTCTCTGGCTCCCTCTGCCTCTCCCCACCTACTCAGGTTCTCTCACTCACTCTACGTGCTCGCTCTCCCTCAAATTAAGAAAAAATCTTTAAAAAACTAAAATAGTTTTTCCTTCAACTCTCACAGTCAAGTTAGGATAAAAATTCTAAACAGAAAAATACTTTATCTTTTACTTACCTGGAGAAGCTATATTATATTAGCAGCAGATCCAGGTCATTTAATAAGAATTTCTTTCTACTTACTTGAAGTCCCTCTTTGCCACAGTGGATTTGAAATGACTAAGAGTACAGCAAATATAAATGAGAAGACTCAATGGGTAAGAAAATAGCTCATGGATGGAATATAAGTACACAAGGTCCAACTACCCCAACACACTTGAGCTTCCAATTGGCTCTGAGCTTGTTCAAAGTCAAGGTAAAAGTGGAGGTAGAGTCAGTTACATAGTTCTTCTCATTTATTTTGTTCTCCATCTACATGCCAGGTATGACTCAAAGTACTAGAAAAACAGCAAAGAAGACAAAGCCTTGTTTTCATGAAGCTCCCATTCTGGTTAGGAGAAGACAATAAGCAAACATAATGACAGATAAAAGTGCTATAAAGAAACACAAAGCATGGTAAAGAACAGAGATTTTGATAGACTGGGTAATCAAAGAGGGCCACTGATGAGGGGGCTTTTGAGCAGGGCCCTTAAAAAGTCAGAGAACATTCTGAACAGCTGGAGAAAGAACATCCTAAGCAGAGAGAACAGCAAGTGCAAAGGCTCTGGGGCAGGAGTGCGCTTCGCAACTGGACTCCCAGCAAGTGAGCCAGTGGGACCGGAAGGCTTAAGGGAGGGAAGACGGTGAGGAGGCCGGGAGATCCAGTCGGACATGTGGGAGCCCTCTAAGCAGTGTGGGGACACTTCTAGTCTACATGGATTAAAAACCGTTGGAGAGTTCTGACTAAAACGTCTCCGGAGAAGAAGCCAGTGGTGCCAAGTTGGGGGCACAGGCCAGTCAGAAGACCACCAGTGCCGTGCTCCAGACAAGGGCTGATGGCGGCCTGGGCTGAGGTAGTGGTGGGAGGGGCAAGGGGGCGAAGCAAGGATACGGAAGGAACATAGAACCAACTGGGTTTGGAATTAAACACGGGATGAGAGAAACAGCCAATGAAGTTGGCCTTCACTGAAATGAGGTATAGGTCAGGGAGGGGAGGAGAGACTTAAAATTGGGAATAACTTTATGAAAGCTAAATAACTTAGAAGTTTAAGCTAAAAGAGGGACAGGTACTCTACTAAAATTAAAATCTTCGAAGATATTGAAAGGAAACACAATGGAGGGCTGTGTTCCTAATTAAAGTTTAAAAGTATCTTTTTTCCAGACTACTACACAACTTTCTTTAAATTGATACATTAGTTGCTTCCATCTTCTCAGGGAAATAGGATTATAGGTGATAATTTCGTTCCCAAAAGCTATCCATCCATACTTTAATAAGTGATAATACTGTTGCTCTTAACCACTGTGTGTCAATGGGAACAGAGTTTATAATTTGTAATTCCAATGGGAGCCACACATTTTTTTTAACTTTTTTTTTTTTTTTAAGATTTTTATTTGACAGAGAGAGAGAGAGAGAGAGAGAGAGAAAGAAAAAGCGGGGGGGGGAAGGAGAAGCAGGCTTCCCGCAGAGCAGGGAGCCCGATGCGGGACTCGATCCCAGGACCCTGGGATCACGACCTAAGCCAAAGGCAGACGCTTAACAAATGAGCCACCCAGGTGCCCCGGGAGCCAGACATTTCCCGTCACAGATCTGATCGTGAGTCGAGCAATATCTCCCATTTCCTCTCCTCAGGATTCTACCCAGCAACAAGTCAGTGGGAATGTCTCCCTCCCCTGCAGCAGGGACTCGGAGAAGCCAGGTCCTCCAGGCAAGTGAGCAGGTGATCTAGGGTAGCCGGTCCAGAAGAAGGACCAGGGAACAGAGGAGAGGGCTCAGTAAGAATCCCAGATGGGGTCTTAGGGCATGAAAGACACCAACACAGGACGTGCTGGGGTCAACAGTAGGGACGGAACCATGAGGAGTGAGAAGCATTATCCTGGGGTGACAGGAAGAGGCCAGAGGCCAGGAGAAGAAGAAAAAGGCTGAGAGAAGAAGGTGACTCTTCCTCCTCTCTTCTCTCCCCTTCAGTCCCCTCTCTCACTGAAGGTCCCAGTCCTCCGACGAAGGTGTCCACATATCCCAGGGTAAGACAAAGGGGACCCTCAGGGACTGGGGGAAGAGAGGGGTTAGGAACTTGCTAATGACAGAGGGTAAAGACCCGCCAGGCCCACAGAAAGGAGGACAGATCGACAGCTGAACCAGGGCTGTCCTCATCACTGTGATAAGCACAGGCTTCCTGTATTTCTTTGACAAAATGGAAACCACAGAAATTTTAGGAAACAGCTAAAACAAAAATTGTAATTACTAATATTAAATCCACATGGATCTAATTATGGTTTTGCCCTAAACCTACATGCGAACACTAAACTTTAGCAATTGAGAACATCATCTGAACTAAGTACCTGCAGTTATCACAAGTTGCCTGATCAAAGTGGCTCATAAGGTAAGAATCCATAAATTCTTTACCACATTCTTCACATACTGCATAATCAAATTCCAGAACAGGTCCTAAAGAAAGGAAGGTTAATTCTTTAAGTTTACTTTTTTGTGACTTAGAACAATGTATTTTCCCCTATCTTAAGTTTATCAGCATGTACTTTATAATGGACACAAATACATTTACATCAAAGACAAAACCATGATTAAGTAAACTTCTATTTATCTTAAAAAAATTTTTTAAGGAAAAAACTATCAATTCATCAAGCACGTTTGAACCCGAAACCATGTGTAAGGTGCTTGCATTAGCTCTGTATTGCTACTGTAACAAATTACCACAAATCTTCTGGCTAAAATAACACAAACTTATTATCTTACAGATCTGTAGTTTGTAAGTCTGACATGGGTCTCAGTGGGCTACAGTCAAGGTGCAGGCAGGGCTGCATTCCTTTCTGGAAGTTTTAGGACACAATCTATTACCTGCCATTTTCAGTCCTGCCCTGACTCAGGACTCCCTTCCTCCAACTTCCAAACTGGCAGTAGCAGCTTCTCCCGTCACTCTGGCTTCTTCCATAATCACATCTCCCTGTGCCTCTCTCTTGCCTTTTAAGTACCTATAATTACACTGGGCCCACCTGGATAATACAGAATAATCTCCCACACATCTCAAGGTCTTTAACCTTAATCATATCTGCAAAGTCCCTTTTGTTATGTACGATCATATATCATGGGTTCCATGGTGATTGGAATGTGGACATCTTTGGGGACCACTGTTCGGCCTACCACCATACTGTTGAGAGTACAAAGGAGGTGAATCCCAGAGTAGAAGGGAGCAGAGGGGGCCGCTTACAGACAGGGAAAATGGGCACTAACACATAACACAGAAAGAGTAGTAAAGTGCAAGTCAACAGAAGAGACAACACAGAATTCACTTTCAAATGGGGAACTTTCTCCCCCTCCACTCCACCTTCCCCACCACCACCACCAACAGAGTAAATACCTCAACAATGAGATTGTAAACTTGAGGGTGAAGATTATATTTAGCTATGTATCCTCAACTCCCAGCACAGAAACTACTCTAGGTAGAGTAAAACTCAATTTTTTTGAGGACTTCAAATACCTGGCTAAGGATCTTTATCCTATAGAATTTCTCAGCAAATCTCAAAGTCTGGTTCTCTCAGCAAATCTGAAAGTTTTACTAGCATGTCTTTAGGATGACTGCTGCTGCCAAGCCCCAGCTCTGAGAACTGCCACAACCCCCAGTGGAAAGAAGGGAGTCATCATTTGTCCACAGCTGGTTCGACACATTCCTATCACTGCCTTCCCTTACCTACTTCCAACACAACAAGGTCAGTTAATATTCTACCACCCCTTAATTCCACTATCTCCAAACTCTAACAAAAATATCACTCTTCCTTATAAAATATTAGTGGGACACGGCCATAGACAAAAGGAAAAGTTAAAAATATAGGCAAAGATCTTCAAAAACTTGATTACTAGAATGTGTTAGAATGGAGAAAAACAGAGGTCTGACATACCAATTAGGAGACTACTGAACGGCATTATTAATCGAAAGCCATAAAATGTGTGGAACATTTTCCTAATTTTAGAAAGTCTTTATGATGGAAAATTTTAAATGTACATGATGATGATTTTTCTACTCCTTCACTCCCTTTAAATTTACCACGTGAAAACTGGCAGTCTAGTGCTAGCAAGGGCCTTCCCTCCCCACCATTCATTCACTCATGTACCTAATTATGATTGATACAGACTCACAGATTCCTCTTTTTTCCAATGGCTTTATCACTCAGTAGTGTCCTTATTGACTCTGGTGCTCAAATGGTCTCAGATTTGGCTAGTAGGAGCCCCTTCAAGCTGTGTAACACACTTTCATCACTTTTAAACACTTACATATTTCTGGCATTACAGAATGTTCCAAACTCACCTGGTGGCCATCCTGCCCCAACCCTAGAATCAGCTATTTCTCTGGAGGGCCCTGGCTCCTTTCGGTGGGGGAACAGTATCAGAGTCCAAGATCTGGACACCAGGTATGCTCACTGCCACTGGGTTATCTTCGCTTCAAGGCCCTTTCTGTGGACAGAGCTAAGAAATACATGCATGTGTGTGTACACATATGTACGCGCACACACAAGTACTCACATGTGCACACATATCTTTTTGAGGTATAACTGACATTGTATTAGTTTCAGATGTCTAACATAGTGACTCAATATTTACATATATTGTGAAATTATCAAGTCTAGTTAACATCTGTCACCATAGTTTACAAAATCTTTCTTATGAGAACTTTGTAGATCTATTCTCCTAGCAGCTTTCCAATATGCAGCACGGTAATATTAACTAGTTGCCATGCTGTACAACACACCCTCATGACTTATTTTATAACTAGAAGTCCATATCTTTTAATCACCTTCACCCCCCCTTCCCTTAGCACCTTCCTAGTGATTCTGATGAACCTCTATTCTAGATTTTAAAAGCATTTGATAGGCTTTGCTTTATAGGCAAACGACCCAAATAATTTAATGGCCCAAATAATTTTGATTTTTCTCAGCTATGCTGAAGCTTTTTAAAAATTAACAAAGGGGCGCCTGGGTGGCTCAGTTGATTAAGTGTCTGCCTTCGGCTCAGGTCATGATCCAGAGTCCTGGGATCGAGCCCCACATCGGGCTCCCTGCTCAGCGAGGAGTCTGCTTCTCCCTCTCCCTCTCTTCCCTGCTCATTGCTCTTTCTCTCTGCCTCAAATGAATAAATTAAAAAATTAACAAAGAAAACATGATAGATAGAGGGGCGCCTGGGTGGCTCAGCTGGTTAAGTGTCTGAGTCTTGATTTCTGCTCACATCATGAGCTCATGGATCGTTAGGCTTAGCCCCATGACAGGTTTTGCGCTCAGGTGGGGAATCTGCTGGAGTGTCTCTCTCCCTCTCCCAGACTAAGTCAGCCCAGAGAATGAGGACCTTTTCTAATCTGTCTCCCAAAGGGGACACTGTTGAAGGAGGTGATCGAGAGGATGTGATGGCCAGCTGACCTATGAGGCGGATCTGGGGATTAGAGACTCCTCACCCCCTACCCTGTTCTTGGAGTGCTCATTCTGCCCACCAATCCCACAGTGGGAGCTGTTCCAAGGACAAACCCTTGGGAGAGTAAGGTCTCGTTGAGGCCATCTGACCTGAATATGTGACTGAACACAGGTAAGCCTCTATATAAACTGTGAAGATCTGGCAGGTGGGTGCAGAGATCTACTCATCTTGCAGCCACCCGAGACGCCTCCTACATTCCCTTGCTAATTAAAGCTGCCACCTACCAATCTGGAGTGGCCTGACTCCTCCAGTCTCTTGCCCTCTGTGTGCCAGGCCAGTCTGCAAACCAACACACACCTTTTCTAACTTCCACAAATTCATGACCGAAGTCCTATTCGCATGCAACAGCCATACCATCAATGCATGAGTAACAGACAATGCCACAGGTATACCTTCATTAAACAGGAAGGCACTACAACAGGTTACAATAAATATTTGTTGTGTGATGGGGCGCCTGAGTGGCTCAGTTAGTTAAGCCTCTGCCTTCAGCTCAGGTCACGATCCCAGGGTCCTGGGATCGAGTCCTGCATTGGGCTCCATGCTCAGTGGGGAGTCTGCTCCTCCCTCTGCCTGCCGCTCCCCCTGCTTGTGTACACGTGCTTTCTCTGACAAATAAAATCTTAAAAAAAAAAATTTGTTGTATGACCTGTTAAATGAAAGTATAGGCTTATAGCCCCAGTTGAATCCAAAATCTGCAGACTAAAGTTACAATGAGTCTTTATATTCATAAAATCATAGGGATGTTAAAGGTCTTTAATCCAAGGCCTTCCCTCCTCATACAGGCTTCTCTAATATATCCTGGTCAGGTCTTTCAATCTCTGAACCCCTCCCTGTTTTGCTATTTAGAAGCAGCAATTCCCACAGTTAGGAAGTTTTTCCATTTCACAGAGTCACCATGAGACTCACATAAAATATGTGCCAACATTCTATAAGTGCAAAGTACTAAATACATGCACGGTACTGGGCTGAAACCTCCCTCACTGTATTGTAATTGTCACCCACTGTTCCAAGTTCTGCCCTCCAAAGCAAATTAAAGTATAATCTCTCTTCCAGAGAGAAGCACTTCTTACACTCACAGGCAGTTAGACGTGTCCTCTCAGTTAAACCTAACCAGTTTTGACAACTGTTCCTCACATGTCAATTTGAAGACATCCATTTTGACCACTCTGTTTTGGACACTATACACTTGTCAATATCCCCCTTAAATATGGCACCCAAACTGAACAAATATTTTAATCCTTCAAGTCTCAGCATCTGAAAACAGTGGAATAGAAGAGGACTCTTACCTACCTTGATGAACATATAACATTTCTGTTGCCACATCTAAAACTAAATAGGTTTTTTAAGCCTCCCCAAGGATACAAGGATATATATATCCCATTTTTCCTCCAAATAAAAGAATGTCCTAAATTTTATTTCTTGGGTTCTAGCCCCTCATTTCGGCCTATCAAGACAATGGAGTATACTATCAGTCAATATATTGGCTATCCCTGCCTATTTTAAAATAACAGCATCAACCCTAAGTACACAAACCACAAGTTAACCATTGCCAAATCTGTTTAATTTTTAATCTATTAGCAAAACTGCCAAACTGTATCCCTCTTACAAAGCTGACAAGTATGGCATTAACATAAATTTACAAAGAATTATGCAAGTTACTCAAAATGACCAATCCAGATACCTATTTTCTGAAAATACGCTTTACCTGGTTGATGGACAACTTTTCCAATTGTATGTTGTTCTTCTTCTTCCTCTTCCAGAATGAAGCCTCCTCCTGTGTCAATGATCTTTGGGGCTGCTTTTACATTAGCCATACCTATGAAAAGTAAAAGTGGTGAATGACTTAACTAGGTAAGCCCATATGTTCCTTTGTGCATAAACAGATTCTTTAAATTTAATATATATCAAACAAGACAAGGATGTCCACTGTTAGCACTTCTACTGAACATTATACTGAAGGGCCCAACTAGAGCAAGTTGATAAGAAAATAAAACAGGCATAAAGGTTGGAAAGGAGTAAAACAGTCTTTATCCACAGATGATGTGATTATATATGGAGAATATTCATGAGAATCTACAATTAGAATTAAGAAATAACATCTAGGAAAAGAGGTGTAAAAGCTCTACAATGCAACCACCACTAAAAGAAATCAAAGACCTAAATATAAATGGAGAAATAGACCACGCACAGATTGGAAGCCTCAATATTATATTTGGTGCCGAGATTTTTATCTTCAGTACTTTTATTTCAGCATACTGTACAATTTTCACTTTGTCTGAGCTAGGACATAGGCCATGGAAAAGACTGAGAAGAACTTGCTTAGAATGTGGTGCTAAAGGCTTGGGGAAACAGCAAGGTAAAGCAGCAGAGAGAAAGGGGACTTTGTCTTGGCATGATTGAGCATCCTTCAGTATCTTGCTCAAGTTAAGGTCTTGACTACTCCAGCTGGTCAAAACCAAGCTCCTGAGGCACAGCGAGGTGTATCCCATGTCACAGCACAGTGGATTCTACCCTGCTTTCCATGATCAGAAGTTTAATACCGGTCTATGTTCTTTTTTGCACCCCTGTTCCACAGTCATTTAGTACAAACCTTTATGAAATCATGAATATGAATTAACACAAATAAACAACTTTTGTCCTGACTTGAGAAAGGAATAAGAAAACTAGAAAACAGAAAGGATGAGACCAGAACCATTAAAAGTGGCTGTAATTTGTGGATTCAGTGTCTGTATGAATATCAAGACATGCTGCCAGCCCCAGCTTCCTGCCATTCTTCCTTTCTTCTGGTTGATGAAAAGGGGTAGTAGAGGACACAGCTCCAAACTGTGCTCAACTATTCACACAGTATGGGATATAGCTTTAGGAACATGCGTACTTCCCGTTACAGAGGCACTCCTGAAGACCTACATGTCAACCAAACTATTTTAAGTACCCTAGGGAAGATTATTACTGGACTACAGTGGAAAATTAAGTGACAGAAATGTTCATACATGAAAGACACGCAGTCAAGGCCTGCCCTTAGAAAGGGGGAAAGATAAAATTCAGACAAAAATAACAGCCTTTATTCCTAAAAGTGAGGCAATGCCTGGCCCAGAAGCAGCAGTTGGTGAAAAGGAAAGGCCGTGAACCCAGTATCAGATGAGCTCAATTCTAGTCCTGATTAGCTTGTGCACTTGCTGGTATGAACCTGAGCAGATCCCTTTCCTTTTCTGGTCCTCAATTACCACCGCAGTAAAACACCAGTACCAAACGCTGCCCTAATTATTTAACAAGTTTACAGTGAGAATCAAGTTAGCTAACTTGAAAGACCTGAAACACAACAGGTGCTACTCTTGAGAGCCTCACGAAGGCAGTAGCTCCTGTCTGCTCTCTCTGTGCCCAGCACGTAGCGAGCACTGTGCGGGATCCGGAATAGGCACTCATTCGCCCTTTGCTGAGTGGATGAATTCGAGCGCGGTGCAGGATGATTGCTGCAATGGGCGACAAGTCTAAAAGCTTTATACAAGGACTGCCCCTGGGACCGGTGGACGCGCAGCTGGAACAGAAAAGGAAAGCTACGGCGCCGACCGACACTGACTGGCACCTCCCGACGGTGAGGGCGGCTGCATCCCCCAAGCCTAAGAGGAGAGCTGGGCCACCCGGGTGCAGTGAGGAAAGCCTCAGCTCCAGCGCGGAACCGCTGGTGGTCATAGCCCGCTTTCAAAGGGCCCGCAGACCGGACTCCCGGGACTGCGGGAGGACAGGCGCGCAGACGCGCGGGCAGCCGACGCTGCACCTAGGACGCGGCACCCGGCCCGCCAGAGGGAAGGGGCAGGCGCCGCCAGGGCCCAAACCTCCGGTAGCCCCAGCCGCCGTCGCCGGGTAGGGCCGGGCCGCCAGCCGGGCCTGGCGCAACATCAGCGCCCGCTGCCGCTTCCGCTCGATGCTCGCCCGCACCGAGGCAGGCAGCTCCGCCGGCGGCTCCGAGGCCGCCGGCTCCCGCGAAGCATCCCCGGCTGCCGCCATCTCCAAGCTCCCCAAAGGGCGGAGGCTCTACCCCCGTGCATGCGCATTAGCGCGCCGAAGCGTGCCCGCCAACCCGTCGACTCCACAGTACAGCCTCTGAAAAGGAGAGCGCCTGCGCAATTTGAGGAGATCCGGGCGGAAGGGCGGGCGGTGGGCGGAGCTTGCGCCGGCGTCGAGAGCCGAGAATACCTGCTGGAATGTAATCTAGAAGGGGCGGGGCTGAGGTCAGTTTTCAGGACCCGGTCATCTTTAAAATAATAGTCTTGCTTGGTGGTTCAGAATATGGGTCTAGGAGTCAGCTCTGGGTTAAGTTCTAGCTCTGACATTTACCACTGGTTGCTGGAACAAGTTATGTAACCTCAGTTCGGTTTCTTCAGTAGTAAAACGAGGATAATTACGGAACCGCTTCCTGGGTTGTTGGAAAGATTAGCTGTAAAGGTTTTCAGCACAATGCCTGGCATATAGAAAGCTTCCAAAAATAATAGCAGCTAGTAACGCTAGTGCTGTCTGTTAAAAAAAGATCAATGGATGATTCATCTGACTTTACTTTGAAAGTATGGCCTAGGGGACAGAGCCTTAGATTTGAAATGGGAACCCCTGGGTTCAAACTCTCACCTGCTCTGTGACATCAGGCAAATACAGCACCTGGTACCAAAGCTGGTGTGCATGAACTTGGCTATATTTACCATAGAATATTCCTTCAGTGTGGGTGAGATGCCACCAGGTAGACAGTGGGTTTGGATTTGGACCAAATCCTGAATTACCAAAAGTGTGGTAAATGGAGCATTTTGCGAGAAACATTGCTTGCTTTTCCAAAAATGTATGCTTTTTTATTACAAATGAAATTTAATTGAAACCAGGAAACACATAATGTTTTAATTACTACATATACCATTTAGGACTAGTTTTCAGAACAATTTGACACACCGAGGTTTCACACTTGTTTTCCATGGTTAAAATTTGAGCAGCACAACCTAGTGGTTCTAATCTATTGATTATATATATATTTAAGCTGGAGAACATTATATAAAGCAGATAAATGCTCAGATCTTCTGGTTGAACTAGAGATGGAGACCTCGAGAAATCCCTGTTCCCTTTCCCCTCAAATCCCTTTCTCTTCCTATCCATTGACCTTGTCCAGGTGACAAAATCTCAAATTCCATATAATACCAAAAGCACAAACAACAAAAGAAAAAAATAGATAAATTGGACTTCATCAAAATTTAAAACTTTTGTACATCAAAGAACATCAAGAAAATGAAAAAGACAACTCACAGAATGGTAGAAAATATTTGCAAATCATGTATCTGAAAAGAGCCTAGTATCCAGAATACATATAGAAATTTTACGACTCAATAACAAAAAGGCAACCCAGTTTTTAAGTAAGCGAAGGACTTAAATAGACATTTTTCTAAAGACTATATACAAATGGCCAAGAAACACATGAAAAGATACTCATCACTACTCATTAGGGAAATACAAGTCAAAAGCAGAGTGAGATACCACTGCACCACCACTAGGATGACTAGAATTAAGGGGGGAAAAAATAACACAATAACAAGTGTTGGCAAGAATGTGGAGAAATTGGAGCCCTCAAACATGACTGGTAGGAATATAAATGCTGCTATGGAAAACAGTTTGGCTATTCAAAAAGTTACACATAGAATTATCACATGAGTCAGCAGTTCCATTCCGCTTTATATAATGTTCTCCAGCTTAAACATATATATATGTTTATACACACACACACACACACACACACACACACACACACACACTCTAGAGTAGAACCACTAGGTTGTGCTGCTCAAATTTTACCCATTGAACACTGGTATGAAACCTCAGTGTGCCAGGTTGTTCTAAAACTCTGCCCCAGCAATTCCACATAGCCCAGAGAATTGAAAACAGGTATTCAAACAAAAACTTGCACACAAATGTTCATAGCAGCGCTACTCACAGTAACCGGGAGGTTAAAACTACCCAAATATCCATCAAATGATGAATGGATACATGAAATGAGATATGCCCATACAAAGGAATATTATTCAGCCAAAAAAGGAAGAGTACCAATACATGCTGCAACATGGATGAACCTTGAAAACATTATGCATTCCTTTTCTATGAAACATCCAGAATAAGCAAAGTCATAGTGACAGAAAACCAGATTAATGGTTGCCAGAGGCTGAGGGGAGAGGGGGCTGGGGAGTGACTGCTTAATAAATATGAGGTTTCCTTTTGGGGTAATGAAATGTTCTGGAACTAGATAGTGGTGACAATTACACAACATCGTGAACTCACTACATGTTACTAACGGTAAACTTTATTTTATAATTTTAGAACAACTCAAATTCTGACTGCGCCCAGCCAGGTGATGGAAGTTAATGAACCTAATGAGGTGTGAGACGCAGGCAAACTGAGTGTCGAATCCCCTCTTAAAGGGGGCAGCTACCACTCAGCTCCTGCAGGTAGTTGCCAAGACAGAATTTGGGCTCATTTTTGCCAGACTGGCCAATGCTTCAAAAAGGTAACTGCTTCTCAAACTTTTATGCACTGGGTGATCTTGTTAAAATGCAGATTCAGAATCAGTAAGTCTTTGGTGGGAACTGAGAATGTGCATCTCCAGCAAGCTCCCTGGTGGGGCTGCAGCTCCACCAACCACATTTTGAATAGTGAGGGTCCAGCTCAGAGGTTCTCAAACTTGAGTGCACATTGGAAGCACCTGGGGAGTTTAACACTGATGCTTGGGCCCCACCCCCAGAAATTCTGACATCATTGGTCGGGGTACTATAACTCTCATGGGCAGCAAACTTCGAAAGCCAACCCCCTAATGGGGTAAAGCCCTGGGGAGTCAGGAGAAAAATTTAAAAAGAAAGCCACACACATGTACTATTTACTCGATAATAGGAGTAAAGGATTGGGCTAATTTCTGTGCTGCTGCATCCCTGTCCCAGACAGGTCCCCACCTTGGCATGCTCCTTGCCAGACCGACCATGATCCTGGCTGAAAGAGGGGTAATTAACAAAGAACAGAAAGAATTGAAAGCACTAACCAGAGCCTGAAGAACAGGCAGGCAAGAATGGAAGTCAGGAAGGGGAAGGAGAAACTTGGCAGTGTTTCCTGACAGGGCCTCCTCGCTGAGAGCACTACTGGAGTTATTCATGCCTGAGATGACAGGATGTGAACATATTTGTCTTTATTATCGAGTAAACAGTACATGTGTGTGGCTTTCTTTTTTAATTTTTCTCCTGACTCCCCAGAGCTTTACCCCTTAACGTGGTCACTTTGAACATGGTTGACATAAATTCACAATAGGAACATCTGTGGCAAGGAGCACGCCAAGGCGGGGAACTGTCTCGGACAGGGATGCAGCAGCACAGAAATTAGCCCAATCCTCTTGGCTCAAGCTGTCTTGATTCAGTGATCCAGGAAATGCAGTCTCTTTTAGTTATGATTGACCCACCTTCTGAAGAAACTTCAATTTCCATCTCCCTCCACCAAAAGATAAAGGGATTAAGGCAAAACCATCATACTGAAACCTTGATCAATAAAACGTGTGTGCAAAGAGATTTAGAAAACATCTTAGAGACTCACAAGAATTTTCTTTTCCAGAAGCAGTAAGGATGGGAAGGCCCAAGTGATTCCACTTAGTATAGGGCCTGGGGAAAATGACTATCAGCACTGGAAGCCAAATCTTCTGTTAATCATGGGCCAGCAAGGGCAGATCCTCCCTACTCTGCATTCCGCAGATCCTGAATATGGTCCAGGGGACCTTGCTTCTTCCTGCCTCTTCCAGGAAGCCTGCCCTGATTCCCTACCCTGGCTGTCTATGAGCCTCATATGTGCTGGTATTGTGGCACTGAACTCGCTACACAAGAGATGATTCCTACTTCCCATCCGTCCTAGATTATCAGGTCCTTGAGAGCTGGGACTGTCTGATTCATCCCAGTATCTCCAGGACCTACCATAGTGTCAGGTACAGAATAGCTGCTCAGTATACATTTGTGGAATTAAATAAATAGAATGAATAATGGGGCACCTGGGGGGTCAGTTAGGCGTCCAACCCTTGATCTCAGCTCAGGTCTTGATCTCAGGGTCGTGAGTTCAAGCCCCATGTTGGGCTCCATGCTGGGTGTGGAGCCTACTTGAAAAAAGAATGAATAATGCTCAATAAGCCTAATTGGATGTCTCACTAGCATTGAAACTCAAGGTCCAAAGCTGAACCCTACAACCACCTCAGCTCTGCTTACACCAGTGATGGAATACTCTCCTCAAAACAGCCCATCACATTGTTGTCCAGCTTTGCCCATTATTCATTGTAATAATAATAATAGCAATAACAATAGTAAACACTTATATGGTGCTTACTGTATACTCGATGTTCCTTTAAGGTTTCAGATTTATCAATTCTCTAATTTTCATAACTATTCAAAGAGGATACTCATTAATCTCAGTTTATAGATAAGACAACTTAGGCCCAGAGATGTTAAGTAACTTGTTCAAGGTCATAAGCTCATAAGTGACAGCTGGGCTCAACCAGGCACAGACCAGCCCCAGGATGAATATTCTCCACCACTAAACTGTAAGTCTCTAGATTAGAACAAGTCTTCCTCTTACTTCCTCCACTAGTGCTTGTTCTGGGTGAGTTAGTGCAGAGCTGAAACCAGCAGGTCCTTGCGATTCCCTACATGGCTAACCAAGTGGCTGGAAACAGACCGGACTGTCTCTGCCTGAAGCTTGGTCCCAGAGTTGTTGTTGATCTGTCTTGCGAAGGGCCAGGGGAGGATGAATGTGATCCAGGGTTTGTCTATTATGTGGATGAGGTCCAATCCACATAATGGGGTTATAGGCTTGTGGTTTCCTGTTTTCTTATTACCCCCAATTGGGTTTTTTTTTCCAATTACCTTTATAACAAATGTGGTTGCAGCTTCAAACCACAAACCACTTATATTTTATTGGCAAGAACTTCTTCTAATAGTTACAATTCTGTTAAATAGATGAACTCTTTATCACTTGTTTTTACAGTTTTTATGTTTGGAAACCAGCTGTTTCCGGCCCCCATCCCTTTTCTGGTCCCACTGCTACTGGCCTAGCTTAGCTCCTATCATCTCTTGCCTGAACAGCCTCTAACTGGTCTGCCAGACCGTAGGCTGACCCCTTCTGATCCATTTCCCACTTGGCCGTACAGCTTCGTCTTCTTAAAGTACAGCCCAGACCATACCACTCCTCTGCTCAACAATTATTTGCACCTAGTTGAGCTCAGCTCTGCCACTTATTAGCTTATGACCCTGAACAAGTTACTTAACATCCTCTGGGCCTCAGTTGCCTCAACTACAAACTGGGATTAGTGAGTATACTCGTTGAGTAGTTATGATTTTTTACAAAATCAAGATCAATTCTTGGAATAATGGAGCTATGGGTCAAATAAAAAATCAAGTATGATAAGTGTGAACCTCCTCGTTTCAGTTCAAACATTCTGTCAGGGTGTTTGAGGAAGTGGTCTCCTTCTGCATATGTGGGAGGTGGCCTTAGCCGACCTCCCGTGTCTCTGATTTTCAGTTGAGGTAGAACTCTCTTGAGAAGCGTTCACACAAAAACAGTCTGAAGGTCTTGGTGTCCCACAAACTCTGTGTGGGCCAACATGTGACATGATGGATAAAAATATATAATATGAGTAGAAGTGACAAGAACAAAAGTAGGGCATCTGAATTGTGGGAGATATCTGTCCTGCTGTTTTCAGAGTGTGTGCCAACCTGGAACGTGTGCCCACTTTCTGAACAACACCCATGGAATCAGAGAGCCATCCATGTGGCCAGGATGGGGATGGCTAAGAAACCCTCTCATAGGAAGAAAAGTGCTGGGAGGGAGGCCAATTCAGATTTGTGATCAAGACGCCACATCCCAAAGGTCTTCCCTGGGCAGAGGGCACAGATGTGGTCTGCTGGGCCCGTATTTTCTCACGTAACTGGCGAGTCACAGCGGTCATGCTGGGCAGTATTTCTTACCTCAGACCCCCAGAGCCAGGACTACACTCACGGTGTGCTCCAGTGGTCCTGCCTCTCTCAGGAGTTGAAAGACAGAAGTGGCCACAGGGTGAGGATCTGACCCGAGGTCCACACACAAGTAGGTACCAAAGACTCTCTAGTGTAGCCCATTCAAGCTGTCGTGGGGTCCAGGCTGGCAATGAAAACAAATGAAGCAAGTTGAGCCCCTGCCTTTTAAATGTATAAACATGTCCTCACTTCCACAGATAAATATGTTGGGCCCTATGATGCCTAAAACAAATGACTTGGTCTCTTATTTTTCCTTTCCTGATGAAAACCTGATAAGAAAAATGTTTGTTTTTGTTTTTACAATAAGAAAAACAACAGCACACATGCAGTGAGAAACGGCATCACCAATCAGCCTTGCTGCTGGGGTGCCAGTCGGGAGCTGAGGGGACAGCCCACAGCAGCAGACCCGATGAGGCCACACCTTCCATTTTGTTAAAGAAGAGCTGAGATTCTAGGGTTTCATGTGAAATCTTCCCATTTCTAAATGTTGATGTTCAGAAAATATCATGCAAGCTTAAACTCCCTACAGCATCTCTGCTGCGGTCTGCTCCCCTCTGTGTGTATCCCTGTGGTTGGCGCTTGCACCCACCCATGCAGCCATCTCTCCCCGTGGATCGCTCTGACTGCTAGAAATACACTCTTCCAATTAAATGGAAATCAGTTGTTTTATAGCACAATGGCCCAAGCCCTCCTGACCTGCACGGCCTCTAGGCCTCTGGTCTCTAGGCCACTCCAGTCATGCATTAATGCATTCACTCATTTACTTACACATACACACACACACACACACACACACACACACACACACACACCATGGACTCAGTTGCACAGCATCAGTTGAACCCAGGAGATCATGATGTGAGTTCCCCATGAGTAGAAAACATATTTTATCTTTGAGTCCTTTGGCGTCTCCTTTACCCACAGGGCCTGCGTGGGAAAACCTTAGCCTCCCTATTCCTCTCCCCGATGAAGCCTGCCCGGGAAATAAGTTCCCTCCTGGACCTTGTGTGCAGCATTCCTTCTAGGCAGTAGCCTGGCGCGGTGAGCAGGCACATGGCGTTTATTAGACCGGTGGCCCTGGGCAAGTCACTGCTGTCCCAGCCTAGGCCTCCCCATGTGCTAAACAGGGGCGCTAGCTCCCACTTCATGGCATATTTTGAAGTATTTATAAATCATTTGTTGGGGTGCCTGGGTGGCTCAGTCAGGTAAGCGGCTGCCTTTGGCTCAGATCATGATCTCAGGGTCCTGGGATGGAGCCCCCACATCAGGCTCCCAGCTCAGCAGGGAGTCTGCTTCTCCCTCTCCCTCTGCCCCTCCCCCTGCTCATGCTCTTGCTTTCTCTCACTTTCTCTCTCTCTCTCTCTCAAATAGATAAATAAAATCTTTTTAAAAAAATCCTTTGTTAAGGGAAAGTGCTACCCAGCGTCAGGATGCTGATGAGTGGTATTGACATGGAGCGGAAGGAATTTGGAGTTCCACAGGAATAGATTTGGATCCAGGCTCAGCCACTTTGGGCAGCTTATTTAATCTCTATGGGCCTCAGTTTCCTTATCTATAAAATGAGACAAAACTGCCTACTCTACAGTCCTGCCCTTTAGGTTTGAAATTAGAAATAAAGTGCAGGTGGAAGGCGCCTGGGAAGAGGTAGCTGCTCTTGCAGCTGGTAACCAGTAGGGGGCACCAAACTATCCATAAATGAAACCGGCCTGGTGTCGGGGCCACAAGCGCAAGAAAGCCTTTATACAAAGGCCACGGGGGATCCACAAGTGTGTGGATTTGCGCACACGTTCTCCTTTTTTTATAGGAAAATTATAAATTACATTTTACACTGTACTATTTGAGGGGTCACTTATTAACAAAAGCAGCTTAGAGCAGTCTTAGAGTAGTGGGAAAGAGCTCCCCAAGAGGAAAGCTCTGGCTACCTGTCCTTGCCCCAGTCCTTGTGCTGTGTGACCTGTGTCTGGACCCACTTTTGCAGCGGGAGAAGGTCGGGCGAGGTGATCTCTGAGGGCCCTTCTTAGCTGTCTAGGGCTAAGATTCTGGGGCAAATACTCTTCAGGAAACATGCAGGTGGGGGGGGCATGGGGACCCTGGACTAAACGACCTCCGGATGCCCTCGCGGGGGCTGGGTTTGATGATTTCCACACGGTCCAGGGAAGCCACGCAGGGCTAATCCTGGCCTCACAAAGGAGCGCGGTTAGAGCTGTCGGGTGGTGGCGATGTTTTTCTGCGGGCGCACACACGGCGCTTATCATCTTTTGTGCAGGCTGATGCCAAAGCCACGGAGACCACCCAGCCTGACAAAGAAAGGAATTCTTGTCTGCAGTTGACAGCCCTCAGGTAGACATCTTTCCATTTGCCCCGGAGGCTGTCACTTGCGGAACAATGGCAAGGAGCAGGGTGGCTCTCACCTGAGTCTGGCGCTGCCGCGGGGGGATGAGTTGCAAACCGGGGCGGGGGGTGGGGGCGGCTGGTGTCTCTTCTCCCAGGATAAGAAGGCTCTAAGATCACTCCGGCCTGCAGCCGACAAGCTTGGAGAGGCTGTGGAGGACTATTTTCCCCGTGGATGGTGCCTCACTCCACACATCAGGACGCAGCAAGCACTGAGGACGTTTACTCTCTGCTAAAAAAAATTAAATATATATATATTTAACGAATTACTGATACACACAAAATACAAATCAATCTCAAAAGCATTAAGTCGGGCCAAAGAAGCCAGACAGAAGAGTACCTACAGTATAATCCCATTTCTAGAAATGTCTAGAGCAGACAAAGCTGTCTCTTGTGATAGAAATCAGATCCATGGCTACATCCTTAGGAGAGGTAAAGGTTGACTATGGAGAAACATGAAGGGACTTTCTGGGGGTAGAAACGTTCTAGTCTTAAGTGGTGAGGACATGGGTGCACATGCCTCTGTAAAATTCATTTAACTGTACACTTAAAATCAGTGCACTGTACTGTGCAAAAATTACACTTCAATAACATTGATTAAAACGGAATTGCAAGAGATAGTTATGACTTTTCTCATTCTCAAAAGAAGTATATGTTCACACTAGAAGACTGAGTCATCCATAATCCCATTACCCAGAAGTAACCATGGTTATCATTTTGATATTTGATAGGGCCAGATCTTTATTTTCACAAAAGTGAGATGATACAGTTTGTAATCTGCTTTCTTGCTTTCCTTTGCATTGAATTGGCAATATAGGCACATAGTTAAGAAAAAGAAACATAGCATTTATACACAGTTTGCACCTATATTAACCTGTATTCTCAATAATATAATATGAACATCTTCCCATGTCATTAAAGTTTTTGTCATTTTGAAGCAGACGTTTGATTGAAGTGTAACAAAAAACAGAAATATGCAAAAATTATAATGTAAAGCTCACAGTGTTTTCACAAATGAGATGTACTTCTATATGCAGCACCAATATAAAATAATAGATCATTACCCAGCACCCCCAAAAACCTTTTGGATCCTCTCCTAGGTACTGTCTCCTCCCCCCCCCCAAAAGAAGCCACTATCCTGCCTTCTAATTTCTGATGAGTTTTTGCCTGGTTTTTGAACGCACATGATGGAATCACATGGTGTTTATTCTTACGTCCATAGTCTTTCACTCAACAGTGGAGGAATGAGAGTCATGCACGGTGTTGCGTTGGGCAGCACTTCGTTCACACTTACTACCAGCAGAGAGCATTCCCTTGTATAAATGTACCACAATTTATTTATCCATCCTACTGTTGATAGACACATGGGTTGTTTCCAGGTTTTGGCTATTATGGCTGCTATAAGTTCTTTAGATGTCTTTTGGTGAACATATGCATATATTTCTGTTGCACATATGCTTAGGAGTGTAAATGCTAGGTCACAGGGTGTGCAAATGTTCAGCATTAGTAGAAAATACCAGTAGTCTCCAAAATGGTTGCTCCAATTTACATTCCTGCCTGCAGTGTATGAGAGTTCCAATTGCTCTACATTCTCACCCGCAATATCAATTATAAAGGCTACATAGCATTTCCTTATACGGATATGCCATACTTTATTTTACCTGTTTCCTGTAATTCGGGGATTCTTAACCTTTTTTGTGCCATACACACACTGGTGCTCTGATAAAGCTTGAGGACTTCTTCTCAGAATATGACATAGTAAACGTGTCCTTCATTATTAACGCACTAACTGATAACCTCTAGCAGCAGGTCTAATAACCACAGGAACTTCAAATTTTCAAAATAAGCAGGAACAAAAGTGCTTATTGGCCTTTGGTGCTTCCTCTCCTATGAAATGGGTATCTTGGCCTCGGCCATTATTTAAAATGGCTTATTTATTTTCAAATCTTTATGTAAGAATTCCTTGTATATTACAGGTATTAACATCTAGTGAAATGTTACAATTGTCATTAGCTTTGCCATTTTATGTTTTTTTATTTTAACTGTTTATATTTTTTAAATAATAGCTTTACTGAGAAATAATCACATGCTGTAAAATTCACCCTTTTAAAGTATACACTTTAATGGTTTTTAATTCATTCACAGTTATGAAACCATCACCATCCTCTAATTCCAGAATATTTTCAGCACACAGAAAGAAACCTTGAACTCGTTGGTAGTCATTGCCCAGAATTATCCCCCAGACCATGTACCTCCTGGTACCTCTAATCCATTTCTGTTTCTATTCTGGATAGAATAATGGGAGTTGCCTATTCCGGACATTTCATATAAATACATGAACATACGCTAAATACACATACAACATGTGGTCCTTTGTGACTGGTTTCTTTCACTCGGCATAATGTTCTCAGGCTTAATTAATCTATGTTATGGCATGTGTCAGTACTTGACCGCTTTTTGTGGCTGAATAATATCCTGTTGTATGGGTACACCAGATTTTGCTTATGCATTTATCACTTGATAGACATGTGGGTTGTTCCTACTTTGGGGCCATTATGAATAATGCTGCTATGAACGTTCATGTATAAGTTTTCACGTAGATGTGTATTTTCATTTCTCTTGGGTGTATACCTAGGAGTAAAATTTCTGGGTCATGTGGTAACTATATTTAACATTGGAGGAACTGCCAGACTGTTTTCCAAAGTGGCTGCAAATTTTTAAAATCCCACCAGCAACTCATGAGGTGTTTATAGTTTTCTCATGCATAAAAATTTTAAATTATCCATAGTCAAATAAAGCAATGTTTTTCTTTATGGTATAGGTCTTTGAGTCATTTCTAGAAAGGCTTTCACCACTCCAAGATGATAGAAATAGTCTATATAAAATATGTGTATGTTTTTCCTATTAGTACTTCTTTCTTCTTGTTGTTGTTTTGTATTTTAAAAATCTAAACAACCACTTGGAATCTACATGACACATCTTACTCTTTCTGCCACTTTGGTAGACTTTATCTAGTTCCATCTCTCTTAAAATTAATGGCAAATTTCCCCAGATTCTGGCCTCAGCTATCAGTCTTCAGAGGTGTGTTGTGTTGTGTTGTTACGGAATCTACTTGTTTCTTCAGAAGTTTTTATGGCTGTTTCAGATACTTCCAGCCTTCATGTTTTTACATATTATTTTTAAAGAAAGTGCTCATTTGAGGGCATTTTTCAGTCGTGTAAACATTTTATCAGAATTGGAATAAAGAGGCTGTGGATGGTGTCCTACACACACTTTACCTCATCTGTCTTGTCTTTTCCTACTTTTGCTGTCTAAATTTAGAGCAGCTGGAAACCCTGTATTTGGTGAGCAGACAGACTGATGAGGTACATGGGAAAGGGGGCTGGGGAAGCTGGGAGGAGTCTAGGAGTCTTTGGGGATCATTCATTAGGTCTTCCAGCCTTTCCCATTTTTCTCACTCTCCCCACCACCTCAGAAACAGAAAGTGGACTGTTTCTGTTTATAGTGGTGTAACCAAGTCTCACATTTCCAACTTTTTGCAGCATTTTTATTCTGTTTTATCCTTATCACAATCCTGGAAGGTTAGACAGGACCCAGGGCTCATTGGCTCCATTTGACAGATGAACAAACAGCCCCCAAGAGGGTAAATGCCGAAACCATTAGACTAAGACGTGGTAGAGCTGCATCTTAACCATCCAGGACTCCTGATTGCGAGCCTCGAAAACCCCTGTTCAGCAAGGAAAGAGGGTCAAAGGTCTAGGGTGTGTACACATACAGCCCTCAAAAGGAATGTGGGGTTTTGTGGTTTGGGTTTTTCTTCCCCTTTCTAAGCACGCTTCGCATGCCAGCCAAGGGCGTGCAGCTGTGTGTCGGCGGGGGCGGGGGGGCGCGGGTGAAAGGGGGTGAGTTGCAGGGTTGCATATCATTCCTAAGCCACTTTATACAGGAAGTCAAAGCACAGAACCTGGGATGAAGCTCACAAGTCCCTTCTGGTCTTCTGCTGTCTCATCAGAACCAAGCTTCCGCGAGGGAATGACTCCAAATGAGACTCTGTATGATGGTGGGAACTGGGCTTCTGTGACACAAGACATGGTTCCTTAAGTGGTTTAGGGTGATCTGCATGTGTGCTTCAAATTCATAAAACACCCGTCTTGTGGCAAGAGAGGTTGACAAACTCAGCTTTGTGGGCTCAAGATTAACTGAGAAGAAGATGAAGTCCTTGGTTCCCTACGACACTGTGCATCCCAATGTGAAGTGTCCTTTGTGGGAGATAAAAAACATTCCTGGGCAAATGCTTTGAGTGAATGCCACTTATTGCCCACCGCTCATGAGAGTCACAGTGAAAATTAGTATACTTGAGGCTCCAGGAAGTCGTGCAAGGATGAGGCCCTTGGAACACATTAACCTACGTATAGGCAGCATCTCCAGCCCCTGGACCCTTTACTCAGGTAACAACCAAGACCTCTTGCCAACAATGGTTCCACAGAGCTTAACTTTGCATAGTGTTGCTATGGAACATACATTTCTATGACATGCATGTACTAGTAACAATCACAATATTTTAAAACATTAATACATTCCTCCACTAATTCCAATTTACAACCTTGAACAAGGCTGACTATGTTTTGGCCCTTGCACAGATGCAGGTTCATTCTATCACAACAAGGTAAAAAAAAAAAAAAAAAAAAGAGGCTGCCCAAATTTTTGTGCTGGGTTTTGTTTTTTTGTTTTTTTGTTTTGTTTTGTTTTGCCTTTTTTAGAAAGAGAGTGCACATGCAGGAGGACGAGGGACAGAGGGAGAGGGAGAGAATCTCAAGCAGGCTCCATGACCAGCTTGGAGCCCATGCAAGGCTTGATCTCATGACCCTGAGATCATGACCTGAGCCGAAATCAAGAGTCATCTACATAACAGACTGAGCCGCCCAGGTGCCCCACTGTGCTCTTAAATGCATCAAATATTCCTTGTTATTGAGTGTACTAGTTTCAGAAACTGAATAGTTTTTTGATCACACAGTCTTTTTTTTTGTGTAAGAAATTTATTGTAAAATAGTTTCATGTGTATTGCACTTGCTGAGTGACTCAGACTAGTTATCTCTATTAATATTCATAAAATATCTTCTAAAATTTTCAGTATTATAGCATGCCATCATTAATTTTTATTGAAGTTATATATGTAATTTTCATGAAAATATAAAAATGAACTTTCCTTTGGGGCATTAAAATATTTCTGAATGGAATCCTTTTTTATGAGAGTAATTTATGAACCCTTTTAAGTTTTTTTTTTTACGATTTTATTTATTTATTTGAGAGAGAGAGAATGAGAGCCAGAGAGCACGAGAGGGAAGAGGGTCAGAGGGAGAAGCAGACTCCCTGCTGAGCAGGGAGCCCGATGTGGGACTCGATCCCGGGACTCCAGGATCATGACCTGAGCCGAAGGCAGTTGCTTAACCAACTGAGCCACCCAGGCGCCCAACCCTTTTAAGTTTTTAAAAAATAGATACAAAAGCTGAAAAAAGCCCATTATCTATTCTCTCAAATACAACCGCTATTAACATTTTCATCAAGTCTTTTCTTCTATGCATATATAGTTTTTACATCATTGAGACCCCACTTTGTTGTCTCTTTGTTGATTTAACATTATAACAAGAATATTAGCATTTGTTTTTATACTTGAAGAATGCATAAACAAAGAAAACAATTTAAGATGAGACTGCATTCCAAGAGCTGTTGGTGGTTTCAATTATTTGGGATCCAGAAGGAGTAATTAGGATGTTCCTCACTGAATGCAGAGGAATGCAGGGCTGTCTTAGATGATGACCCCGAGCTCACTGAGGTAGCATCTTGGTCCCAGCAGTGTCCCCTCTCCATAGCTAAGTCCACCTGGGTCCCCTTGCAAGCTCCTCCCACTCCACACCTTCCCTAGGTCTGACATAAGTCAAAGAGTCAAGGTCAGGAGGTACTGGTGAATTCTCCCTTCATGTAACAGAGAAAATTGAGATAAATGGACTTCCTTCAACCATATAGTTTTGCTTTTCCTTTTCTCCCAACCTGGTGGTAAATGAACAATTTGCACATAACCTTAAGAGTGTGAACTCCTGGTAAAATACATAATCTAAGGTAGTTGAGACTTGGAGGCTTAAGTGATATGGCCAAACCCCCTTCTGGCTGGTAAGTGAAAGCTCCAGAGCCCCCTCTCTCTGGAGTCCACATCGGCGCTTCCACCTTTCCGTGAAGACCCGCACCCCTGCTTCCAAGCAGGCATAAAATGCCATGGAAAATGTGAGACAAAAGTACAGGTGTCCTTGGCTGCATGGAATTAGAAGATATTTCAATCCGACAGAATTAATGGGCTTATTGCAAAATCCTCCTAATTCCTCAGTCAGCTCATCTGAGCCCGGGTTTGGGGTCCCCCGTTGCCGGGTTTTCATCTGAGGCTGACAGATGCTGCACGTTGAGAATAAAAAACGTGCAGGGCGGGAGGTGGCTTTGGTTTTCATAAAGGCCACAGGTGTTCTGGTCTGCCTTTCTGCTTCACCCTTTTTACACACTGCCAGATGACAAGGACATGATGATGAAGACGTCTTTACCTTCGGGGCTTTCACACAACCAGAAGGGTTTGCTGTGCAGGGCAGCTTTCATTTGTCTCCTGTGTTTTCCCTGGGAAAGTTGGGCTCTCAAAAACAGCTCTAAAACGCTGAATCTGGAGGGCAATTCAGGCTTCACTCTGAGTAAGGGCAGGTTAGAAAAACAATAGAGTGAAGTGAAAAGAGCATTCTAACCAGGCCATGGGTTGGGATGTGCTGGTGACTGCCAGAAAATGGTGAGAAACGGACCAAACTGTTCACTTTCGTCTCTTTGAAGCAGGTGGACTTCACCATGAAAGGCACGCCCTTTGCCATTTGACAGCATTACAAAGAAATACATTTTCCCAAGCAAGTGGCTAATAGGGCGCTGCATGGAAACTTTCGATGTTTTGTTCTGGTCACTCAAGTTGTCTTGAAAGAGTCGGCCGAAGACATGTGATTTCCCAACTGAGACTGGGTCACAGGTTCCTCATCTGTGAAACAGAGGATTTTGAACACACAACCACAGAGGGGTCTTCTAGTATGGTTTCCGTCGTTTTTATCTAAACTGAATAAACAGCACTGAACACCTTCCCTCTGGCAGGTGTTGTCACCAGCTCCGACAGCACCTAAGACGCACACTTCCTGCTGGCAAGCAGGGGCCCCGAGGCCATCTAAAGCCAAGCCCGGGTGTCTCTGGTGCAGGGGATGCAGGGGGCCAAGGGAGGAATGGAAGGAGAGATGCTGCCCAGGTGAGGACAAAGACGTTGTGGAGAATCTAGCATTTGATCAGGCCTTGAAGGATGAGAGGGGCTTCAACACACGGATGTGAGGAGAAAAGGCATTGTAGGCAGGGGAGGAGCGTGAGCAAGGAGGAGGAAAGAGCAAGGCGAGTCCACAGTATCCTGAGAGAAGCACACCGGGGGCATAGGGCCGAGCAGGGGAATCACTGGGAGGCCTTGAACACTAGGGCAAGGGGTATGTAGTTTACTTCGTGGGTACTGGGGAGCCATTGAGGGCCTAAAGGAAGAGCTGTAAGGTCATTATATGTATTAGAATTGTGCTTTAGTAACATTAATCTGGTAAAATGGGCATACTGGTTTTCCTAAAGGTCCCCTGGGTGAGAAATGGGGGAGCTGAGATTAGAACCCACCCAGGCTGACTCCCAAGCTTGTACACATAACTTTCCAAGAAGGCCACAGAAACACTCTCGATGAGCTTCAGAGACACAGCTGCCATGTTTAGACTCCAGTGTCTTATCCAGAGGGATACACGGGGCGGCGGGGGGGGGGGGGGGGCAACACCAAACAGGAGGGGGGGGGGATGCACCTGCTAATTCCTAGCTGTAATGGGTTGAATGGTGGCCCCCAAAAGATATGTCCACACCCTAATCCCTGCTATCTATGAGTATTACCTTACTGAATATGACTTTACATGGCAAAAGATGTGAAAAAGTTAAGGATCTTGAGAAGAAGAAGTTACCCTGGACTACCTGGGTAGTCACATATAACCTTCTAAGACACACATGCAGAGAAGCAAGAAGCAATGTGACCACAGAGATTGGAGTGATGTGTCACAAATAAAGGAATGCCCGAAGCCACCAGAGGCTGGAAGAGGCAAGGAATGGATTCTCCCCAAGAGCCTTGGGCAGGAGTGCAGGCCTGACCCACCTTGATTTCAGACTTCTGACCTCCAGAACTGTGAGGAAAGACATTTCTGTTGTTTGAAGCCCAAGGCTGTGGGAATCAGTTACAGCAGGCCACAGGAAACCAGTATACTAGGTAACCTTTTGTTAAATGTAAATTCATTCTGAGGGGCACCTGGGTGGCTCAGTTGGTTAAGCATCTGCCTTCGGCTCAGGTCATGATCTCAGGGTCCTGGGATCGAGCCCCGCATCAGACTCCCTGCTCAGCGGGGAGCCTGCCTCTCCCTCTGCCTGCTGCTTCCCCTGTTTGTACTCTCTTTCTGACAAATAAATAAAATCTTAAAATAAATAAATTCATTTTGAATTGATAATACATGCATATGTTTCAAAATTTTAAAAGGGTAAAAGATTTATGGTGAGAAGGAAATCTCCCTTCTTTCCACGCCCACAAGCCACCAGTCTTCCTCCACAGAGGCATCCACTATTATTGGCTCTAGGTGGTCATTTAACCATGCATGTGTGTGCATGTGTGTGTTTGTGTGTATGTGTCTACAGAATCTTGCAATTATCCCCAAGTAATTGGAAGGTAGTGTGCACTATGAGGTTATGAAAACAGACGTTATCCTTGCAGACAGAAGACCTGGTTCAGATTCCTTCCCAGTTCCAACACATACCTGGAGACTTTCTGGGCAAGCTCCCCAACCTCGGAGGGCCTTGGTTTTCTCCTCTGTGAAATGGGGATGATGATGTGTCCCACCGCTGGGACTGCCATGAGGATTCGATGAGTTGACGTGGGTGAAGCTCCCAGGAGAGACTGGTATGTGGCTGCCTAGGGAGTCCCCATTTTGTGGACTACCGTCACTGTTGCTCACATGGCCTATCGGGGGTGCTTCTCAGCTCAGCCTTCCTCTGCTTGTAATCAGCCGGTGCATCTTTTGCTGACATGCCTAAGAGAGATGGCTGCATTCTTGTCATTCCAGGGTTATTTCTGACTGCCTGCCGTGGTACCTTCCTTCAGTGTTGATGGAAAACCAAGGTTGCAAAACATCGATAAGCCAATTTTTAAACCCCTAACAAGAAAGTAGTGAGCATTAAGGGGAGACAGATGTGTCTGGGCTACAAAGACAGGATTCTGGGCCTCTGCCCACACTGTACCCTCACCTGCAATGTCTTTTGTCCCAAAAATTCCAACGGCAGCTATGCAATAGGGTCTTCAATGTAACAGAAAGAACACAGGAGTTAGGGAATCCAAAGCCACTTATGTCCATTGCAGCTTTGTCCTGGACTCTTCCACTTGGTGAGCCTCAGTTTTTTTTATCTGTAAATGGGGATAATGCTATTTTTCATACCCATCTCAGAGTTGTCATGTGGGTTACAAAAAAAGAATCAGGTGCCAACTTAGGCATTATTTACTCCATTTTATTTTTTTTTTAAGATTTTATTTATTCATGAGAGACAGACAGAGAGAGAGAGAGAGGCAGAGGGAGAAGCAGGCTCCCAAGGAGCAGGGAGCCTGATGGGGGACTCGATCCCAGGACCCTGGGATCATGACCTGAGCCAAAGGCAGACGCTTAACCATCTGAGCCACCCAAGCACCCTACTCCATTTTACAGATGAGGAACTTGAGACCCACAAAAGGCAAGTCACCTGCCCAAGATTACCCAACAAGTCAGGAGCTGAGCTGGGGCTGGAACTCGGCCTTCAGGAGAGATCTCTTCTTTCTTGAGCAGGCTGAGGAGACATATGTGATAAACCATAATATGCTATGTAAATGTCACTTGAGGCCACTCCTCTTAATGATGTCTAGACCTCAGTCTACCTGTTTCTTTTTCTAAAGTTCTGCCCCAAATGGACGCAAGCCCCAGTCCTCTGCTTCTTGGCCTTTGGAGAAAGGGTATGGGGTATTTGAATTACCCCTGCAACTGTGGGCCTCTGCTCCTAATCCCCTCCTGGCCACTGGCTTGTGACAGCAGTGACTTCACCCACCACTCTTCTCCCCTTGATGAGGAATGCAGAGAATGAGCCTCGTGCATAGACCACTTGACCTTCTGCAGGGTGACATGGTGATGCGGATAGGGTGTGGGGAGCCTTTAGTGACAAATGATTCTTACCTGGATTGGGTAAACATTCCCTAAGCCCCCATGTAACTCTCAAATATTTGTCTCCCTGATTTGGACTTCATTCTCTCCAAATTGTATGGGACTAGAAAACAGCTTGGAGGCTTCTAATAAATGTTTGCCACAATCCAAGTGAGGTGTCTTCTTTCTTTTTACCTACTATCACAGATAAAACAACAGGGCAATATGTTTGACATTGTGATGAGGAAGATTGGTGTCTGAATGAGCAGGGACGGCAGAAAGGAGATTCGGCCGCCTTGCTCTAGGACAACTGAAAACACCCAACACTCAGGTTCCCTCCTCTCACATCTGGAGACACCGGAGTGAACAAACGAACAAGCACACACACAGTGTGCAGAATTGAAAGGCATCCATCAGTTGTCACTTAGAACAAATTAGTCTAATGATGACTAGAGAGAGTCCTGGGAGCTGCACACTCACCCTGAAGTATGGTCTATATTTTCATACATCCTCACGTCACGAACTAGCAGCCTTTTATTTCGCCTTGAAGAGCTCCTTTCAGAATGATGATTGTTATTCAAGCCAAGCTTTACCACGATGGCTGCAAAATGATCTTCCAGCCCTAAAACTCTCTTCTCATTGACCAGCTGGCATTTTACTCCAAGCAAGAGCCTCTTCCCTCAGTATTCATCCACTTATTACTGATCTATTGATTATCACTACTGACTTAGAGATTCCTATTTTTTAATGGTTTATTTTCTTGATTATTTTGATGTTCGAATTATCCCAGATTTGGCTAATGGGAGCCTCTTCAGGCTGATTTCCGTGTCTTTTTGACATACTCCCGTCACTTCTTTGGGCACTGCCTGACTCTCCAGCACAAGATGGACCAAGCTCAACTTGTAAAAGGAAAGCACAGGGATTAGAAAAAAGGAGAAAGTGGCACTTACAGATCAGAAAAGATGATTGTGCATTGGCAATCATAAGGGTTGATTAGGAATAATTATCCTAAGTGTTTAACCCACGAAGAAATAACTGTGCATAGAAAGCAGGAAGGACTAGAAGAAAATGCAAGAAAACTAGAAGAAACTCTGTGAGGATGATGAGAATTGTTTTCATATTGCTCTTTTTTCCCCTGTATATCCCAAATTTTATGTGATGAGAATGGGTAATTTTTATAATGAAAAAAATACGTAAAAGGATTTTTCTTTCTAAGAATGATGGAGTGGGCCAACTCTGAGAACATTATAAAAGGATGAATAAATATGTTAACAAACGCGGAAAGCACTTCATTGTCATCAATCACGCTATCAGAACAAACAAAGCTCTATGCCACACATAGTAGGGAACCAGGTCTTAGAAAACTTGGTTTCCTGGACCTGGTTCTGCCATGTGTGCCTGGGTAACTTTAGGCAAATCACATTGTCAATCTGGGCCTCAATTTCCTCATGTGAAAAAGGAGATCATTAAGGTCTTCCTATATTAGCTGAGCAATGAGATTCAAATGAAACTATGTATATGAAAAATCCTTCAAAACATTACAAAGGCAAATCGTTTTTTTCAAGAACTTTTAAAAAATGTTTGCTTCGTGCTTTATTGAAAGCTTACATTTTTAGCAGTTTCCTTTTACGTGGGTGCCAGAGAAGAGCTCTGGGAGTCTCTGTGACCCTGCTTGGGTCTGTCTTAGGCTCAAGAGAGCAGCAGCTCCATGGCTGTATCTTGAACTGGGTTCCCTAGAAGCCACCTGGGGATGAGGATTCATGTGTGAGGAATTTATTAGGGAGTGCTCCCAGTCAAACAAGTAAGGAAGTGGGATCAGAAAGGAAAGGAGGGAGGCCCTGCAAGGTATCTTATCAGACAAGTCACTCTGTTATAACTTTGGCTCAGCCCACAAGTGAACTCCAGTGAAAGTTACACCCCCAGAGTCATCCTGGACAGGGGCGAGGGGGCTGGAGCATTTATACCTTTGTACCCATCAGTTTCTAAAAAAGGGGATGGGGGTGGACAATCTCCTAGGCGCATTCAGGTCTCCAGTGTGCAGGCAAAGCAGATTCCAGCAGTCTTAAAGTCTGCCTCCGACAAAGAAGTGCAAGTGTGGCCAAAGATGGGCTCCAAAATGGTAAGGGAATCTGAGTGGGTGTAGGTAGAGCACTGACAACATCAGCCCAAAGAAGGCTGGACATTCAAAACATAGGAAATAAAGTGAGAACCAGTGTTACACATAGGACAGGCCTTTGGGAGGCACCACAGTTAGGCACATAGAGACTGGGCCCATAGAGGCTGAGTGACTTGCCCTGAGTCACACAGATGGCAGCCAAAATTCCAACCCTGGTCTGCCTGGGTGAAGTCCATCTGATCTGCCAAAACCTTCTCACCCTCTTCTATACCGTGTTGCTCACTACAGGGGGATGAATGCCTTTTCTATGGAGGGTCACCCACAGGGAATCCTTCATGTGCCACAGAATCTTACAGACCACCCTGCCTTCAGAAAGCTCAGAGCCCCTGTGGGTGTCCTCAGGATGGCATTAGTGGCCCCTTCCCTGGTAGTGACCCCTCTCTTCTTGAGTTTGTCCATCACGAGGCACCAAGAAGGTTGAAACATGACTTTATGAACCCCAAAGAAAGACGTCTATGTCTCAGATACAGGGTGGCCCATCTCCTGGCTACAAAGACATTATTAGTGATTCGGGGAGAGTCAGTTAGATAAACAGGTACCATCCCAAACAAAAGACTTTGTGAGCTCGCCCGTTTGTTTCTCCTTTATTGTACTTAAAGGCAATTACCCCACATCCTGCATTCTGAACATGAGCGAACATGTGAAGGAGCCAGACACACAGGACACACAGGAGCTCCAGTCACGCAGACCTCGCATCTAGCTAGACAGCAATGGTCCAGAGCCCCGGTTCCATGGCCAGCCCTGCCACACACTAGCTGAGCAACATTGGGTAAGATGTACAATCTTGTCAGGTCTGAGTATCCTTGTTCATAAAGTGGTAAAGCCATACCTACCCTATAATGGTACTGTGAGGATCTACAATATATCTATAGGGCTTCATAAAGTGTCAAGCTTAATGCACACATAAAAGTATTTTATCCACATTTGTTCTACCAGCTTGATTTTTATAAAACCAAATGCAGTCACTCCCCTTTCTCAGTATCATTGATCCAACATCCTCAGACATCCAGACACCAGCCAAGAGTTAGGACATAAACTTACAAGGCCTCTGGGTGGATGTACCAGATGACATGAATCCCTGCCCCTTCCTCACAGTGAAGAAACCAGGCTCCAATGCCCAGCATATTTTCTTCTAGGCAATTCTAACAAGCTTTGTTATTATGTCTGGTTTCTCAGAGTAGAAGCAAACAAAGACTCAAGAAGTTGGCCCACTGACCCTAGCAAAAAAGCAGTATTTAACAGCCTGACAGGAGAAATGTCCAAAAGAATATAAATGACAGCTGTATTCACTCAAAATCACAGTCTGGGGTCAAAAGCCTACACATTCCAGAAGGCCCTGGTGTTGGTAATAACTCAAGATGCTAAGAATCAAGTTGCATTATGTCCTGTGTTCTCTATCTAATAGTGCAGGGAAAGCTAGTAGTAGAAAAATTGGCAGAAAAATGTCCAATAGCACTAGGAACTAAATACTGGTATGTATTTTCTGAACTGAAAACACTTGATGCTGGTGAGGGTAAGGCAAAACTGGTTCCAGAAAACCAAAAACGACATAAATGTCTCAAAATAAAGGAAAGAAAAAGTGAATTCTAATAGAATAAAATGACATGTAACAACCACTAAAAATGGAAAATTAGAAATCTATACAGAAACAGGGAAAATGGCTTATGATGTCAATGAGAAACCACAAGACACTGAGTTGCATGTATAGACCACATCCAAGTGCCCACAACCATATTTCCCTAAGAAAAAGAGAGTGCAAGGAATATCACTGTGCCTTTATGCTTGCCATCCCCTCCTTCCTTAGCACTTTACAGGCAGGGAAACTGAGGCCAAGTGGCTGCCTTTGTTATTGAGAACTTGCCCCTAAAGTTTCCATGTGGCCTACACGAGGAGAAGGGGCAAAGAAGAAAAGCTGAAGACCAGGCACCGGGAGGATCATGTCCCAGAGGACATGCGGGGCTGGGGGTGGAGAGGGCTGGTTCAACATGTGGCTTTGGCACATGCTTTCTAAGCCACGAAGCCTGTTCAGTGACAGGCCCCGAGGAACAGAGGCAGGTCCTACCTAGTGTCCGCCCTCACAGAGCACATGGGAGGGGGAGATGGCCTCTGCCTGAAGTGATCAGGGAAGGCATCTAGAGCTTTCTAGAAGAAAAAGGAGGCCCTGCGTGGGGCAGTTGCCGACCTCCCAGGGAGTGAGCCTGGCTGGAGGTGGTGCTGAGCCTGACCGTCCTACAAGGAAATGCCTTGGGGCCACCAGAGAAGAGACAGAAGACACTGTACAACAAAGCAAGCCAGAGGTGAGAGAACCAGAACTGAGAGGACCCTGGTATCTTTTCATACGGTGCCAGCCTTCTCAAGGTCAAAGAGGAGACGAGTTCAAGAAGGGGACCTTGGGGCAGGGACAGGAGGTCTGGGCGGGCTATCTCCAGTGGGCCCTGCACAGCCAATCCTGGACCCGCGCTTCTACCCTTCAGGGACACACACTGCAGGCCCCTGACTGCACTGTTTTTCTCCCCGATTCTATTGCTTCAAATCCGAGTGAGACAGGAAAGTCCAAGAAGCTCTCTGCCCCTCACTGTGCATGACTGCACTTACTTAACTCTTACCATGGTTTCCTCACGGCTTAATTTTCCTATATAGTTTTAAATTCCTGTGTCTGCAGTCAGATTCCTCCTGCAACTCCTAGCCTTCTTTTTGTTCTTCATGTTGTTTGTATCTTATGATTTTCCTTAATTAGTCCTGAGGTTAGTTTATATTACCAGTTTTTCAAAGAACTGGCTTTGTTTTGTTGATCATCTGTACTGATGTATTGTTTGCTTCGGTTGTTTCTTTTTCACTCACTTCTAATTTCATCCTTCTACATCCTCTGGTTTTATTTCATTCCTTTTCTAGCTTCTTGGATTGAAAGTTCAGTGATCTCACTCCTTATTTTTTAAATTTTTCTCCTTTAATAGTGAGGATAGTTAAAGCTACAAATTTCCCTCCGAGCACTGATTTGACAACATCTAAGAGATCTGATATTTACCAGTGTGCTTTTGTTTGCAGGTGTACGGATTTGCAGGGTGGAGCTATCTTTCAGTAACTGAATTCTAATTGTTTTGCATGATGACAGCATTTTGGAGTTCACTGAGATTTCCATTGTTTACTATTTTTTCTTAACATTTTTTAAAAATTGAACTATGACACACACTCAGTAAAGCGATTACAGATTATGTGTTTAGCTTGAGGAGTTTTTACAAATACATATACCAGGGGCACCTTTGTGGCGCAGTTATGCAACTGACTCTTGGTTTCGGTTCAGTTCCTGATCTCAGGGTTGTGATATCTAAAATCAATCAATCAGTCAATCAATCTTTAAAAAAATACATATACCTATGTCTCTGTCTATGGATCAACACATAGAATATTACCAGACCACAGAGGACTTTGCCCCCTCCCTATCAATACCCCTCAGAGATATCATCATGATTCATTTTTCCATTCATAAGTTTTTGAAGTTCTTATAAATGAAATCATACAATATGTATTCTTTTGTGTCTAGTTTCCTTCTCTCTACATTATGTCTGTGAGATTCATCCATGTTTTTCACTGTAGCAATGGTTTATTTCATTTTCACTGAAGCACAGTTGTCCATTGTACAAAGACATTGTAATTTATTTATCCATTCTACTGTTGTAAGACACTTAGGTTGTTACCAATGTATAGCTATCATAAACAATGCCGCTATGAACATTCTTATAAATATCTTTAATACAGACATGCATTTCTTACAGGTATATATATGAAAGTACTGATTAACTTACAATTTTTTTATTCTGAGTGTATTTTTTCCTATATAATTTAAAATCTTATTTGGGTCAAGGTAGGATATAAAAATATTTTATTATGTGTGACTATGTCAAATGAATCAGGGGTTGTAACTCACAGCAGTATTCTCCCCCTGGCCCCTAGTGTTCAAACTTAGAAGAATCCTAGAACCCAGATCTCTGAGGCAGTGGCTCCTAAACTTCCATCTCGGAATCATCTGGAGCACTTGTTAAAAATGCATAGTGTTGTCTCTGCCCCAAACCTATTACCTTGGTTTCTCCAGGAGCGGGACCCAGGGACCTGCATTTTAGCAAGTATCCCCAGGTGGTTCTACTGCTCATCAAGGTGTCAAACCTTCCTGGGTTCCATGTTTCCATGACTGTGGACCAGTGAAGTGAATTATCACCATCCCAGGCAGCCTGAGACCCTCTGTATCCCGTACTGAGAGCCCCAGTTATAACTGTGTTCTCTCTCTGCCCACTTCCTTCTTGCCTTCACTCCTAAAAGCCCAAGTAAAGAATGTAGATGGTTTATCAGAATTACCAATAAGCTTGGGTGGAATGGCCCCTTTCTTCACTGCACCCATGGGAAACTGAGGTTAGGGAGATGAAGGAGAGTCCATAGGGAGACAGAGTCCTATCCTCCCTGTGTCTACCATAAGGAAAAAGTCCTGCAAAGGGAAATCCCTTAGTCCCAAGTTTCCTAAGAGTTTTAGTGTTCCAGAAGAGGCCTGTGTTATCAGAGCAAGCAGAGCAAGCAGGGCCTTGGGAATCAAGACAGACCCAAGGTCAAATCCTAGCTCCTCTCCTTGAGGCAAGTAAATGGAGGTTTCTGAACCTCAGGTCCCAATCTTGAAAATGGGTTTCAAGCTGATATTAGGGTGAGAGCTAATGTATACATGAAGCATTTGGCACATGGTATGGGCTGAATAAATGGGTATAATTATTATTAAGAGAATACCAGTCATGTGGGAAGTCCTGTCACTTTGTCTGGAATAGTACACAGGCTGGGTGGCAGAAACAGTGGGAGAAAGGAATCCTGATTCTCCCAATGCCTTACCTACTGCCTTTAGGTTCTTCCTTCCTCTTGTGACCTGCATGCTTGAACTCCAAGTTCACCTAGGAGCCCTTTCATTGGATACACATTTCCTGAGCAGCAACTGTAGACTGGGTCCTGAGGGGCCACTGGGGTTTTGGTTCCTGCCCTGAGGAGTACCCACCTTAACAGACAGGCAGGAGTGGGTATGGACAGCTACAGTACAGAGGGCAAAGTGAGAGTCTTGGTGAGGAAGTGGAGTTGGGGTGGGCCCCAGGGGCCGAGGCAGGCACGGGCAGGGAGAACACACCAGATGACGGCAAGCCTAGCCGTTTAGTGGAGGGGCGCCTGGGTGGCTCAGTCGTTAAGCGTCTGCCTTCGGCTCAGGTCATGGTCCCAGGGTCCTGGGATCGAGCCCCACATCAGGCTCCCCGCTCCGCGGGAAGCCTGCTTCTCCCCCTCCCACTCCCCCTGCTTGTGTTCCCTCTCTCGCTGTGTCTCTCTCTGTCAAATAAATAAATAAAGCCTTTAAAAATATATATATATAAATGGGCAAGTGGAGGGTCAGGGACTTGGGCAAACACTCCCAGTGGCTCTAAAACCTGGCTCCCCTGAGTCTCCATCTATTTTGGAATTTATCTTTTAGGGAAAGCTCGATTGATACAGGGTCAGTCAAGAGCCCAGCAGATAGGTAAGCTTAGTATGAACTTGTAGGTATGAAGCAAATCAAAGACATTAAGCAAGCTGAGATTTTTGAGTCTTTTGTTTGCCTGTCTGAGCTAACATTTCACAAAGAAGGACATCCCCCAGCAGAGTACATGTGAGTTTTTGTTAATAAGTGGTATTTATAAAGTATTTTGGTCTCAAAATCACATCTACATGAACAACCAGATGCAGGAACAAGAACTCACCTTGGACAGCACTTCACTCTTTCCATGGCCAAGCCTTGCGCTTGGTGCATGGGTCCCGGGAGTCAGGAGGCCTGTGTTCTAGACAATCTATGCCTGACTTGCTTTGTGATCTGGGCAATTCCCTCTCCCTCTTTGGGCCTCCGTATCCCTGTCTGTGAAATGCAAGCATTAGGCTAATCGTCTCCCAGGGCTCCTTCAGACCCAGGGCTCTCAGGTCCTGCTGTCTTTTTTTGGATACTTGTAACAGCGCTAGAAGGTAGACATCATCATGCCCATTTTACAGATGGAGAGTCAAAGCTTAGAGGAGGGAAGAGTCAGAGGTCACCAAAATGTCAAAGGCTGAGCCGGCATGGAACCCAGAGCCCCACACCTTTCCCAAGTATACCTCCTCGAAAGCCATATGTGCACATATGCGTGTACATGCATGCATGTAGGGCAGGGAGCACGTGGAAACATGTGCCCCAGAGCCGCCCTGCAGTTGTTCCTGGATGCTGCAAGTGCAAACTCGCTGGCTGGGCCAGGCCTGTTCCAGGCAGTTCCGCCCTGTAGGAGGCAGGAGAAGAGGAGCAGGGGGGAGGAGGGAGCTACACCTACATTTTTGTGCTCCTCTCTGATTTCAGCGGCTGCAATGCAGGCTCCTGGCTGTTGTGTACTTAGCTAAGTCTGAGTGATTCCATACACGGGCAGTGGGCCGGAACCCTCCCCTCCAAGCATTGAAACTGACAAGCTCCTCTCCCGGCTGGGATTCAGGCCTGCAAGGGCACTGGCGGCCCTTCCTGCCCATGCGCTCTGAAACACACACACACACAGACACGCGTGCACGTACACACTAAGCAAGTGATTCCCCCACTCTGGCCCCTGGTTCCTCATCAGTAAAATGGGAGATGACTCACTTTGCCTGACCAGCGGATCCTCTGAATTCAGAGACACTGAAGCTGGTTGTACAAACTGTAAAGAGCTGGGAAGACCCTGCTGGGATCATGCTCAGCCAATCCGCCCACACAAATGGCAAAGAACAGGGGTTTTTTCCTTTTTTAAAAAATAATGAAATAAGCCACATGGGCTGCCTTTTAAATGAGATTAGGTAAGTTTACTCTGGTTTTATCTTAATATAAAATTAATGATTTCGACCTCAGAATCATGCTGTCTGGGGTGCCCCACCTCCTCCCCATCAAATCTGGAATGGATTGCAGAGAATACCCTGATTGATGATTCAAAACAAAGATACTGATTTTGGACTTCTAACCTCCAGAACTTTGCAATAATAAAGGTGTTGTTTAAAAAAAAAAAGGGGGGGGAAGATGCTATAGGGAGGTAGTTAATAGAATGGACTCTGGAACCAGACTGCCTGAGCTCAAATCCCAGTTCCTCCACTTGCTGGTACATCATGTTGCCTTGGATGTGTGATTTCATTGCTTTGTGCCTCAGGCTCCCCATCTGCCAGGTGAGGTGACTATAGTACCTACTCCATTGGGTGATTATGAGTGTCTGTGTGTACAAAACTGCTCAATAAGAGCGGTTGTATTGGGGGTGCCTGGGTGGCTCAGTTGTTAAGCGTCTGCCTTCAGATCATCAGCTCAGGTCATGATCCCGGGGTCCTGGGATCGAGTCCCTCATCGGGCTCCCTGCTCAGCAGGAAGCCTGCTTCTCCCTCTCCCACTCCCCCTGCTTGTGTTCCCTCTCTCGCTATGTCTCTCTCTGTCAAGTAAATAAATAAAATCTTCAAAAAAAAAAAGAGGGGTTATTATTTTTTCTTGGAAGCACAGTGGGTGGTAATGGTCATATCCAAGGTCGCTCAGTGATTCACTGCCAGTGCCAAGGCTGGCCCTGAGCTCTCCGGTGCCTCCTCCAGTCTACACTGGCTTTGAGGGAACCCTCTGTCATTGGAAGGTAGGGCAGCTACTCTACCCCATCTCCCTGCCCACAGCCTTGTCTACAGCTCCCATGGGAATTTTCAATGAGGGAAACTCAAACTCTCGCTGGGTAAAAGCAGAAAGGTAAGGCTCTCTGCACCATTCTCTCTAATGCTAGCTCCAACATCACTGTCATCTGTGACTCGATACAAGGGTCTGGTGGCAGAGGGCCGGAAACCCTGAGAGCTATAGGGACCCAGAAATCTATTAGAAAAGGAATAAACTAAACAAAGAATTGGGCTCCAAATTCTGTTCTGCCTGACAAGCTGGGTGACCTAGGCAAGTCACTTCACCTCTCTGAGCCTTTGGAGATAACAATACTGTTTGAAGTTCTTAAGGCGAGGATTTGACAAGATCAGAAATGTCTCACATTCCAAAGGATGTCAATATAAAAGCATTTGCTCAGTTCAGTGAAGGTATGAGAAGAGGTCAAATGTGGAGACTGACTCTAACCTACTAAGCTGCTGAGAGCCATCATAAGCCAACATGATTGAAAAATTCCTATGGAGTAATTTTATTTGCAATGCAAATGCAGCCCAAGAAGCCAAGACACAAAAGATCAAGTCATGGAGGCTGTGTCTGTCTTGAAGGCAGCCTTGCAGAGGGTGGGAAAACGGAGAGGCTTCAGGGGACACACTGTGAAATAGCACTCTGGCCAAAGAGGCAAGCATGTGGCTTTCAGTGTTAGCCAGCACTGGGTTTGAATCCCTGCTTGGCCACTTGCTGACAGCTGAGTGACCTTAGGTAAGTGCCTCAACCCTCTGCCTCACAGCTTCCTCATCTGTAAAATGGGCATAATAATCATGGCCCATGTGGCCGTGTGCAGGATTATGCAAGGTGATGCAGTGAAACGCTCCTGGCGCACAGTAAGCTCAATAAACGGAAGTTACTGTTCTCACTTAGGGTTCTCTTGTTTTGGGGGTGATAGAAATAAAACTCAAGTAAGTTTTATTTCTTAATAAGGTTTCAGAAGGCATTTTATTGGTTTAAGTAACCAAGAAGGGTAGGACTGGATTTGGCCTTAGGGAGGGAGGTCTGGGACCAGGATCTCAAACACCAAGACCCTCTCTCCTCAGCTTTTCATCTCTAACTGGTGGCTTCCTTCCTTCCTTCCACAGACAGGCTTCCCCATGGATGAGGACATGTCTTCCAACAGCTCTAGGCTCACACCTCCATCACCCATTAGGAAAGGATTCTTTCTCATCAGCTTAAAAAAAAAAAAAAAACACCCAAGAAAGGACACCAATTTGCAGGGCTTGGGTCACATGATCACCCTGGACCAATCACAGTAGCCAGGAGGATGGCGTCCTCAGATGGGCTCAGCCTGGGTCATGTGCCTGGGGTGCTGGGGATGTGCTAGAAGAAAGAGAGGACCAGGGTACTGTGCAACTTCCTCCTCTGGGAGTCCTGTATGTGGGTGAGGATGGGGAACACTTCTCTGTGCTAGGTGCTGCGGATGGCACGAAGCCACTTCTTACAAGTGTTACATCCTCTTGGTGTGCCAGGTTTATCCTTAAACATACTCTTTGTAGAAACAGCTCGACTTAATACGGCTTAATGCTGCCCAAATCCACCATCTTCAGCCACTATTTGCGGAGCTTACGCAGAGCTCACAGCAGGCAAAGCCGAGGCACGGTGACATTCTCACTGGAGGGCCTATCGTGGATCTTTTTCTGCCCCTGCCTACTGTCTCCAGACACAGCTGGATGCTGGCCTCCTGGATGCCTCCTGGACGCCAGGCCGCAGATCTCACAGAGACTGGGGGTGCTGTTCTTAAAGCAAAACGTGACAGTGCTGGAAGGGACCTCAGGAACCACCTGGCCCATTTCATAGATGGGGAGACAAGCCAAGAGAGGACAAGGCACCCTGCCTACCCAAAGGACACAGAGCTCCTTTGGGAACAGTGTCTTCTTCCTCAAGCACCATCAACCTGTGGGTGTGGTAGGTCTTCAATAAATATTAAGTGAATGAATGAATGAACTAAGGTTTTCATCCAGACCTCTTGCTTTCCAGGCCCATATGACTCTGCTCCCTCTTGAACCTAAGAATCATAATTTCTAAATCTAAAGTCCTTGCCCATTCTAAGGGGGATGGGTCCTTGGCCAGGATGAGCAAGAGCGGTGGAGAGGTGCTGACAGGACCAAAATGCTGCCAATCCTAGCTGAAGGGAATGAGAAGTGGTATGTGGTACTGGGGCAGGCAGGTGGGGAGGACAGATCGGAGAGGGGTAAGTATATACTCATCATCTTTGTGTAATTTAGGATTTGGTCCTGTGTGTGACAGGGCAGGGATTCCATTCGCATCTGCCAGATGAGAAACCTGAAGCTCCGAGAGGGCAGATGACTTACTCAGCCTTCCTCCCCCTCCCCTGCCCAGGCCCCAGCAGTTTTCAGAGGAGCTTAGACCCGTTCCCAGGTGTAGGTGTCTCAGCTTCTGGCTCACAACCCTCGGTGGCAGACACATGGGACCTCAGCATCTTCCACTCTGCCTAGGAGCTCTCCCTGGTGGTACTTCCCAGGGCAGACCAGACATGCTGGGAATGAATAGCCCCCTCCCTGGAAATGATCCTTAACCAGTGGCTGACACCCTGACACCCAAGTTGGGGATACATACTCCAGCTGCCTTGCCCCTCAGGTGGCTTAACACCGAGGCTGAACACGTACATGTACCACACTGGTTCCCCAGCATGGTCAAGATCCAGTTGCCCAATAGCGGTCACTTGCATGATAACAAGTCATTCATTGTTTTGTCTCCCTGCCCTGCTTTACTTCCATGATCCCTGGCGGCATTTCCTGGGATCTTCTCCTAAATAAACTACATGCACTTTAATCTTTGCCTTAGAGTCCGCTTCTAGGTTAACCCAAACTAAGACAACCACCTGCTTTTAAAAAGAGAGTGGACCTATTGGCTAAATTATGACAAATGCAGCCCATAAAAAGGAAATCCAAGTCAGGTCTAGAATGCCACAATGCTGTCTTATTACCCGCCTGCCCCTCTCCTGGATCCCACCCTCACCTGTCCTACAAGTTTCTCCACCACCCACTAAGGAGGTCATTACCTGTGAGGGTGTCACAAATCATGCTACTGAGAACCAGCACCATGCAAGGCGGACTCAATCCCTGAGCTCTGGGTGACAGTTTCCCATGGCTCCGATAAGATGCCAGGAGTGAGTTGGCATCTGCCCTGCCTTCTCAGGAAGGCGCTGGTCTGTCCCTGTGCCACCTATGAGCACAGCTTCATGTCACCTCATTCCTGGACTGACCCTACAGTATGATCTGTGCCTGGGTCTGAGGACCAGAATCATGGAGTCATGGAATGCTGAGCAGGAGAGACCCACGGGACCAAGTGCCTTGTCTAACCCTCCCATTGTAAGGGGGAGGAGATGAGACCTGGAGAGATGAGGTCTTGTCCAAGGTCACACAGTGAATCAGGAATGGGGGTCTTGTCCTGGGCAGGCGCACAATGGGCATCAGGTTGGAATGGGGCATGAACCTAACCTTTTTTCTTTTATTTCCAGTGATGTTTTTGCTTATTATCAAAAATTATGAAAAGAGGAGAGGGGAACATGACAAAAGACCAGGAACCCAGGATTTAAGGCTAGGCAGACCTTGACTTGAAACCCAGTTTTGCTGACTGTTGGCTGAGTGACTTTACGCGACTCAGTACCATGTGCCTCAGTTTCCATGATTGTAACATTAAGGTTCTATTAGCCATCCAATAGGGCTGTCAGAGACAACTAAGGTAGAAGGCACCTGGTAATAAACACTGGTCAACTCTGAATCTCAAATGAGATGCTGCCCATCTTTAAGCCCCCATGTGGAATAAACTCCAGGGACGTTAAACAGAAACACTCTCACCATGTTCATAGTCACTTCTGGAGAGTTTACAGCAGGGTCTGGTGCGGAATTTGCAGCTTGTGTGCTTCAGAGTACTACTCTGTGTGAGAAAAGATGCCGTGTGAACAAAGAACTGCACTGCCAAGTAAGTTTGGAAAGAGTTCCAAGTTTGTGTACCGCAGGACTTCTCAAGGCCGCTGCTTCTGGATGTGCTCTTGCATGTACAGCATTTCCTGGTGTATCCAACCATACAATTCTTGTCGGGAGCACTAAATGTTCCCCAGCAGTTGGGGGTGCTGCAGGAAACAGTTTGGGAAACAGTTGCTGGACTACTGTTAAGGCCACCAGACTGAAATCAGGAGCCTTTGCTTCTTATTTTGTGTTTGCCACTTACTCACTGTGTGACCTTAGACATATCCCTGACCCATATGGGCCTCAGTTACCCCATCTGTAAAATGAGGGGGGGAGGAATGGAATTCCTAAGGGTGCTTCTAGTTCTCATGTGCTGGAATCTCAAAGCTGGTCTCTACCATTAGCTCCCCACTTTTAACCCTAGCACACCCAATTCTGGCTAAGGACAGTGCTGGGACAAGGGCGGAGGGTCCCAAGAGGGTGCCAGCAAGCAGGGTCACTGCTGGTCCCATGTCTTGCTCCAGAAAGGTAGGAGGAACTGTTGGGGCAGGGCCCTTCCAGCCTCCTGCCTGGAGACAGGAGAGCTGCTACCCTACCCTCCCTCCTCCTCTGCCCCCCTGCCGGGACAGTCAGCCGCTGGGGGATTAAGAACAGGCCCAGCGCCCATTCAAGCCATTCAGCAAGACAGGAAGCCAAGCTCGCTCCTGCCCGCCCGCCCGCCTCTGCTGGGCAAGTCTGCAGGATTATGCACATTGTGTTGCGGCCTTGCACAAAGGGAGGCCCAGCCCATGGGGAAAGGCTGTGTCCAGGCGGGAATCCACCACCCTGTAGCCAGGGCAGGCTGCGGAGCTGCAGAGCTCATCTGCCTGTCTGCCCGGCTGGAGGCTGCACACTCACAGGTGCCTGGGTTGCCCTTTACCTGCACAGGGGGTAGCTTGGGACTCCCAGGGGCATGATGGGTGCCACCCCTTACAGTGTCCACCAAAACAAGGTCCCCGCATCCACACACAAAGTTTTAGCCTGAGTGCAGGAGTCTTTTCTTGGGACAATGCAGACATCTGCACAAAAGGCAGGTAGGATGCAGGCGGCAGGCAGGCAGGTGAGGACAAGTTCATCTCCCTGAGCCAGAGGCTCCTGAAGGCCTCTGAGGAACTGGCATGTTCATTTTCTCTACCTTCTTACAGCCACCATCTAATTGTTCACCTGGACAAGCTGCATTTGGCTTTGAAGGTGACTCGAATAAAGAGATGTTCTCGTCAGTTCCCAAGGGCCAAGGCCAGATCTGGCCAGACAGCCGGGCTCTGTTGCAGGTCAGTCCCATCTGGCCACTTGAAGAGATGGGCCTTCACTATGTGGGATCCTCTGGAAAAGACGTATGCCCCAGGTGGTAGAGAATGCCTTAAACCTCACTCATTCCTCATTTCAGCCATATCTGTGCACACCTGGACCATTACTGACAATGTTTTTCTTTTTATCAACTTTTACACTGACACAACTTCTTTGGCCCTTTGCTAAGCAATAATATCTGTGAAATCATGGGTCTTATGTGCTAGTTCCTAATATAACAAAAATAATTCCCCAATCATAGAAAAAAATGGTTTGGCCCTAGACTACCTACAGTCAGCTTGAACATTGTCCATGGTAAATGAGGTAGAGAGAATGGGGATTGGGTAAGATAGTCACCAAGCCACCTTTTGCTCTTTGGAGCTGGGTATATATGAAACTGGGAATCCTTAATGCCACTGATTCCAAAATTCTCCACAGCCACTTAAGCCAGACCCTCAACAGTCATCCCAGACCCCTCCTCCTTCCTCACCCCTCTGATGCATTCACTAGGCCTCCTGAACACCTCGCTCATCTGCCCCATCCTCTCCCATCCCAGTGGCTGCCCCCTCAGTTCAGGCTTTCATCCACTCTCCCCAGTTCCCTGCAGGAGTCACCTTGCTGGTCTGCCTGTCACCTCCTGACCACCTCCAATCCACTCTCCACCCTGCAACCTGGGTACTCGTTCTGCCATGCATATCGAAAGCACCTGGAGTACGGTAAACACTCCATTAAAACACCTATGGTATTTTCAAAGATGCAAATCTACTTATGTCTCTTTATTGCTTAAAAGCCTTCCATGGTTTCCCCCATAGACCTCAGGACACCTGGAAATTCCTTAACCGGGTATAGAAGGCTCTTCTGATCTAGCCCCTCCCTACTCCTTTAACTACATTCTTCATCCCACCTCTACCCCTGCACTCCAGTGACCAAAGCGTGGGGTGGCCACATGTGCCATGCTGTTCCCTGTCTCTGTGCCTTTGCAGATTCTGTCTCTTCTCCCAGGAGTGTCCCCCTCCCAGACCACCACCTCTTCTTCAGCTGGCTAGCCAATTTAGGGTCTTACTAAATGGCATCACCCTCTCTGTATTTGTCAGCTTGTGCAGTATAACAAACCACCCCAAAACATAGTAGCTTAAAACAAAACAAAACAAAAAAACCTCTGAATTTTTCTCACCAGTCTGTAGGTTGGGTGGATAGTTCTGGTCTGGGCTGGCCTCACTCACATGTGCAGGGCCTCAGCTGGGATGTCTGGAACAGCAGGGAGGGCTAGAATCTCTCTTGACATGACCTTATCCTCCAGGAGGCTAACCTGGATTTGTTTACATGGTAGACTCAGGTTCCCAGCGACAAGAAAGAGGGCAAGCCTAATTGTGCAAGTAGTGCTTATGAAGCCTCTGCTGGCATCACATTTGCAAACATCCACTGGCCAAAGCAAGTCACATGATCAAGCCTGGTTTCAATAGTAGACAAGGAAGGCAACCCCCAAATGGACACCGAAGGCAAGGCACAGGGATCTTGAAGAGGGAACAGAGGACAGAGAACTTCTCTAGGAATCAATTAACAAAGGCTTACACTTGAACTTTGAGTAATGTCCTATAACAGGCCCAAAGATGCTCTTCAAATGTTAATAAACTCCCTGAGATAAGAGAGTATTACCCTCCTGCAGGTGGCCCAGAATCAGAGTCCAGAGGAAGATGTGTGGATGTGGGAACAGACCTGAATGGAGGCCCTTCCTTAGTTGAGTCGTTCTTGATCTTTGAAGATTGGGACACACTCTCAGTACTAGGGTTTCTAGAGGCATGCCTGAAGGGATTATGCTGTACTGCCAGGTTTGCAGGGTTTACTTGCTTGCCCCTCAACCTTGTGACACCATTTACTAGAACTGATGGCTGCTAGGCTTATTCCCTTACACACCCACAAAGCAGAGTTCTGTGTGTAATCCTATGTCAAGATGACCCCTTGTTACTTGTGCTTACTTCTCACTCATAGTGAGTTGTACCCATAATCCCTCCAGTTCAATCTTCTAACTACATCAGGACTTACTGTAGCTGAAATTGAGTTTACATTTTTTTCATTACTCCAGTATACCCTGCTTAGGAAGTGCTGCTTTAGTCAGTCACACAGCTAAGCCAGTGAGACCCTCTATCAAGAAGCTGGATATTTGGGGCACCTGGGTGGCTCAGTCGGTTAAGCATCTGCCTTCGGCTCAGGTCGTGATCCTAGGGTCCTGGGATGGAGCCCCACATCGGGCTCCCTGCTCAGTGGGGAGTCTGCTTCTCCCTCTCCCTCTGCCTGCCAATCTGCCTACTTATGCTCTCTATCTCTCTGTCAAATAAATAAATAAAATCTTTAAAAACAAAACAAAAAGAAACCGGGTATTTGTCACAGCCCATCAATTTACAGTATGTTGCATATGCACTTAGGCATAAATATATTTAAAATATATGTAATTCTTGTTTAATAATACACCTCATTCTCTTTTAGTGGTTCCATTTATCTTAACATTTTTTTGATTGAGATATTATTATGTGAATACAGTGAAGTACTAGAAATGTCCTAGATCTTGATCTTGGTGTAAACATGTATGTTCCTTTATGTCTGACTTCTTTTGCTCAGAGTAATGTCTCTGAGATACATCCGTGTTGTTGCATATATCAGTAGTTTGTTCCTTTTTATTGCTGAGAAGTATTCCCTTGTGTGAATATATTACAATTTGTTTATGGACATTGGGCTGTTTCTAGTTTAGGGGTATTATGAATAATGCTGCTAGGAATACATACTCTTGTACTTGTCTTTTGGTGAACTACATTTCTCTGTGGTATATATTCAAGAGTGGAATGGCTGGATCATAGGATAGGTGTATATTTAGCTCTAGTGTGTAATTTCAAAGAGTGACTGAGGTTTTTCCTTCATAAAGTCCCCCCAGGTACTGTTATACATAGACTCCCAGACTGGTTGGATTCTGCCTGAATGTCAGCCTATATTCTAGTGCTCCAGATGGGCCCAACTGGATCAGCAGCCCCCTTTACAGAATGCTGTCTAAAAAAAAGAGTTTTTTCAGCCTTGTCTATGTTATACAATTCATTGGCACTCTCTCATACTTTATTCCAAACATCATTTGACATTTCACCAGACTGAATGCTCCTTGAGGGCCGGTAGTCTGCCATCCCTGTAATTCCTCTTGCTTGGAATGCAATAGATAATTAATGTTTAAAGATAAGTAATAATAATTAGTTAGCTGTTACTGTGTGAGAAATTATGTTAAAGCTCGGTGGCCTAAAACATTTGTTGTCTCACAGCTCCTGTGGATCAGAGATCCAAGAGCAGCTTAGCTGGGTGGTCTGGCTCAGAGTCTGTCATGAGATTACAATCAAGGTATTGGCCAGAGCTACAGGCATCCAGTGGCTTGACTGAGGCCAGAGGATCCTCTTCCTAATTCACTCACTGCTGACTGTCGGCTGGAGACCTACAAGCTGGCTTCCCCAGAGCGAGTGATTTGAGAGAGAGCAAGTAGCAAGCTGTAGCTTCGTTTATGATCTAGACTTTGAAATCACACATGGTCACTTTTGCTTTATTCTGTTCATTAGAAATGAGGCACTAGGTCCAGTCAGTACCCAAGAGGAGGAGAATTAAGCCCCACCCCTTGAAGGGAGGAATATTAAAGAATTTGTAGACATATGCTAAAACCACCATCTCTAATAATAGCTAACATCTGTTGAGTACTTACTATGTGCCAGGTGCTATACTATGTATTTTTCACTGAGTATTTTGTTTAATCCTTATTACAACCCTACAAGGAAGATACTATCTTTAATTTTTCAGGCAGGAAACTGAGGTGCTGAAATATGAAGGAATCTGCCCAACATCCCACAGTAGCTAACTGAGCTAGGATGGGAGCCCAGAGGTCAGATTCCCAGAGATCTTGCTCCTAACCACTAAGTAACACAATGAACAAGAGACAGTGGAGGATTCTATGCATTTAGGGTTCTCAGATGGAGTGGTAGGCTGAATGGTGGACCCAAAGATACGTCCATTTCCTAATTTCTGGAACCTGTGAATATGACCTTATTTGGCAAAGGATGTGATTAAGTTAAGGATCTTCAAAGGAGATGCTTACCCTGGATTATCCATGTAGGCCCTACATGCAATCATATGCCGCCTCATAAAAGAGAACCACAGGGAGTTTTACACAGACAGAGGAGGAGAAAACAGGGAGGAAAAGTTATATGAAGACAGGGGCTGAGACTGAAGTGATGCGGACACAAGCCAAGGAATGCTGGCAGCCACCAGAAGTCAGAAGAGGCCAAGAATGCATCCCCCCTCTCCCCCATGGAGTCCAGAGGAACTGCAGCCAAGCCGACACCTTATTTTGGGACTTCTGGCCTCCAGAACTATAAAAGAATAAGTTGCTATAGTTTTAAGCCACTAAGTTTGTTGTACTTGATTATGGCAGCCAGAGGAAACTAATACAGATATAAAGTGTATCCTACCTCCCTGTTTGGTGTCACTCTTGATAGAATGGAGTGTTTCAGGCTTATTAACGTGGTTCCTGTCTTTGGACCAGCTTGGCAACAACTCAGCCTGAAAGCAGTAGAAAAATTAAAATCAGGTTAAAAGGAAAGGAAGAAAATTGTATAATAACCATCTATATTGTCATTATTGAACTTAAGTTTTACTCTGAGCTTCCCGGTAGCTGTGGCCAAAAGAGAATCTAGATGGATTATATAATTTTCATTTTCTGATAAAAAGGACACACATCTATTCTTCAAAAAATACACATCTTTCCCTTATATTACATACTAAGAACAACTGAGCAAGTGTGTCTTCACCCGCTGAACAAAGCAAGAGATAAAATATCAAGAGTGACTTCGAGAAGATCAAGGGACTATCTTCATGTAGAGGTTCTTGTGTAATCCCTGGATAAAAACCCCAGCCTGACAGAGAAACACAATTCAGCGTCACCCAGGCTGGCACCCAGGAATGACAGCTCGTGTGCGTGCAGGGTGCCAAGGATCAAAAAGTGCTTTTATACACATTATCCTACATATGCTCAATGGCTCCTGAGAATCAGGCAGGGCAGACCATGTAATCTGCCCTTTACAGATGTAGAAACCACGGCCCAGAGAAGTGAAGAGATTAGACTGCCCCAAGGTCACACAGCTGATGAGTGAAAGGGCTGGGTTTCAGTGAGGCTCCAAGAATAGTAGCTTCCACTTAGTCCAGATGCTTCCTATTGCTCTACAAGGATTTCGTGCGCATCTGTCCTAACTCTCCAAGCACACTGAGCCTGCGTGGGAAGGGTCCTGCTCCCACACTTCTTGGGAAGCCCCCAGTACCTACCCAGGGCTGGTTGGTCAAAGACCATACCTCACCCCCAGCCTGCCTGGTCCTTCAGATCAGGTCCTAAGCCCACTGGGAAGAGTCTCTTAAAGGAGAGGAGGTGAGGGGGCGCTGATTGTGGGGCTCAGACCCAGCATGAGGAAGAGAGATCCAAGAGGAAGGGTGATGCCGGCCCAGCTGGGGTGTGGCCCGGGTGCTGTCCGCCCTGCAGTGCTGACTGGCATCAGGTTCCTGGGGAAAATGGGACCCCCGAGGGAGACAGGTTTGGTCTTCCCATCTCCCACCCTGTATGTCCAGAGGCTGACAGTGTTGGAGTCATTTTATCACCCGAGGGACTGGAAGGAGGAGATGAACTGGCCACTTGTGCTCCCCTCCCTTGCCTTCTCCCCGCTCCAGGCCCTTTGGTGCCTCTTTCTCCCCATTCATCCTCTTCCTCTCTCACTCCGTTCCTATCTCCTCGCCATTCCTCTGGAGTCACTTTCTTTCCACCTCTATGCTTATCTGCTCTCTGTGTCTTCCACTCTATGCTTATCTGCTCTCTGTGTCTTCCACTCTATGCTTATCTGCTCTCTGTTTCTTCCACTCTATGCTTATCTGCTCTCTGTGTCTTCCACTCTATGCTTATCTGCTCTCTGTGTCTTCCACTCTATGCTTATCTGCTCTCTGTGTCTTCCATTCTATGCTTATCTGCTCTCTGTTTCTTCCATTCTTCCTCTTTCCTCTTCACTCACTAGCTGTGCAACTACTTGTAAGTGTCTTAAATTCTCTGAGTAAAAGCCCTGACCTCAGCTCTATGGCCAGTAGAGAGAAAATGCTCACTTCACGTGCATTGCCCTCACCCATTTCCCTTTCTCCCAGGGTGGGTGGGGACACCACCTTAGCTCCCTTTGCCTCCCTCAACCGAGCCCAGCATGCTGACTGCTCAACAACCACTGGAGAAAGCCTTGGGGCATGATCATCTTCCTCCACCTGAGACAGACTCTGGTCCAGAGTGTCTGGCTGCACCCAGCAGGGCAGGGGGGTGACAGATGATGTTTAATGAAGATCTCTAGAGGGGAAGGAAAGGGAATCATAATTTACTACATGCCTACTGTGTGCCAGGCATGGGGGTAAGCATTTTACATGCATTATCACATGGGGTCTCTGTGAGAACCCTACGAAGCAGGTACTATCATTAGTATACTTGTTAATAGATGAGTAGCGAGATCAGAGTGGGGAAGTCATTTTCCCTGGGTCAGCGATTAAGTGGTGAAGACAGGTCAGTCTGACTCTAAATGCCATGCTCTTTAATTCAACTTTTTATTATGGGAAAATTTAAACATAGAAGAGTAGACAGAATAGCATAATGAATCCCCATGTACCTATCACCTAGCTTTAGCAACCAACTCTTGGCCAATCTTGTTCCATCCCTACCCATGTCATCCTTTCCTTATTTTGAGGAATATTCCAGATGTTATACAGTTTTGTCCAGAAATATTTCAGTATGCGCCTTCAAGAGATAGACTTAATTTTAAAAACATAGCCAAAATACCCTTACTATGCCATAAAACTTTGGAATAACTTAAGATTATCAAATAATAGAGCAGCATTCACATTTCCATTCATCATCCTGCTTTTCTGCTCTCCCCTTCTGCCTCTTTTAATAAAGATAATGATATATCTCTTCCACTGCAAAGCCCTCCCACACACATTATCTTATTTAATGCTCGTATCAGCCCTTGGAGGACTTTCCTCACTCCGGAAATGAGCGAAATGAAGCTCAAAGAGGTGAATGGACTTGCCCACGATCACATAGTAGGTTAGAGCCAGAGCCTGGCCCTGTGTCCCCCAGCCCTTGCTTCTCTCCACCCCCAGAGGTCCTGAGGTGGGAGATTTCAACTGTCAAGTTCTGAGGCTCAGGGGGCTCATGGAGTAGGCTGAGAGACACTCCCCCCAACGGCAGCAGGCTGGATAGCATGTATTCTCAGCTGGGGAAGGACAGCCAAGTTCCTTTCTCTGGGTAACAACAGGACTAATTCCATGGCTCAGGCTTTTTTGCATGCAATAGCTCCCCAAAGCCCGGGCAGCGGCTAGAGCTTACCACCTAGCTTCCTGAGCAGCATGCCTTAAGCCCCCTGCACTATGAGAGATTGGATGCTGAAGCCCAAAGGGCAGGCACAATAGCCAGATCACTCAGCCAACCTTACCCTAATTCTACTTTTTGCCTAAGTGCAGACGGAGGGCAAAGGTCTCTGTTTTTCTTCTGGGAACCTCCTTGCCTAGCCAGCCCTGCACATGCAAAGAATGCCAAGGATTCCATTCTAAATCCCCTGGCTTTTATGGCTAATTCTTCCATTAGACTGCAGGCTACAGAGTAAACCCCTCATCCTGGCATTCAAGGCCTGCAGTCTGCCCAACACCACTGATGTGACCTATCATAGAGACCCATGGGACAATTTCAGGGAGCACCAACAAAGCTTTGTACTAGCTAATTCCCAAAATTGTCCAGTTAGAGCTTTTCTTCTTTAGCTTTAGACTATGTTCTCTGTTTAAATGCAGGCATTGTTCCTGCCAGCAGTATCCATTAAGTCTCTTTCCATAGCTCAAATGTGGTGCCCTAATAATACCACTTGCTACTCGCTTGCCCATATAGACCAAGGCATTTCATTCCTCCATACCTTTGTTCATACTGCTTCTGCTGCCTGGAACCTTACTTCTTCTCTCTTCATCCACTAAGTACCAGGGGTGCCTGGACTCAGGGGAGGCATTGCCCCCTCTGAAGAACCTTCCTGAATGCCTCCCTCCTCTTATAGCCTTCCCCGCCTCCACACTGGATGAAGGGCCCTTTCATGGGTTTAACTTGACTATACCACTTATCTCACTGTACTAGAAGCCAGCACACTCTGCCCTCCAAAGCAGAGATCAATGTTGTTCGTCCCAGGCTTCTCCAGGCCTAAACACAGGGCCCGGCACACAGTAGGATCTCGACTTAAGGTGCTTGTTGAAACACTTTATCTCACCGAGCCCTCACTACACCTCTGTGGGTTAGGCTGCTCAGGAAAGGTGGATGATTCTCCCATTTCACAGAAGTGGAAGCTGAGACATGGAGAGGCAAAGGGCCGTGTCCTGGGAACCCAGGGCTGAGAGGGGGCCAGTGCTCTTACCTGTGTCTCCTGCCTCCTGGTCCAGGTGCTCATGCTGCTGCCCTCCCAGATGTGCCCTGGAGGCCCAGGGCAGAGGAGATGAGACAACACAGAGCAGGGGGAAGTACCTTGGGGCACTGTGGAGCAAGCACCTGTGCCCAAACACCTCCAGCACAATCCTCTGTCACCACAGGGCAAAGCCTCAATTCTTCATCCTGGCCTCAGGGCCTCCCATGACCTTCCCCAAGCCCACCTCTCCAGCCTCATCCTTTACAATTACCTCTCAGATGCCCCTGCTGCCCCCACACCTGCCTACTCACCCTTCTTTGGGCTCATCTGAGTTTTCAGGACCCTGTGCTCAGACCCCAAGCTCTGTGCCCATCATGTCCTGAAATCATGTCCTGAAACCCTTTGCATGTGCAGGGCTGGCTAGGCAATGTGTTCAGCACAACTCGATGAAGAGGTGGGGTAGGTGCTCACACAAGTTTTCCGATGGCAGGGTGACAAGGCAGCATAGTGCTCAAAACAAGCAGAGCAATCAGTATTTCCCACACTGGACTCATGGAATACCAGCATCCTAAGAGATGCTTCTAATTATTTCTCCACAAAAGAGCTACATGGGCAATATAATAATGATCTTGCATGTATTGTGTGGTTATATTTCAGGCACAGTGCAGAGCATTTTGCATGCAATGCTGCATTTCATCCCCACAACAGTGCTAAAGCCGCAGATCAGAGATGCTAGTGAATTTCCCCATGGTCACACAGCTAGAAAGTAGCAAACCAAGATTCAAAACCTAGCTGGTGCTCTCAGCCACTTTGTGAGCCTACTTTTGTCTGTCTACTGCATTGTCCCTTGAGGAAATTCAAGGGGTAATTAACATGTTAAACATCTGAGGATTCTTATTTAAATTTAACTAAATACTAAAGGCTGAAACAACCCCCTCCTCACCATCATCTTTTGCTTTACTGAATGCTATTCACATCCCGCAGAATGTCATGTTTCCCTAAACAGTTTGTAAAAGGCTGTGCTAGAAAATATCCCCTCATGTTGTCCCATGTTCCTTCCTGTTGAAGGAACGCTGGAGACCTCTGAGCGGAGCCCCTTTACTGTACACATGGGGTTCCGAGGCCTAGACGGTGGCACAGCCAATGAGGGCAGGGAGCAAGTTTCTGACTCCCTCCTCAGGGCCAAGACAGGCCTTTACTCAAGGCTGGCTGGTGGGGCTGGCAGTCTGGAAACCTCTCAGCAGGTGGAATTCACACACCTTCCTGTAGAGGCCGCACAGGCTTCAAAAGATGGAAATTGTGGAAGCAGCACCGTATTAGTGAAAAAAAAAAGTCATAAGATCCGAGGACCACAAAACAGGATGGTTCCACAGATTGCATCAAATTTAACTCCTCCACCACAAAGGCACAAAAGCCCAGAGAGAGAACTGGACTTGTCCAAGGCCACACATCAGGCTCAAAGCACAGCTGGAAATAGAATTCAACCCTCCTGTCTCCTGCTCCAAGGCTCTTTCTGGCTTTTCCTGCAACTGCTGTTACATATATCTGTCTCCTCAGCCTGGCCAGAGACCCCTCAAGAGCAAACATAGTGTCCAATTCATGCCTGATTTCCTGGCTACTGACATTTAGGGCTAAAGAAATAGTGCACAAATAAATAAAACACTTTATTTTTACCAAAAAACTCTATTTCTCAGCTTGATCATCTACATGGCTGAGATTAACTTTCGGCTGCTTCAGAAAATGACTATATCCTCAAAGGATAAACATTTGCTATCAAAGAATAACAGTAATATTTAGGATTAACATATGTGTGTGTATACACACATAGCTCCCAAACACTGCTCTAAGCATTTTACCTATATTAACTTATTTAGATCTCACAGTGACCATAAAAGGTAGGTGGTATCATCCTCATCCTCAACATCATCATCATCATCCTCTCCATTTTGTAGATGAGAAGAAAAGTGTCACAAAGAGGTTAGGTAACTGCGCAGTCACACAGCTAACAAATAATGCAATCAGGATTTGAACCCAGGCACTATGACCCCAAAAGCTATGTTCTTAACCACTATACTGTAGTACCTCTCAAAGGTGCTGTCTTTGCCAAACATGTCCAATGTGCCAGGCACTTTGTTACAGCATCATTTATATTATCTGTAAGACTCACAGCAAAGCCCTGAGATAAAGATTATTTTTCATTTTATGGCTGAAAAATGGAGGCCCAGAGGTATAAAAGGACTTAGTTGTCTAAAGCCACACAGGTAGGAAGTGACAGACTTGGGATTTGAAGCTGTCAATTCTAGTGATGTGCCTGTAGTCATCACTCATGGTTTATGGCTAAACTGGCATAAGCAATTCAGTCAAAACTTAAGTAAAAGCCACTGCACTGTGTCATCTTCCATAATATCATGTGAAATATTTCCCTTCCAATATAGAAACATCTTCCTTTTGTTGATTGGTTTTGTTCCAAAGTTTATTCATTAATTCATTTGTTCATTCAAATACTTATTGGACCTGTCTCTCTCTCTCCCTCTTTCACACACACACACACACACACACATGCTAGCCAGAACCTCATATGAGGGTTATAACAATAAACATGACAGACACTGTCCCTACTAACCCTACCTTCATAAAGCTTACATTCCAGTAAGACAAATCATCATTGAACAATTCATTTCACAATTAATCAGACACTCAAAATGGTGGTGATTCCTACAAAGAAGAGGTAAAGAGAACTATACTGTGATTGGCTTGCTCAGAGTATAAAGTTCTGGTTAATATGCATGTTTTGAAAGCTATTATTAAAATTATATTCCATAGCTCCATGTGGCAGTTATAAAAAAAAAAAAAGAACAGGCGGAGATAAGTTCTTGCTTATCTGAGAGAAATAAAAGGGAATCATTGGTCAACACATATCCCTGGAAAACAAGACTACTTAAGAGAAAATTAAGAGAGAAGATAGTCAAGAGGTATTTAACAAGAATATCTTCTGAGCGGCTCCTATATGATAGAACTCTCTGCAGGGCGGGCGGAGTGGTAGTTCCTCCCAATGCCATTAAGGAGGAGTTATTATGCCAATTTAAAGAGGAAAAACCAAAGATACAGAGAGGTTAACCAATGCTGTAGAGATCAGTAACATAGTTATTGGGTAGAACCAGGATTCAAACCCAGGTTGATGCGACAGCAATACTCAGAATTTTTCCCTGAACTATACTGTATTTTTTTTTTTAATCTTAAAAGCTGATCAGCTAAGAGTTGAAACTCTGGACTCTGACATCATAGGTGCGCAAAGTCTTCTTGTCAATACCATCTCTTTGCCATGGGGCCCTGAAGAAGAAACACTACATTTTCTGGGAACCAAGAAAATCAAAATGAGAAGATCCCGCATGATGCAAACCACAGTTGTGGGGGGAATTGTTAATTACTGGAATGATTGCATTCCTTTCCCCTGAGATATAGGCTTCTCGAACAAAAAGCTTTAATATTTTGTTTATGCAAATGGAGAAAGCAGTCTCCATCTCTCAAATAGGATGGCCCGAGTTTGGTCTTTTCTCTGCCTTTCTATGACTTAAGCAAACATTTTCCTTCTCTAAAGCAATTCCACCTCTTGGTACAGCCAAAACCTTGCCCAAAGTTCCTGGTCCCAATTTCAGGAGCAAAACCATTTCCTACTAATGCAGTTTTCTCACAGTTTGAAAGGGACAATGAGGCTTCACTTTTTGTTTGAAGAAAAAGAGGGCTCATCCTCTGGCGACAGTCTTCACCCGATGGCCCACATGGGCCTGACCCCACAAACGCCTTTTCCCACCAGCGACGAACACTTCAGAGCACTTTCCAACATTGAGAATGAATCCGACTCTGAAATAGGTAAGCGTAGACCCTGCCTTGGCCAGGGTTCCTTCCTGGAAGCCTACTGCTTCCACCAGCCCCAGCTGGCCTGGCCCATGGGGGTCTGGGAACCCCAGTGTCCAGTGAGCTGTTGCTCCTGAAGCAGACATTCTGCCTCCTTGAGAGTGAACAGGGAAGAGGGCACCTGGACAGGCGTGTACGAACAGCCCTCCTTCCTAAGGAGCTTGCCTTTCAGGTTTCCTAAGAGCTGATGTGCCCATGGACTCTATAATGAGAAGGGATTTGTTTGTTGAAGGATCTTTTCAGCTTTATTGCTTAACTCAAAGGTGAGAAGGGGGTGGGGGCAAGATGAGAATTACTCTCCTTCGCTTTCCTTTGCCTTCCCATAGAGTCCAAATTTAAGCTTTGTCTGCAGCTGCCCCAAAATAGCAGCCAAGATAGTTTTAAGGATGGAGAGACAGAAGCTCTATGCCTGGGCTGGCCCCCTCACCTGTGTGACCAGGAGCCAACTCTTCCCTTTCTCTGGGCTACAGTCCTCCCATGTGTTCAGTGAGAAGGTGGGTACTATTATCTGTGTCTCGGTTCCCTCATCTGTACAATGGGCATTACAGTGAATATCTGACTTCACCTTCTTGGTTGTTAGAAGGATCAATATAGACTAATATCAAGTAAACCAGATCTGAGACCTGAAGGCTTAATTTTGACAGTGGACATTTTAGAACTATACAGCAGGGGTGAGTTCTCATTGGCTTTGAGATTTCCTTGGGGACTATCAACATCTTTGTGCAACAAATATACTTTATTTTGTTTTTATAACTTTTTATTTTGGAAAACTTTTTAAAAAATATTTTATTTATTTATTTGAGAGAGAGAGGAGCAGTGGGGAGGGGCAGAGAGAGAGAAGCAGATCCCCCGCCGAGCAGGAAGCCCTTTTTGTGGGGCTCGATCCCAGGACCCTGGGATCATGACTGAGCCGAAGGCAGACACTCAACCAACTGAGCCACCCAGGCGCCCCAATTTCGGAAAACTTTTGATTTACAGAAGAGTTGCAAAAGATAGAATAGAGCGTTCACCCAATTTTCCCTGATATTAGCATCTTAAGTAACTATTGTACAATTATCAAAGCTAAGAAATTAACAGTGTCATAAAACTGTTCATTAAACTACAGACTTCACCGAGATTTCACCAATTTTTCCACTTACGTCCCTTTTGTTGTTGTTCCAAAATCCAATACAGGGTCGCACATTACGTTTAGTCTCCATGTCTCCTCACTTTCCTCCAATCTCACAGTTTCTCACTCTCCCCCCCTCCCTTTATCCTCATTACCTTGACATTTTTGGAGAGCACTGTTCAGATATTTTGTAGAATATCCTCAAATTGGGTTTGTCTGATGTTTTCTCATGACATGATAGAACTAAGGCATTTTTGGGGAAGAATGTCACACAGATGAAGGTCCCCCCTCATTGCATCATGAGGTATGACATAAATAACGTTATCACTCGTGAAGTTAAATCTGATCACTTGGTTAAGGTAGTGCCTATCAGGATGCTCCACTGTAACAGTACTATTTTCCTCTTTCCATACTCTGCTCAGAGAAGAGAGTGACTGAGTTCAGCCTGCACTACACTCAGAGTTCAAGGGGTGAGGAATTCAGTCCGTCCTCCGGAGGGAGGAATATCAAAGACTCTGTGGACCTATGCTGAAACTACCACATTTGGGGAGAGGTCCCTTGAGGCTGTACAAATACCCTGTTTCTCCTTAAGGTTTTGCCCACCGATTTTATCATAATCAGTGGATCTTGCAATTATTACCATGGTGTTCTACAGGTGATTTTCTATTTCCCTCATTCCTTCTATATTTATTATTTGGAATTCTTTTGTAAGGAAGATCTGGCTCTTCTTCCTTATTTATTTATATCAATACGGACTCATGGATATTTTATTTTTTTATCCTTTAAGTTATAATCCAGTATTATGTGTATTTACTTTAGCCACTGGAAGCTCTTTTGGGTTGCCTCATGTCCTTTTGACATGTCCCAACTGTTTTCTTTTCTTTTCTTTTCTTTTCTTTTTTTTTTTTTTTTTTTTACTACTTCCTTACTTTCTGACACTACTTTAGGCTTTAGGATCACCTTGTATTTTCCCTGACTCAGTCCTAGAACTGGCCATTTGTCCAGGGGAAGTTGGCTCCTTTCATTGGAGAATGGCATCTAGGAAGCAAGGTCTGGACTCTGAGTGTGCTCACAGCTACTGGGGTGTCACTGCTTCGAGGCCCCCTCAGCAGACAGAGCAGGGAAATATAGATGTGTGCTAACCCATGTGTATACCCATACCTACATGTGTTCCTCTATCCATCTTGTATATATATTAAAAGAGGCAAAAACTCATAGTGATACCTCTAACTCTAATCTATTCCCACAGGGTTCAGTCTAGTCTTCCCCATGTTCATGTGTGAATTCCTTCTTGGAAGTGAGAAACCTGGCTCCCATTATCTACATATACATGTTAAATCCTCATATACATGTAGTTCCAGAAGGCTAACTTCTACTCCTATGAGAAACACATTTACCAACTAGAATAGTGTTTATAAACAGTTCTTTTTGTGTTTAGGCAAAGATAGTTGGGTTTTTTTTGTTTGTTTGTTTGTTTGTTTTTTTGGTTGTCAAATGATCCTTTATTGAAACATTTTCCTTTGTAGTTAACTAGCTGGGCATTCCACCACCCCACTGTTGATGTCATCTATGATGTCATGAGGGTGGCAGCCATCAACATTGCAGCCCACAGACTGGGCAGTCCCCCGGATCTCTTTAATGGTTCCAGAGAGTTCTCTGGCTAAAGATCGGTGTCGCATCTGTCGGGCAATATTGACAATCTCATCAAAAGTGATATTTCCACTGTGCTTAATGTTTTTCTGCTTCTTTCTGTCTCTTGGTGGTTCCTTGAGGGCTTTGATAATCAGGGCAGAGGCAGAAGGTACCACTTCCATCTGGGCCTATCTGTTCTGAATGGTCAGTTTCACTATAATCCTTAGATCCTTCCAATCACTGGTTGCCTTGGCAATGTCATCACCAATCTTTTTTGGAGCCAGACCCAGCGGGCCGATCTTCAGGGCCAGGGCAGACATGGCACCGACTTCGCCACCGGTGCACCTCAGGTACACAACTTTGATCTCATTGGGGTCGAAATTAGGCGGCATGGCAGAGGTGGCTGGTGTCGGATGAACCCGGATTCGGGACGACCAAAGAAAGTTGCACCTTTGGGCGCCTGGGTGGCTCAGATGGTTAAGAGTCTGCCTTCAGCTCAGGTCATGATCCCAGGGTCCTGGAATCGACCCCGCATCGGGCTCCCTGCTCAGCGGGAAGCCTGCTTCTCCCTCTCCCACTCCCCCTGCTTGTGTTCCCTCTCTCGCTGTTTCTCTCTCTGTCAAATAAATAAATAAAATCTTAAAAAAAAAAAAAGAAAGTTGCACCTTTGCCTCCCCGAGCCGAAAGCCAAAGGCAGTTTTTGGTTTTTTTTTAAGATTACATTTGTTTATTTGACAGAGAGACAGAGCGCACAAGCAGAGGGAGAGTCAGGCTCCCTGCTGAGCAAGAGCCTGAGGTGGGACTCAATCCCAGGACCCTGAGATCACGACCTGAGCCGAAGACAGACATTTAACTGACTGAGCCACCCAAGCACCCTGGTAATTCTTGGTATTTAAAAGAAGGTCTGGGTTCAAATGCCTGCTCTCCCACTCATTGGCTGTGTTGATGTAAGACACTCACTTAACCTCCTTCATCTGTTTATTCATCCACAAAACCAGAATAATAACCTCTGTCCTACCTGCTTCATAGCCCTGATGGGAAGAAAAGAATTAGAGGAGACAGAGTATATATATATATATATATATAT